>NW_006399776.1:778532-808676 GCF_000299155.1 Elephantulus edwardii | reverse complement strand
GATAATTGGGATGGGAGTGTCAGAGACAGTGCGATTGGCACAGGACAGAGCGGAGTTTAGGGCTGTTGTACATAGGGTCGCTATGAGTCGCAGGCGAGTCGACGGCACATAACAAGAACAACAACAATAATGTGATGATTAAAATTATATGTAAACTGGGCTGCATAAGATTTTCTGGTTTTGAAGTTGTGATGTAGTCATTGTTATAAGCAGCCAGTTAGTTGAAAGGGAATTTCAATGAGGATATTGTTGTTGTTATGTGCCGTCATGTCGCCTTCCACCCATAGTGACCCTATACACAGTAGCTCTGGACCCTATCCTTTTCTGAGCCAATCTCACTGTCTCTGACACACCAACCCTAGTATCCCAGTCACTGTGTGGATCCATCTCCTCTAGGGTCTTCCTCTCCTGTGCTGTCCCACCACACTTCCAAGCACTATGTCCTTCTCCAAGGACTGGTCTCTCTGGTTGCGTGCCCAAACTCTGTCAGATAAAGCTTCAAAATCTTTGCCTCTGAGGTGTTACTTGACTTCACCCTCTCCAAGACAAACCTGTTTGTTTTCTTGGAAGTCCATGGTGTATGTTCAATACTATTCTCCAGCACCACAGCTCAAAAGCATTGATTCTACATTTAAAAAAAAAAAGTCTGGTGAAGCTTTTTTGTGTTTGCTAGATCTGGATCCTGCCTCTGGCCCATTACCGGTTGTCTGCCTCACTAGCCAGCCTTGAATTTGCCAGCCTCTGAGTCAGGATGACTTACTTGCTTATCTTCAGCCTTGAGAGGCACTTCATAGTTGTTCCCTCTCCATACCAGCCGGGTCTCAGTGACAGCAATTATCTAGTACATAGTACCACTAAAGCCTAATCACCCCAAGACCACCAGGAAGAAGGCTACAAGGAAGAAATCTGACAAAGCTGCACATATGGAGAGAGCACTCCAGACTGTGAAATGCCACCCTCAAAAGAAAGCTCTCACAAGCTATATTCTCTCAGAAATGCTTAGATTAGAGGATACATTTTTTCATGTATCTGTGTGTAATCTAGTGCAACAGATTTCTGTCTTGAAGGATGAATGTCAACTTCAAGAAGGCTGAAGGAGGGCCCCATTGGCTTTTGGGGTCTGATCTAGCCCATGACTCCTGCAGCCTGGGACCGTGGTAGTCACCCAGGGCGATGACTAATTCTGTCTGCGTGCAGCTCCTCTCTCTCCTGCTATTCTTCTGAGCCAGTGTCAATTTCCGAGGATTGTCCCAAAGGCTTAGACACCCAATTTCTGTGCCCATGGACTTCTGCCCTCATGTTCCCTGGCCCCATTCCAGGTATTTAAATCCTGTTTGAATAAAGGTGGGTATTACTCCATGCTACTACTCATGCCATCAGGCATCCGTTTCTTCTATATCCAGCTTTTTATTTTTCTTTAAGATGTCTGTTTCTTGAGATACGTGAGAAACTACACTAACACCATTGTTGGTTTAGCTTTCACTCCTGGTCGTACCCTCATTGCATCTGACCTTTTAGGGCTGAAATCTGAGAAACCACAGGCTCCATGAAGGTTCCTGACCATGGAGACCTGACCTGTCTGCTCAAGCTCCTTACTGCTTCCCCAGCACAAGCACTCAGGACTGACATGCATGGCCAAGGAAAAGGACATGAACGAAACCTTCGTGAATTAAGAATTACTCTCACAGATATGATTTAATGTAATCCTATGTCAGACCTGTGTGATAGTTATTATTTCCATGTTAAGAGAAAAAAAATTAGAGCACAGAGAGGTTACATCATGTGTTCATAGTCATAAAGTCACATCATCAGAGCCATGACGTGAACTGAAATATTCTGTCTCCTAGAACTTGTTGAAGGAACACTGGGTGCCTTGTGGGTAAAGAGTTGTGCTGCTAACTCAAAGGCAGGTAGTTCTAATCTACCAGCTGCTCAATACCGGAAAGATGGACATTCTCCTCCAGTGTAATGTACACTCTCTGAAAACCCACTGGAGGGTTGGCTAGTTGTTACTCTTAGGTTTTCTGTGTACACAGCTATTAACCTTGTCCCAACCCATGACTCTTTATATGCTGAAACCTTGCCCAATCCTGTGACATCTCACTGTGCTTATGCTCATTAGTGCAGTCACTATACCAATTATCTCATTTAGGACCTTTATAAACCCCTACTTTTTGCAAGCATGAAGTCCTTTGCAAAATACTGATCCCTTCTCACAACATGCCCAAAGTAAATGAGATGAAGTCTTACCATTCTTTCTCTAAGGAACATCTTGGCTGTATTTCATCCAAAATACACCTAGAGTTTATCTGTAAATCCAACTTATTACTGTTGTTTCTGTTGTTATGTGCCATGAAGTTGCTTGTGTCTGATAGCAACCCTATGTACGTTAGCTCTGAAAGCTGCCCTATCTTGGACAAATCTCATTTTTTTCTGACAGACCCTTTGCTCCAGTTACTGAGTCAATCCATCTCATCCTGGGTCTTCCTTTCCTGCACTGTCCCTCCACCATTCCAAGCATGATGTCCCTTTCCAAGGACTGGTCGGTCCTTCCTTGGCAACACACCCAAGTATGTGAGATGGAGCCTCAAGATCCTTGCCTCCAGGAATCAAACTGGCTTTACCCTCTCCATGACAGAACCGTCTTCTCCAGCAGCACAACTCAAAGGCATCGATCCTTCTTCTATCATTCTTAGTTAATTGTCCAGCTCTCTGAAGCATATCAAGTAATTGCAAAGACCATGGCCTAGATCAGGTGCACTTTAGTCTCCAGACTGACATTATTGCTCTTCAGTACTCTAGAGAGACCCCAAAGAGCAGATTTTCCCAACGCAATTTGCTTTTTGATTTCTTGACTGCTGGTGCCAATAGGGTTCATTTTGGAACCAAGCAAGCTGAAGTTATCAACAATCTCATTCTCTTCTCCATCATCATGACACTGCCTACAGGCCCAGTGGTGAGAATCTTTGTTTTCTTGATGTTGAGCTTCAATCCATATTGAAGGCTACAGTCCTTAACCTTTTGTAGCAAATGCTTCATATCCTCTTCAGTTTCAGCAAGCAAGTTGATGTCATCTGCATAACGCAGGTTGTTGATGAATCTTCCTCCAGTCCTGATGCCACATTCCTCCTCAAAAAGTCTAGCTTCCCAAATGATCTGTTCTGCATTTAGATTGAAAAGGTATGGAGATAGGATGCATACTTGACACACACCTTTCCTGATCCTAAACCATGCAGTGTTTCTCTGCTCTGTTCTGACTGCTGCTTCCTGATCCAAGTATATGTTTCACATAGACACAATCAAGTGCTCTAGGTTTCCCATTCTTCTCAAGGTTAGCCACAATTTGTTGTGATCTACACAGCCAAATGTCTTTACATAGTTAATAAGCACAGACATTGCTTTGGTACTTTCTGTTTAAGCTACTCAATTTTTACAGTTAAAATACTGCTTGTAGGGAGCTCTGGCAGCCTACTGTCAAGAAGCTGAGCTGCAATCCTGAAGGTGTGTTGTTCGAATCTACGAGATGCTCTGCTGGAGAAAGATGGGCAATCTCCTCCTGTGTCCCGACTCAGATCTGACTTAATGGTACACAACAAGAAAAGAAAACAGAAAGAAAGAAAGAAAAAAGGACAAACACACACACACACACACACACACACACACACACACACACACACACCCCATAAAGTACTCATTGTAGCACATGAGTTGTGGTACCACAAATAAAGGCTCTTTATCAGCAGCGAGTTAAGACTATTCAGAGCTAAAATGCCTTGTTTCATTTTGTGTTGAACTTACTTTGGGGGCATGGAGTGTGAAGGAATAGGAAAAATTCAGTAGGGAAAAGACAGGGTGATAATAAGCATAGATCAATAGTAATTAATGATATAAAATACAATGTATATAAATGTATAAAACACACTGTACATGCATGACACAACGTACATGAATGATTGCATATAAACCAAGGCACATATGAAAAAACCCCAAATACCAAAAAAGCCATACTTTTCTATTTTTTCTTTGCAAGAAGTCGTATATAATGTCTACAGCTGATAAATCAGAAACAGCAAAAACTGTTAAAAATCCTTTGAATAACAGGTGTGGGAGTAAGTAAGTGGTAGAGTTAGTTGATAGGAGATTTCTGTTTCCTAAAGTTTCTAACAACTTTGTATAGTTGAAATGTAAAAGTTGCATTTATTTATTTTCACTTTTTTATTATTTTTTATTTAGGAAGCTCTGGTGGCCTAGTGGTAAGAAGCTGTGCTGCCAACCCAAAGGCACACAGTTCAAATCCACCAACTGCTCCCCAGGAGAAGGCTGAGCAATCTCCTCCCACATGATTTATTGCGTCTGAAAACCCACTGGAAGGTCAACTATGAGTCGATTCCAACTTGCTGGTTTGTAACAACAACAATTCTATGCTTTAAGTGAAATGTTACAAAGCAAATTGGTTTCTCATAGACATATTGTTTTATAACATTACTTGCAATGCAATGATACTTTTCTTCCTTCCTTCCTGTAATTTTCATTTTCATTTTCATTGTATCTGTTGGTCTTATCTCTCAGGCTTTTATATCCTGTTGACTTTCTTTTTTTTTTTATTGTTTTGTCATCCTTGCTCAGGAGCCATGTTAATCTTCTCTGTATCATTCCAATTTTTGTATATGTGTTGCCGAAGCGAGCACTTGACTTTACTACTTGTGTACCCCGGGCCTTCTCTATCTTTTCTGATATAGCCCTGACCATTCCCTTATATATTATCTTTGCCTTCACCCATCTTAATATGTGACTATTATCAATTTAGGAGCTCTGGTGGCATAGTCTGTAGCATTTTGCACTGTTAACCAAAAGGTCAGCACATTTCTAGTTATTTAAATGCACCAGCCATCTTCCCATAGGAGATAAATGGACAGTCTCCTCCTATTAAGATTTACAGCCTTGGAAACCCAACAAAGGGTTGCTGTAAGTCAAACTTGACTCAGTGGCAATGAATTTTTGGTCGTATTCTATTTACTAGTTTTCATTCCTCCTTCCACCCCTTCCTAAACCTAGTAACCATCTAAGAATGATTGCTTCTGTGAGTAAACCTTACTTTATTATTTTTTTAGAATAGTGGCCTTAACCAATATTTGTCTTTTTGTGACTGACTTACTTCACTCAGCATAAATGCCCTCTAGATTCATCCATATTATACAATGTTTTGTTGATTCTTTATTGCTTTTTAGTGTTGGATAGTTTTCCATTGTGTGAATGTATCTTTGCTATTGTTGCTGATAATGTGCCATCCTATGTCGGCATTGCAGCCTATTTTCCATATTTCTCATCCAATTAATTGTGTGTGTGTGTGTGTGTGTGTGTGTGTGTGTGGTATAGAAAAGAAGAACCTCAACACCATGGACTGATACAGTGACTGCACCAATGGGCTTGAGCATGTTTCAGATTGTGGGGATGACATAGAATAGGTCAAGGGTTAGATCTGTTGTTCACAGAATTGCTGTGAGCCATAGAGAGAGCTTTGTTGGCATAGTGGATAGAAAGTGACGCTACCAAGCCAAAGGTGGTTGATTTTAATCTATGGTCCTCAGGCCTGGTTTTAATAGTTTTTGGTCAAACATTCTTCTAAGTGGTATAGCACTGGTCTGTCCATTTGCTGTACAGAGGTAATGCGTTGTTGCTGTGAGACTAAACATTGTGACACTGATGTGTCAAATGTGATAATGGTTACCCATGGTGGACAGTGTTTGGTGGAGCTCCCTGATTAAAACAAAGCAGGAGTGGCATCCACTTCCGAAATAGCTTGCCTTCGGAAACTCAACTATACAAGTGTTCAGGTCTTTTGTTCATAGGGTTACTATCAGTTGTCTATGACTCAATGGCACCTAACAACAACATAACATGTGTGTGTGTGTGTGTGTGTGTGTGTGTGTGTGTGTGTGTAGTCAGAAGTGCCCACCTTTCTCTCATGGATCAGCTGGTGGATTTGAACTTCTGATCTTTCCATTTTCAGTGTAACATTTAATACACCACACAATGGACTACACTATTAGCTCCTTATATAAGTGAAATTATATGTCTTTTTATGATTGGCTTATTTAATTCAGTATTGCTTACTATTTATTTATTTTTGAGAAAAAGTTTACAAATCATATTGTCTCATATCCTAATTTTTTAAGTGACTTGAAATTATCTCCTGTCTCAGAGACATTGTGTTGTTCTTGTCTTTGTATAATTTTGTTTTGATATGTTTTATTAAGTTATGCAAGTGTGTTTCACTGCTTACTCAATTGATAATTCTTAGTGTTCCACCTCCTGTCTTCTGATGGACCTGATAGAGGATGAAGGTGTGTGTGCAATGACCTTTCACCCTTTATGTAGAGTGGTTGAGGACAGAGTGGGCCAGGCTGGTGTTTGTTGTAGGTTTAGTTGATGACGTAGAGGAGCAGAGTCTGGTCTTGTTTTTTGTCCATCAAGTAAAGCTGAGAACGTGTATATGGAGCTGGTACCATTGCTGTCTTGGAGTACGGTGGGCTGGATGCCCGACTGATACTCTTGCCACTGCTGTGGTGAGTGGAGGCAAAGTATCTGCTCTGAGACAGGTTATCTGCCAGTGCAGCTGAAGTTTGGGGTTTGAGTATCCCTGGGATGGTCCCAGGGAAATAACCACTTGGTAGGTGGTGGTGTTGGGGGAAGGTCACAACCCTGACCCCTGGGAGGATGTGAGAAAAAAGGGAGGAGATTGCACCTTTCTTGTTGGACAGCCACTAGTGTGGATGCTACTGTGGTTCTGGGTTCCCATGTTAGCCAGACCACCTTTCAAAATGGCAGTACCAGGTTGTTTACAATTATGTGCTCCAGAAATCTCCTTATTCTAGGTTTTTAGTCAATTTCTTCCTTCAATTAGGATTTGAAGTATGTCTTTATCTTTTCCTTTTCAACTCAACACTCCAGAATTATCCTCCAAAGCTACTGTCACTGTGTTGTGGTGTCCTGATTGAAGAAGACAGGACTCCTGTCTGCTTAGTCCACCATCTTACCCAGAAGTCCTTAGTATAAATTTAGGTTTGTCAAACTTTGGATCTCTAAATTTGAGCTTTTGGTACAGTGACGGCGTGTTTTTCTTCCATTTTCTTTTAATGCTTCCTGTATCATTCCACATTTTGCCCATAGAATCCTTCAGTATTGCAACTTGAGACTTGACAAAATATTTTCTTCAGTTCTTGCCACATAAGAAGTGCTGAGTGTGTTCTTCCTCCTTGGTTTTCTGATTCTAGCTAATTGCACTTTCCGTCATAATAGTTTGCTTTGTCTTTTTAAACAACTCTTTGAAATCTTATATCATCTCTTCTGTCACCACTCAGCATTCTTTCACTTTGTTTTTTTTGCTTCTTTTAATTCCAACACACATTTAAAAGTTTTTTGCTGACATTGATTTTGGTCTTTTCTTTCTTACCTGTCTTTGTAATGACCTTTTTCTTTCTTCATGCATGCCATCCTACAACTTGTCTGATCTTCGGTCATTAGATTGAATGAGTTAAATCTATTAAGATTTGGTACAATGTCCCTGTACCAGAAAGAACTGTTTGACATATTACCATTTATGGTAGCATATGATTAAGAACCAAAAACACTGAAGGAATAAAGCAAAGCTTCACTGAAGGTATTGGCAACATAGAAGGCCACAGGAATTGATGGACTACCAATTGAGGTGTTTAGGAAACATATATAACGTTAGATGTGCTCACTCTGCCAATAAGTATGGAAGTCAGCTGCCTGGTCAACTGACTGAAAGAGATCCATCTTTATTCCTATTTTTTTAAAAAAAGTTGAGATAAAAGAATATGGAAATTATAAAACAACATTATTACTTTCACATGCAATTAGAATCTTGCTGAAGATTATAAAAAATGATTGGAATAGTACATTGACAAGGAACTTCTAGAAATTCCATCTGAATGAAGAAGAAGCAGTGGTACAAAAATTATTATTGCTAATGTCAGATGAGTCTTGGCTAAAGGCAGAGAATACCAGAAAGATATTTTCTAGTGTTTTATTGATTATGCAAAGGCATTTAACTGTGTTTATCTTAATAAATTAGGAATAACATTGAGAAAAGAATACCAGCACATTTAATTGTGCTCATACGAAACATATACATAGACCTAGAAGCTATTGTCCAAACAGAATAAGGGAACAGTGCATGGTTTAAAATCAGAAAAGATGTGAGTCAGGGTTACATCCCTTTTCCATACTCATTAAATCTGTATGCAGAACAAATAATTTCAGAAGCTTTACTTTATGAAGAAAAATGTAACATCAGGTTTGAAGGAAAACTCATCCACAACCTGCATTATGCACACGACAAAAACTTTGCTTGCAGAAAGTGAAGTGATTCCCCATTTTCTGTCCCTTGCCTCCCTCCCCTTCCTTCTATTTTTACAATAATGGTTTTATGCAGTATTTATTGTTATGAGACTGAGTTACTTCATTCTGCCAAATAAACAGTTTAGTGCTATTACTTTTGGGAAAATTCACCAGAATTATTCATGGCATTTGAGGAAACATTTTAAATATAGAAGAAAACAGTTTCTCTCTGTGTCTTATCATAATTAGTCCATTTAACATTGCAGATGAGTCTGGAAGTCGCACAGAAGAATAACTTTGTTGTAATTTGTAGATACCAAACTCCATTCAAAAGCTGTGCTCCCCCTGCTAATAACAAAATTTGCTGAAGAAAAGGGAATCTGCTGTACAGTGTAGCTATGTACCTCTTCCACTTTTATAGTAAACTCTGGCCCTTCTGGTTCCTGACTCTATATTCTTAGCACCGTAATCTCTTAATAAATGATGCACCCACTATTTTTTTATCTCTTTTTGCCCCTTACTTTCTTAAAAAAATTCTCCCCAAACAAAGGCTGCCTTGGTGAGAGCTGTCAGCTCAAGTCCCCTGTTAGTACTCCCTTTGCTGCTGCACTTTCTCTTTTTAAGTAGTCTTGTGGTATATTGGATAAAGGGAGTGAGGATTGTCGTTTCAAACCATGAGCCACTTCGTGCAAGAAACACAGGCTGTCTCCTCTTGTAAAGTTTTTCTTTAACAACA
The DNA here is from genome assembly GCF_000299155.1 of Elephantulus edwardii. Classification (NCBI taxonomy): domain Eukaryota; kingdom Metazoa; phylum Chordata; class Mammalia; order Macroscelidea; family Macroscelididae; genus Elephantulus; species Elephantulus edwardii. The sequence continues at coordinate 799,576 of NW_006399776.1, read as the reverse complement.
TTATTACCTTCACATGCAATTAAAATCTTGCTGAAGATTATAAAAAAATGACTGGAGATCAGCTTCAAAAATCTGATGGACTCACAGTGAGTTAGATTCAACTTGATGGTAGTGGGTTTAATTTTTTTTCCCTCCTCCTTTACTTCTCTGTGCAAAGTCCAGCCCTTAACTATCAGTCAGGGTTCTCCCAGAGGAAGAGAACTAGTAGGAAGAGATGAAGCAATAATGAAATAAGGTAGATGTGCATTGAGATGGTGAATGTGTGGGTATTTTCAATTATTTCATATGTGTGTGAAAGTTGAACAACGAATAAAGGAGATCAAAGAAGAATGGATGCCTTTGAATTATAATGTAGATGAATAGTGACTATATCACAGACTGCTTAAAGATCAAACAAGTTTGTCTTGGAAAAAGGGCATCTAGGGTTTTCCTGAGGGGCAAGGTAGTGGGGCTTTCCTTTCATATACTTAAGCATATCATCAAGAGGGATCAGTCTTTAGAAAAGAACATTATGCTTGTAAAAATGAAGTAGAGAAAAAAAACCTTAATGAGGTGAGTTGACACATTCACTGCAATATTGGGCTTAAGGATAGTGGAGATCATAAGGAAAATGTAGGATTGGGCCAAGTTTTGATTGGAAAGGGTTGCTATCAGAGTCCACTTGATAGCACATAACAACAGAAACAACAAGTGGGTGGAAATTAAAACCTATAGTCAAGAGGCTAGGTCTGCTCACACAGACACAGTCACTCCTCACTGTCTATACTTCCCTTCAGTCTCTGGAGATATTAATAAATATTTTCTTTTTTAACTTTAATCCTTTATTTTTTTGTTGCTTATCTCTGCATACTCCTTCACTAACCCACCAACATACCCACCCCACATCTTCCCACCACTATCTCCAGATTTTCTCCTATAGATGCACCTTGAGCTCTACACCGAACATACCTATGCTTGGGTGTCAATTATCCCAACATCCCTGTGCATATATTTACAGATCATACTTTTCTTCCATGTTTAATGTGCTTCATATAAAGGTTTTTATGAACATATTCATTTATTTGTTCATTCAGCATATATTTATCTAGGGCGTTGGCAGTTGGTGTGTGCAAACAGACTCAATTTCTGGGCCAAATGACCTTGACTTCTGGTACTGGGAACAGAATGAGATAAGCACAGAGAACAGAAGAAGGAACACTGTATTCTCTTTGGGAGATTTGTGAAAATTTAACAGCACCCTTTAGCTGGGATTTGAAAGTTAGGAAGGATTTTAATAGATTTGTAAGTATATTGCAGGTTGAGTGAACTACATGAACAAATGCAAGAAGACCTGCAAAGGATATTCAGGGCCTGCTTATGGGTTTGAATGTATAATGTAGATGGTTGGATAGTCTGAGAGGCAGATTCCTTCTAGAATGCATCAGGTGTCCTGTCTCTCTTAGACTACTTAAATATATAGGCATACTAATGACTAGGGATGATAGAAAGAGAATTGATGTCTTTGAGCTGTGGTGCTGGAAAAGATTATTGAATATACCATGGACTGCTAGGAGAACAAACAGGTTCTTTCTGGAGAGGGTGAGATTAGGCTGCTTCTTGAAGGCAAGTCTTCTGAAACTTTGTCTGACATACTTGGACATGTAGCAAGGCGGGACCAGTATTTGGAGAAGGACGTTCTGCTTTGGGAGGGTGGAGGGACAGCACAGGAGAGGAAGATCTTCAATGAGATGGATTGATTCAGTAACTGGGGTAGTGGGGGTAGGTGTGTTGGAGACAGTGAGATTGGCACAGGATTTAGGATTTAGCAGGGTTTAGGGCTATTGTACATAGGGTCGCTATGAGTAGCCAGGTGACTTGACGGCACATAACAAAAACAACAACATACTGTGGAGACATTGTGGGTTTCATTCTCGACAACCACTGTAAAGTGAGTATCACAATAAAGTGGCTCACACAATTTTTTCCTGCTCTGTAGAAAAGTTATGTTTATTCTATACTAAAATCTATTAAGTCTATTATGTGTGTAATAAAATAGCATTATGAAAAAGTTGAAAATATTTCAAGAGTTACGAAAATGTGACACACAGATATGAAGTGAGCCCATGTTTTGGGGAAAATGGCAGCAGTAGACTTGCTTGATGCAGGATTGCATTAAGTCTTCATTTATAAAAATTACAGTATCTCAAGATCAACATACAAAAGTCAGTCAGATTTCTCTACAGTGACAAAGAGATTAACAGAGCTGGAGCTAAGAAAAAACAATACCCTTCACAATAGCTAATCACAAGATTAAATACTTGGGAGTAAATCTAACCAGAACAAAGGATCTATTCAAAGAAAAGTACAAAACATTACTACAAGAAACAAAAAGAGACCTTGAGAAGTGGAAGAATATCCCTTGTTCATGGTTAGGAAAACTCAGTATTGTGAAAATGGCAATACTACTACCAAAGGCAACTTACACATTCAGTGCAATTCTAATACAAATACCAATCCCATTCTTCAACGAGATGAAAGAGGCAATCTCCAGTTTCATTTGGAATGGGAAGAAGCCCAGAATAAGCAAAGCACTCCTTAAAAATAGAAACAAGGTAGGAGGCGTCTCACTCCCTGATTTCAAATCCTACTACACTGCTGTGGTGGTCAAGACAGCATGGTATTGGTACAATGACAGACTGGAATAGAATTGAGAACCTGGAAATCAGCCCATCTAACTATGATCAACTGATTTTTGGCAAGAAGATGAAATCAGTCAAGTGGGGAAACAACAGCCTTTGTAACAAATGGTGTTGGCAAAATTGGAAAAATATCTGCAGAAGACTCAAGCAAGATCCACACCTCCATACACAAAAATCAACTCAAGGTGGATCATGGACCTAGAATTAAAATCAAGAACTATAAACTTCATTAAAGAAAAGCTTGGAAGAACTCTAGAAGTCCTAATCTACAACATAAACAGTTTTCCATGCATCCTGAAAAATCTACAACCAGGAGAAGATAAAATAGATAAATAGGACCTTCTAAGAATCAAATCCCTATGCACATCCAAAATCTTCTCCAACAGGGTAAAAAAGGAGTTGTTTTGAACAACCTAAGTACCCATCAACAAACAAACAGAGAAGCTCTGGTATAGTCACACAATGGAATACTATGCTGCATTGGAAAGCAAAGAACTTATGAAATATTATACAAAATGGATGACCCTGTAGGATATCATGCTGTGTGAAATATCTCAGCACAAAAGGACAAATACTGCATAGTGTGACTGTTATAAAACAGGACTGACATCAAGGTTGGGGGAGACTGAGAAAGATGGGATAAAATATGTATATTGCATTGAAACAGATGAGAGAGACAGCTAGAGAGAGAGGAAGTCAGTATCCTAACCGCTGGATATGTTGGCTACATGTGTGATTCTCCTCTTCCTTTTATCCAATTCTGATTCCTTCACTTTTTTTTTTATTCCTTCACTTCTTAGGATGTGTTATTCCTGAAGTGACCTTTCAACAAAAGTCTTGTATACAACTCTTTGCTCAGAATTTTTATCTTAGGAAATCTCATGTAAGATGGGTGGTGCCAGAGGTTTCAGAGTTGAATTACTGGCTAATTTGCAATAATCACTATGCACAGATAGTGCGTAGTGATGCAATAGCTGGATAGCTGTTAAAATTTAATTAGCAATGAACTGGTAGAGTACAAATGGAAGGTACATTGCAAGATGTAAAACCCCAGGTCTTCAGAGGAAATAATAATTATAAGGACTATATAATAAAAAGGGAGCTCTAGTGGCCTAGAGGCAAGAAACTGTGCTGCAGTCCTGAAGGGAATCCTGGAGGCTCATGGTTTGAGCCCACCAGCTGCTCAATCTCCTGCCTCTGAAACCCCTCAAAGGATCAGCTATGGGTCAGTTCTGACTCTACATTACACAACAACAACAACAACAACAACAACAACAACGTATAATTAATAGGGAGCTCTGATGGTATAATCCACAGGGAGTTGTATTGCTAACCAAAAGGCAGTATCTCTCTGGTGTTTTTAATTTACAGGCTCTGTGGGAGGAAGATGGGTAGTTTTCTACTTTGCAATTTACAGGTTCTCAAAACCAACTGGAGGGTCAGCCGTAAGTCAATTTCAATATGCAGCAATTCATTAGTGAGATAGATTTAGATGGTTCCTGCTGTGTGCTATTGAATTATTAGAAGAAAAAGAAAGTTGAAAGAGATTAACTTCCAATCTATGGTGAAATAAAGTGATTCTAGAGGGGAAAAAATCTTGAGAATTTTTTTCAGAATTGTTTTTCAAGTCTGACTAACTAGTCTTAGAGACTTTCAACTCAACTCATCACAACTTACTGCCTTTGAGTCAGAACCAACTCATAGCTGACTCTCCTTTGGGTTTCTGTGGCTGTAAATCTCATGGGAGGAGGAGATTGCCCATTTCTCACATAGAGCTGCTTATGGATTTGAATCTCCAGAAAGGTGTGGCCTTTCAGTTAGCAGTACCTCTCTCTACAGACTACACCACCAGGGCTCTCTCTTAAAGGCTATAACGACTCTAATTCCAGTAGTGAAGAGGTCATTACTAAACTGTGGCATCGGTGACAGTAGAACTATGTAAAACATCTCCACTTAGATTGAATAAAGTTCTAGGTGATTGTATATTTGCAACATTTCTGTAAAAATGAGAGAGGCTTCGTTATTGGTCCTGCTTTTACTAGATGAAGAATAAAAGAAAGAGCTTAAGAGTTTCAAGTCAAGGGCTACATAAACCACCTGGAAGTTACCATTTGTGCCTTGAAAGAAAACCTTATTTGTTGTAGTTACCAAGCTGATAGTGCAAAATACCAAATCCAGACATTATACTAAATGTGGCTGAGTTACAATGCCAGTTGAATTCTCAAACTTGAATAATGTCTGAAGTTAAAATGAGGGCATTGATTGGAAAGAAATGGGATCCTGAAACTTAGAATGGAGACATGTGAAAAGATGATCAGGAATATGAAGCCATTTGAGCACCTAGATTCTGCTGAATCAACCATGTCAACAGAACCAGGCTTTTCATCCCAATGTCTAAAGGGATTACTCCAGCTTTGTCTACAAGCCAGAATTTCTTAACTATCTACTTCTGCTATAACAGAAAAACTATAAGTAGATTGCTGTTGTAATATGCTGTTGAGTCACCTGTGATCCATAGTGACCCTATGTACAGCAGCTCTAAAGCCTGCCCTTTTCTGAGCCAGTCTCACTGATTCCAACACACCAACCCACATTGTCCCAGTTCCTCCACCCTTCTGAGAATAATGTCCTTCTCCAGGGATTGATCCCCCCTAGTCACATGCTCAAAGTATGTGAGACAGAGCTTTAAAATTCTACCCTCTATGGGAAAAAACTTGGTTTCACCCTCTCCAAGATAGAACTATTTGTTTTCTTGGCAGTCCATGGTATGGTCAAGACTCTTCTCTGGCACCACAACTCAAAGGCATCAACTCTTCTTGTATCATCCTTAGTCATTGTCTAGCTCTCTCATGCATAGCAAGCAAGTAATCGTGAAGATCATAGTCTAGATCAGGCGCACCTTAGTCTCTAGACTGATACTGTTGCTTTTCAGTACCCTGGGGAGGTCCCTGACAACAGATTTTCCCAGTGCAATTTGTCTTTTGATTTCTTTAACAAATATAAATATACCAGCTGTGGGTTGATTCTGACTCAATTGTACACCACCACCACAACAACAACAGCAGCAACATACTTTAGTAGGTTAGAGGTTAGAAGACCAAAGTCAAGGTGATGGTTGTAGAGAAAGGCTCTCCTCTGAGCCTTCTGGTTCTGAGAGTTTCCTAACACATAAACCTGGGCCAAAAAAAAATAAGTTCCATTCCTCATTCCTCTGTCTTGTTGGTACTGATGTTCTCCTTTCTCTGCTTTTCTCTCCTTTTATCTCTTATGAGATAAAAAGGTTTTGCAGGCCACACTCCAGGGAGATAACTTTTGTATTGGATCAAGGTTGTAATGAAATAAAAGGTGTTACATCCAATCCTTAATACTCTTAAAACTCCAGATCAAGGAAATCATTACAGGAGGAGATTGCCCATCCTTCTCTCACAGAGCAGCTGGTGGACTCAAACTGTGTGCCTTTGGGATTGCAGCACAACTCCTTGCTACTAGACTACCAGAGTTCTTTCAACAGCTACCACATTACATCATTACCTACCTATATTTTGAGGGGAGACAATTTGTTCTATGATATTCTACCCTTTTCACTCCCCTAATTCATGTCTTTTCCACATGCAAAAGAGTTTTACTTCGTCATTTCATTTCAAAGATGTTAAAAACCCAAATCTAGAATACAAGTTGTATGTTTTCAAAGCACAATGGTGAAACAGGCACAAAGTAGATATTTTCATTACGAATGAGATTAAATGGATGGAAAGAAGAGGTAACAGGCACCAAACAAATGAAATATCCAGAAGAACAATTTATGTTAACTTGCAAAACTTGAAAGTGATTCTCTTCTCTGAGACCACATAGGTAGTGGCTTTGCCCTCTATACTCTAAGGTTAACTATACTTTAAGAATTCCAGGTGGAGAATCCATTGGCGCTGGGCGTCAGCTCTGCCTTCCAAGCCCATTGAGACAACAGATCTGTTCCTTCAGTTTGGGCAACCCCATTCTTCTGGTCCAAGTGAGTGGCAGCTCCACTGCTGAGTCCTGGCAGGCTCTGTTCTTCTGCCCCCTTGGGCACAACAGCACTGCCACCTCAGCTTTGGGCATTAGCCCCATCTTGACAGCTATGCCATAGTCTTGAACCAAATTGGTGAAGATTTGACACTCTAAAACATCATAAATTGTGAAGAGGGCAGTTCTTTGTTCTTATTGTGGTAGATGTCTGGGTAGGGATTTGCCTTCCCTTCATGCAATTTTCTGTGGCCTTACACAATGCCTTACCCATTTTCATGGTAAGCCACACAGTATTGCCTTGGGTCAAGGAACTACAGTTCAAAAGGGAGGAATATTATTGTTATGTGCCATCCCACCTAAAAACACAATATTGATTCCATTGAATTGGAAGTTATAATGTCCCCAAGACACTTTGGGCTCTCATGCCTCTGGGTCCATTTATAAATGTAAATAGGATTAGAATTTACTCGTTCCCTATGGCACTACTTATACCCAATTCACGTAGTCACAGCTGATATTTAGAACTCTTTTCTTCCACCACTCATTCTTATTCTCTTTTTCCTTAACAATATTTCAACAAGTCATGGTTCTTTGCCTAGTGGAGTGAGCTTGACCATTATTAGTGAAGGATCTTGACCTTTAATAGCTATGTCAGAATTAGGTTGCTGTAGTTTTCCAATGACTAATGTCTCTGTGAAGAGTCTTCCCATATCTTTTGCCCATTTTGTAATTGTGTGATCAGTCTATCTTATGGAGGCCTATAGGACTGTAAACTTTTGATATGGGACCCTTGTCTGAAATAGTATTGTCAAATGTTTTTCTCCCAGTCAGTAGATTTTCTTTTCACTCTGTCAGAAAATGTTTTTGATGCACACAGGGATTTAATCTTTAGATGTTCCCATTAATCAATTTTATCCTCTCTTGGTTGTGTATTTCTGACTGTATTTGTCAGCCTTTTTATACTATGAGCTAGATCTTCTAAACTTGTTCCAACTTTGTCTTTTAGGATGTTTATAGTTTGGGGCTTTACCCCTAGGTCTCTGATCCACTTGGAGTTGATTTTTGTGTGTGGTGAGAGGTGTGCATCCTGCTTTGAATTTCTGCAGGTAGTAGCCCACTTTTGCCAGCACCATTTGTTGAAGAGGTTGTTATTTCCCCATTTGATAGGTTTTTGTTTCCTTGTTGAATATCAGTTTACCATACATAGATTAATTTCTGGGCTCTTGATTCTGTTCCATTGGTCTATGTGCTTGTCATTCATTGTATCAGGGCCTTGCTGTTTTGGTTATTACAGCTGTGAAGTAGTTCTTGAGATCAGGGAATGCTATGCCTCCCACTTAATTTTTGTTTTTCATAAGCACTTTGCTAATTTGAATCCTTAACAAAGGACTTTCCTAGTAAACTTGCCAGTTGTCTTTTCTATCTCTTTGAAAAATGAATTTGGTTTCTGTATTGGGATTGTATTAAACATAGATTGTTTTTGGTGAGATTGTCATTCTTACTATATTGAGTCTTCCTATCCATAAACAGGGCACATTTTTTTCATTTATTTATGTCTTTTATTGTGTCTCACAGAAATGTTCTGTAGTGTTCTTTGCAAAGGTCTTTTGTGTCTTCTCTAGTTAGGTTTATTTCTAAGTATTTCAGTTTGTGGTTGGCTATTGTAAATGGTGTTGCTTTCTTAAGTTTCCTTATCTGTGTTTTCTTTGTTACTAGCTTTAGCAGGCTTTTTTTTTTTTTAGTCTTTAGGGTTTACTGTTTACTGTTAACTATATCATCTGCACATCTGCATATAGGGGCAGTTTAACTGTCTCTTTGCTGATCTAGATGCCTTTTATTTCTTTCTCTTGTTGTATTTCCCTAGCAAGTACTTCCAAAACAGTATTGAATAGAAGCAATGACAGTGGGCATCCTTGTCTGGTCCCTGTTCACAACGAAAATGCTTTTTAGTCTTTCTCCATTGAGAATGATGTTGGCTCTTGGTTTTGCATATACACTTTTCACTATGTTGAGGAAATTCCCTTCTATTCCAACTTTGCTGAGAGTCTTTATCAGGAAGGGGTTTTGGATTTTATCAAATGCCTTTTCTGCATCAATTGCTAAGATCATATGGTTCTTATTTGCTTTGTTAATATGGTGAATTACATTGATGGTTTTTCTTTTTCTTTTTTTTTCATTTTCTACTAGTTTATTTACAAAATTTGAATACTTTTTTTCAAGAACAAATTCTTTCAATTTCCCTCACCCCTCCACCCATCAAGTTGTATAACCCCATAATTAATCTCCCCCCTCGCCACCCCTTTTTTTAATCTTGAATCATCTTTGCATACCTGCTGTGAATCACACTTGGTCATGATGATTTTTTTTAATATGCTTTTGGATTCTATTGGCTAGGATTTTGTTACGGATTTTTGCAGCTATATTCATGAGAGATATTGGTCTATAGTTTTCTTTCTTGGTAATATCTTTGCCTGGTTTTGGTATTAGGGTTATGCTTGCTTCATAGAACAACTCTGGGAGTGTTCTTTCTGTTTTTTGACATTTTAAGTAGAATTGGTGATAGAACTTCTACGAATGTTTGGCAGAATTCAGCTGTGAAGCCATCTGGTCTAAGTCTTTTCTTAAGGGGAAGTCTTTTTATGCCTGTTCAATTTCTTCTTTTGTGTATGTCTGTTCAAATACTCTATAACTGTCTGGGTCAATCTGGGTAAAGCATGAGTATCAAGAAATTTATCCATTTCTTCTAGGTTTTTTAATTTATCAAAGTATAGTTTTTTTATAGTATTTTGATATTATCAATTTCATTTCATCTGGTTCTGTTGTGATGTCACCTCTATCTTTTCTTTCTTTTTATTTATTTATTTTTAATTAACACATTAAGAACAATTTTTTTGGGGTGTTTCATCACAAGATTCCATATGTTGCTTTTCCCCTAGGAATGAAATTAGCAATAGTGGGAAAATTTCCAAGTAAAGGGAAGAGAAGATTTTAATGTAGTCATTTTATATCTTACTTTAACAACAATAATAAACTGTGATCCATTAATTTCTTTCTTCCATAAAGCAACTTCCCAATAAATTTTGTATGCTGGTTGACATTTAGAATGTAATATAACTCTATCATTTTTTCTTTTTATTATTTTGTGTGTGTACCGTCAAATTGAATCTGACTGGTACAGGGGAAGATTGCCTTCCCTTTTCCTGTGGAGCATCTGGTGGATTCAAACCTTACATCTTCAGTATTGGAGCATAGCTTCTTGCCACTAGGCCACCAACTCCCTTACCTCTATAATTTCTTAATTGCATTATTTGTGCCTTCTCTTTTTTCCTCTTATTAAGTTTTCCAGTGGTTTGACAACTTTATTAACCCTTTAGAAAAGGCAGCTCCTGGTCTTATTTCTTCCTTCTGGAGGCTGTAGGATTTGATGTTCTTTTGCTTTTTGATGAAGGTGTTGAGTTAGAAAATTGATTTTTCAATTACATATGTTGTTCTTTTTTATGTTTGTGCCTATTGCTATGAACTGCTCCCTGAGGATTGCCTTAGCTGCATCGCAGAAGTTTGAGGATGTTTGATGTTGTATTTTCATTTTCATTTGTCTCAAGGAACTTTTTAATGTCATTATTTTTTTTATAAGGCAATCATGCTCTAGAAGAGAGTTATTTTGTTTCCACATGGATTGTTTTGTAAGCTTTACCTTCCTGTAGTTAATTTCTAGTTCTAAGGCCTTGTGGTTTGAGAAGATACTTTGTATTATTTCAATGTTTTTTGAGTTTTTTGAGGCTTGCTTTCTGTCCCAATGTATGATAAATTCTGGAGAATGTACTATGTGCACTTGAGATGAAAGTAAATTGAGTTTTAGTTCGGTACAATACCCTGAAAGACAGATAGTCATTCCTCTGGTATTCCCTGCTTTCAGCTAAGATCCATCTAATATTAGCTAAAATATCCATAGTACCATGACCCCTTCTAAACCCAGCCTGGACTTTTGGCAATGTTCTGCTGATGTGCTGTTCCAGTCGTTTTTGGATAATCTTCAGCAGAATCCTGCTTGCATGTGAAATTAATGATATTGTTCTATAGTTTCCACACTCTGTTGGGTTACCCTTCTTTGGAATGGGAACATATATAGATCTCTTCCAGTCAGTTGGCCAAGTGGTTGACCTCCAGATTTCTTGGCACAGCTTGGTAAGCACATCCAGGGAAGCATCTGTTAGTAGAAATACATCAATTGGTGGTTTTTGTTGTTATGTGCCATTGAGTTGCTTGCGACTCATAGCGACCTTATTTACAACAGCTCTACACTCTGCTCTGTCCTGTGCCAATCAGATTGCCTCCGGCACACTCATCCCGATTGCCCCAGTCACCAAATCAATCCAGCTCCCAGAGGGCCTACCCCTCCTGCGCCTGCCCTCCACCCTCCCAAGCATGATGTCCCTCTCCAAGGACCGGTCCCTCCTTACAACATGACCAAAGTATGTCAGACGAAGCTTCAGAATCCTTGCCTCCAAGAAGCAGCCTGGTTTAACCCTCTCCAGGATGAATCTGTTTATTCTCTTAGCAGTCCATGGCACCTTCAGCACTCTTCTCCAACACCAAGCTCAAAAGCATCAATTCTCCTTCTATCCTCCTTGGTCATTGTCCAGCTCTCTGATGCATAACAAGTGATTGTAAAGACCATGGCCTGTACCAGACTCACCTTTGTCTCCAGAGACACACTGTTGCTCTTGAGTACTTTAGAGAGGTCCCTAACAGCAGACTTTCCCATGGCAATACATCTTTTAATTTCCTGGCTGCTGGTGCCGAGAGTGTTGACCGTGGAGCCAAGCCTACTAAAGTTGTTAACAATCTCAATCTTTTCACCATCCATCCTGATGCTGCCAATTGGTCCAGTGGTGAGAATCTTTGTCTTCTTGACATTGAGCCTCAATCCATATTGAAGGCTGCAGTCCCTGACGCTCAGCAGCAAGCGCTTCAGGTCCTCCTTAGTTTCAGCAAGCAGGGTTGTGTCATCTGCATAACGCAGATTGTTTATGGATCTTCCACCAATCCTGATGCCACGTTTCTCCTCATAGAGCCCAGCCTCCTGGATGATCTGCATACAGGTTGAAAAGGTATGGAGACAGGACACATCCCTGGCATACGCCCTTCCCAATTTTGATCCATGCAGTGTTTCCTTGCTCTGTTCTGACAACTGCCTCTTGGTTCAAGTATAAGTTTTGCATTAGCATGATCAGGTGTTCTGGGATTACCATTCTTCTCAGAGTCAGCCACAGTTTGTTATGATCCACACAGTCAAAGGCCTTTGCATAATCAATGAAGCACAGATAGACATTCCTCTGGTACTCCCTGCTTTCAGCCAATATCCATCTAACATTAGCTACAATATCCCTAGTACCACGACCCCTTCTAAACCCAGCCTGGACTTCTGGTAGTTCTCTGCTGATGTGCTGTTCCAGTCATTTTTGGGATAATCTTCAGCAGAATCTTGCTTGCATGTGAAATCAATGATATTGTTCTATAGTTTCCACACTCTGTTGGGTCACCTTTCTTTGGAATGGGAACAAACATCAATTGGTATATCATCTTTTCCTGAGGACTTATTTTTTGCTATTTTCTTCAAAGGAAGTTGAACTTCTTCCTTCATCACCATAGGCTCTTGCTCGTATGTTGTTTCATGAAATTATTCTGTGTCTGTCAATTCCTTTTGATACAGTAACTCAGTATATTCTTTTCATCTTCTTTTCCTACTTCCTGGATCATTTAATATTCTGCCTAAAGCATCCTTGATTATAGCAACTCTAGGTTTGAATTTATTATTCAGTTCCTTGAGCTTAAGAAATGCTGAGTGAGTTTGGCCCTTTTGATTTTCTGACTTCAGCTCCTTGTACATTTCACTGTAATATTTTCCTTTGTCTTCCTGCACTGCCTTTTGAAGTCTTCTGTTCTTCCTTTTGCTTTAGCTTCTCGGTGCTCCAGTCCAATATTTAGAGTCTCTTCTGACATCCATTTTGGTCTTTGCTTCCTCTTCTACCTTTGCAATGACCGTTTGCACTCTTCCTGGATGATACTTTTGATATCCTCCCACAGCTTATCTGATCTTCACTCAGTGTTCAAGGCCTCAAACCTGTTCCTGAGATAGTTCTGATTCAGATGGGATAGGCTCAGGTCATATTTTGGTTCCTGTGGATTGGGCTTAATTTTCCTTGAGTGTACCATGGACTGTTAAGAAAACAAACAGGTTCATCCTGGGAAGGGTTAAACCGGCTGCTCCTTGGAGGCAAGGATTCTGAAGCTTCATCTGATATACTTTGGACATTGTTGCAAGGAGGGACCTTGGAGTCCTTGTAGAGGGACATCATGCTTGGAAGGGTGGAAGGACAGCACAGGAGGTGAAGACCCTCAATGAGAAAGATTGATTCAGTGACTGGGGGATGGGGGTAGGTATGTTGGAAACAGTGAGATTGGCACAGGACAGAGCAGGGTTTAGGGCTGTTGTACATAGGGTAGCTATGAGTCACAGGTGACTTGACAGCACATAACAACAACAACAACACAATATCCTGAATATATCCACAAGGTCAAGTTGGCTGATTATATAGTTTAGATCTTCTGCATCTTTGTTAAGTTTCTTTTGAGTTGAGCTATCCTTTGGTGATAGTGATGCATTAAACTCTCCTACCACTATCATGATGCTATCTCTTTCTTTCTTCAATTCTGTTAACAGCTGTTTTATGTATTGTGCAGGTCTATCATTTATTGTGTTAATGTTGACCAAGGTTATGTCTTCTTGATCTCTTGTGCCTTTAATCAGTATGTAATGCCCTTCCTTATCTTTTATGGTGGTTTTCATTCTGAAGTCTATTTTATCAGAGATTAATACTGCCATTCCTGCTTTTTTTGTGGTAGCCATTTGCTTGGTATATATTCCCCCCATCTTTTGATTTCGAGACTGCCTTTTTTCTCCATTTCTTAGATGTGTCTCTTAGAGGTAACATATTGATGGGCTTTGGTTTGTTTTTTTTTATCCATTTTGCTACTTTTTTTCTCTTAATTGGCACATTTAGTTCATTCTTTTTCTCTTGTTACTGGTTCCTATGGCTCATCTGCTTTCTTTGGCATGTCCATGTGAAGGACTTCACCTAAAATTTCTTGTAGTTTTGGTCTAGTTTTCACAAATTCTTTAAGTTCCTCCATTTCTGCAAAGAATCTAATTTACCCTTTATATTTAATGGAGAGCTTTGCAGGGTATAGAATCCTTGACTGGCAATTGTTATCTTTCAACTTTCTGTATATGGCATCCCATTGCCTTCTGGCTTTCATGGCTTCTGTTGAGAAATCAGAACTTAATCTAATTATTTCCTCTTTGTAGGTGACTCTTTGTTCTTCTCACACTGCTTTTAGTATTCTATCCTTATCTTTTAATTTAGAGAATTTGGGTATGGTATATCTTGATGTTTTTCTTTTTGGGTCTAGTCTATTTGGTGTTCACTGTGGTTCTTGAATGTGGATTTCCCCATTCTTCAAAACACCAGGAAATTTTCTTCTAGTACTTCTTCCACAATTTTCTCATTGGCTTCTCAGTCATTTTCATGTTCTGAAATTCCAATCATACGTATGTTGTTCCTTTTGATATCATTGCACATGATTTTAAGGGTTTCTTTATTTTCCTTACATCTTATCTCTGATTTTCCTTCTAGTATGTTTCCAGTGAGGCTCTTGTCTTCCAGCTCACTGACTCTCTGTTTCATCTCTTAAGTTCTATTTTTTTTTTTTTTGTCCTACCAGTGTGTTGGATACTCTTTCCATTTCAGTCTTAATATTCTGGATTGCATTTTCATGCTTTTCTTTTATTTCCAGGACTGTGTTGGCTGTACCCTCTTGGTTGTGTGATGATTATTTTAGTTCTTGAAACTCTTTATTATATGTTCAATTCTTTCTTCCATCTTTTGCACTCTCTTCAATAGTTGTTCAAGTTGCTCCTTATTAATATATTTCTTCTGGGTCGCTGTCTCTTGGGTATTTTTTCTCTTGATGGCTTCCATTATTTCTTCCATCTTTTGCTTCTTCTGTAGCTGTTCAAATAACTCCACATGAACATATTTTTCTGGTTCTCTCTATTTGAGGTATCCACTGAGTCTGCTTTTTTAGGAGAAGGGTTCTTTTGTTTTTTCATGATGACTGAGGCAGATTACTACTTTATTGACATTATCTGAGTCTTTTCTTAGTAGATATTAGGCTGTTGTAACTATATAATGCCCAGGGTATGGCAATGTTTTGTGAAGGATCTGTATATTGGTGTTCCATTCTTGGCCTAAGGCCCACAGGACAGAATGACTGTTGCCCTCCAGAAATTGTGGCTCTACCATGCCTCTTCCCCTTTCAATTAAGTAGTCCCAAGCTCTCCACATGATGTATATAGACACCAATGTTCAAGCCCAAAATACCTGAATGGCAGAAAAAAAGTCTGTTGTGAAGGCATTGATTTTGAAACTCTCTCACATAGTTTGGGCATGTGGCCAGGTGGGATCAGTTCTTGGAAATGAATATCATACTTGGAAGGGTGGAGTAACAACACAAGAGAGAAAGACCCTGGACAAGTTGTTTTGACATAGTTACTGATATAATAGGGGCAGGTGTGTCAGAGACTGTGAGACTGGCTCAGGGTAGGACAGGGTTTAGAGTTATTGTGCATAGCATTGCTATGATTCTCAGATGACTTAAAGACAAATAACCACCACCACCACCACAACAACAGCAAAAATCATTCATGTGATAATCTATAAAGGGGCCAAACTATTAGAAAAAAATTTCCTGAATCTGAGTTAGGTCTAAGGGGGCAATTAATGCCTTTGAGTTGTGATGTTGGAGAAGAATACTTAACATCCCATGGACCACCAAAAGAATTTTTTTGAAGAAAGTGCAGCCAGGGTGCTCCTTGGAGGCAAGGATGGTGAAGCTTCTTCCCACATACTTTGAGCATGTCGTTAGGAGGAAAAGAATATGATGCTTGGAAAAGTAGCGGGTTAGCAAAAGAGAGGAAGACTTTCAGCCATATTTATTGACACAGTGACTGCAGCAATCGCGTAAGTCTATCAGATAATGACGATGGTACAGAATAGGGCAAGTTCCATATTCAATGTTCATAGGGCCAATGTCTCCTAACAAGAACAGGGAAACAACCCCAAAGCAATATGACTTCTAGTTGTTGGAAGTGATCAGAGCCAGCCAAAATACAGAATTTTAGTATTGCAACTTCCAGGAACTGAATTTTTCCAGTTATCTGAATGAGAGTGAATATTCTTCTGTTTGAGCCTTCAGCAGACATCTTGGTGCTGACCTCGTGGCATTCTGAGGAGAAGCCCAAACCCAAGCTGCACAATTCCTAACCAATATTCATCATCTCTGAGATAATGAATTTGTGTTGTTTTAAGCGACCAATTGCGTGGCAATGCGTTATGAAGACGGTTATAGAAAACGGTACCAGAACCTGTAATGCTCTCCCTTTGTCAGTTGGCATGATACTAAACGTTGTCAGTAGAGGGCGCTGACGAGACATATTGCAGGAGACATTTTCCCCTCCCTCCTTCCCTCCCACCCCCACCCCTGCATGGTTTACCTGTGATCCTCTCCTAAGTGCTACTGTGGTGGCAGGCTTCCACACTTGCACCAGATGTGACTTGTTTAGTGCGTGCGACTTCGACAGCATCCCGCTGCCAGCACGCAGCACACTTGTGAGCAGTTTCCTATCCCAACAAACTCAGCTGACATGGCACCTCTGTGAACTTCACCATCCAGTGCACCATCTGTCTCCTACAAGATGTGGATCTTAGTCTTGGAGGCTTTGAGAAGATACTTCTTTACATGCTCCATCTCAACTCTCTGGGCTTGCTTCCTATATTTATTCCTGCATGCTGTAGAGTTCTCTTTATTGCTTACCAATTGGTCCTGCATTATTCTATGTCTGTTAAACATTTATTTATATTAAGCTTACCCCATTTAAATGTCTTTTCTTTCACCTGATTGGACTCTGATATACCTAATAGATCTGAAATAATGGTGGGACTCATCATAGAGTTCCAAAGCGTCCAATCATCACTCCAGTTACAGAGGGAGAGCTGGGAGAAATACCCCAATTTCTCCTTTACGATCTTCTTGCAAACTCCCAACACCCAGTCTTTAACAGTCCCTCCCATTGTCCAAACTCTGCTGTACAGAGACATGGAACCAGGAAGCAGAGAAAGGAGAAGAGTAAGAAATGGATCAGAGGGCAAACAGTACTGGCAAACTTCTGCGGTAGTCATTGGCATTAGGGAATGAACTATTAATTTTATGATAAAATATAAACTATAAATTTTATGATAAAATATAGACTATAAACTGGAGCCTCTCCTGACTTCAGCCTCTGGAAATACATAATAGAGAATTTTCTGAAAACTTAGAAGGGGAATGACATTCTGAAATCCTTAACTGTTAATAAAATATTAATGTCTTTAAATCGTTCTTTCATCTAGTAAATTAGGTGTACATTTTAGAAAAAAAATATTTAGGGATGGTATCAGTGAATTTTATTTTAATCATTTATCATTATTATAATTTATTTTATTTTTGTCAGTGAGTTTCATTTTAAAGGCAAGACATTCATTAATTCAGGAGATTCTGGCAAGTAATGTACAAGAAGACTAAAGATTAAGAGAATAATTTTAAAACAATTTGATCCATCAGCATTTTTAAATTGAAAAAGAAATTAGATACCACGAAATCTGTATTATTGACCTTATCACATTACAAAGAAATTGAATTTTTAGATCTCATTTTATTATCTGGCCTGGAGAATCTTTGGAAATTGCTCATTTTTAGGTGAGAGAAACTTAGAAGAGAATATTTTAAGGAGAATAAAAGGACTATTTTTCAAAGCTAATGTGTTACTTTTATAGAAATTTAGAGTAAAGCATGATTAATCTAACCAATTTTAAAAAATTTTTATTTTTATTAATTTTAATGAAAGTTTACAGAGACTTTGGATTTCCATTCATTCATTGTTGTACTTTTCTCCCTGTCCAAACCCCCCTACCCCCAGTTCCCTCTTCTCTTTGAAAAGTAAAAGAAAAATTTTTTCATTGTTATACAATCCCTCCCCCCAAGTCCACTCCACTATGAAGCCTTTGTTCTGGACTCCTGTCATGACAATTATACGTAATCATTTATCCGTTTTAAACAGTTCTCTCCCTCATCTGTTTCAATGCAGTATACCTAATTTATCCCATCGTTCTCAGTCTCTTCCCAACCCCAATGTCAGTCCCGTTTTGCAACAGTGGTACTATGCAGTATTTGTTCTTTTGTGACTGAGATATTTCACTCAGCATAATGTCCTCCAGGGTCACCCATTTTGAATAATATTTCATGAGTTCCTTGTTTTTCAATGTAGCATAGTATTCCATTGTGTGAATATACCACAGCTTCTCTATTCATTCATTTGTTGATGGGCACTTAGGTTGGTTCCAACTCATTGCTATTGTGAACAAAGCAGCAATAAACATGGTGTGCATATATCTGCTCGGGTGGTGGTTACGGTCTCTTTGGGGTATATTCCCAGTAGTGGAATTGCTGGGTCAAATCGTATTTCTATTTGCAATTTTTTGAGAAAGTGCCATACTGCCTTCCATAGTGTTTGCACCATTTTACTCTCCCACCAACAGTGAATAAGGGTTCCAGTTTCTCCACAACCTTGCCAGCATTTGTTGTTTGCTGTTCCATTAAATTTTGTATTCTTACTGGGGTGAGATGATATCTCATAGTTGTTTTGATTTGCATCTCTCTTAGAGCTGGGGATTTTGAACATTTCTTCGTGTGCTTGTTGGCCATCTAAATGCCTTCTTTGGTGAAGTATCTGTTCATGTCCTGTGCCCATTTTTCAATTGCGTTGTTTATCTAATCAAGCCAATTTAACAGAAATAAAACAATACCAACAGGAAAGCTAAGTATAACAGCAGTGGGTTTGGTTAGTAATTATCATCCCAGAACATTTAATTGTGTTAGTGTAAAACTTGTACATAGACCAAGAAGCAGTCCTTCATACATAATAAAAGGATTATTTACAATTAGGAGCAGGGTACATCATAGCTATATCCTTTCAGAACATTTATGCTGAGCATATAATCCCAGAAACTGGATTATCTGAAGAACAATTTGACATCAGGATTGGAAGAAGACTCATTAACAACCTGCAATATGCAGGTAACACAACCTTGCTTGCTGAAAATGCAGAGGATTTGAAACACATATGAATATCAGACTTTAGACTCCAGTGTGGCTTATAACTCAACATAAAGAAAACAAAAATCCTTGCAACTGGACCCATAAATAATGTCATGGTAGAAGGAAAAAAGATTGACGGTATCAAAGATTTAATTTTATCAAATGATCAATTGCAAATAGCAGTTAAGAAATTACTCACTGTTTTGCTCTATCAAAATAGGCTTCCAAAGAAAAATCTACATTTTCTAAGACTTAAAGATTTAAAAGGGATATTTGATTAGGTATTATTGTCATGACAGGAGTCCAGAATGAAGGTTGCATGGTGGCGTGGATTTGGAGAGAGGGATTGTATAACAATGAAAGAATTTTACTTTTCAAACTGGAGGGAGGGATAGGCAGGGAGAAAAGTGCAACAATGAATGAATGGAAATCCAAAGTCTCTGTAAACTTTCATTAAAATTAATAATAATAAAAAAATTTTCAGTATGATGACTAAGGTGTGGCTGACTCAAGCATGACATGTTCAAATACCCCATATCTACTTTACTTGGATCCACAATCAAAACCTAAGATAACAGTAGCCAAGGACTCAAAAGGCATCTTGCACTGGGGAAAATCTACTGTCCAGGACCTCTTTAAAGCTCTACAAAAGCAAGGATGTCACTTTAAAGATATGCCTGACTCAAACCATGGTATATTACATTGCTTTGTATGCATGTTTTAGTGGGCTAACGGATAAAGATGACTGAAGAATTGATGCCTTTGAATTGCAGTATTGCCTAAGAGTATTGAATCAACTGTAAAAAGAACAAATAAATCTGTCTTAGAGGAAGTGCAACCAGGATGTTCCTTAGAGGCAAATGATGGTGAAATTTCTTCTCACATACTTTGGGCATATTGTCAGCAATGGCCAGTCCTTAGAGAAAGATATCATGCTGGGGAAAGCAGAGCATCAGCAAAAGAAAGGAAGACTCCAAAGAGATGGATTAGCACGTTGACTCTAACAATGATCTTGAACATAGTGGAGATTTTGAGGAAGGCACAGGATAGGGCATCTTTTCAATCTCTTATCCAAAGGGTTGTTGTAAGTTGTAGTTGACTGGATGGCACCTGATATCAACAACAACATAAACATGGGAAAGCTGGATGTTAATAAGGAAGACCAAAGAATTATTTCATTTGAATGATAATTTTTGTGAAGAATATTGAAGTCTGCCAGTGGCCAGAAGAATAAACAAATCAACTACATTTACAAATACAATTAGAATACTCCTTATAGGCAAGGATGGCAAGACTCTATCTCACATATGTTGAACATGTTGGGAAGAACCAGTCTCTGACAAAAGAAATTATGCTTGGTTAAATAGAAGGTCAGAGAAAATGAGGAAGGTCTTCAACCAGATGTGCTGACTCAGTGGCTGCAGCAGTGGAATCACACACAGCGCCGAGTACGACGGTGGTACAGGAGCAGGCGATGTTTCATTCTATCATGTGCAGAATCACTGTGAGTTGGAACTGACTCAGCATCTAATAATCACGACAATGCTAATTCAAATAACATCACAGTTTTTGCATCACACAGGAAGAGAATAACGTGGTTGGGGTCACTTTGATAACTACATGTAATGGCTAAGGTTGTGTTTCAGTTTGGCTGCTCCTGATTCTCAGATTTGACAGTTGCGATACAGTTGTTCCTTTATTAAGTTCTAATATAGTGTAATTATTCCCTTGATGAGATAAATATACTAGGAGCAGTGAACCAATTATAAGAGAGTTTCTTTGAAAATGTGCCTTATATCTAATAGATATGATTAGCTGACAAAACTTGCTTGCTTTTTCTTGTCCTGTGTCCTGCAATCATTGACAGTAATTTAAAAAATTATCTATAATTTCATATTACTTGGGTTCACAATCAGCCACCTTGGTAGCTTGGTTGACCTAGGGGTCAAATGTCAGATGTTTTGTGTTGGGAAAATTTGCAGTCAAGGACCTCTCCATAGTGCTGATAATTTAAAGACTAAGATGTGCCTGATCCAAGCCACAGTATTTTCAATTACTTGCTATGCATATGAGAGTTGAACAATGAATAAAGGTGACAAGAAGAATTGA
>NW_006399776.1:775530-778282 GCF_000299155.1 Elephantulus edwardii | reverse complement strand
TGTGGCTGACTCAAGCATGACATGTTCAAATACCCCATATCTACTTTACTTGGATCCACAATCAAAACCTAAGATAACAGTAGCCAAGGACTCAAAAGGCATCTTGCACTGGGGAAAATCTACTGTCCAGGACCTCTTTAAAGCTCTACAAAAGCAAGGATGTCACTTTAAAGATATGCCTGACTCAAACCATGGTATATTACATTGCTTTGTATGCATGTTTTAGTGGGCTAACGGATAAAGATGACTGAAGAATTGATGCCTTTGAATTGCAGTATTGCCTAAGAGTATTGAATCAACTGTAAAAAGAACAAATAAATCTGTCTTAGAGGAAGTGCAACCAGGATGTTCCTTAGAGGCAAATGATGGTGAAATTTCTTCTCACATACTTTGGGCATATTGTCAGCAATGGCCAGTCCTTAGAGAAAGATATCATGCTGGGGAAAGCAGAGCATCAGCAAAAGAAAGGAAGACTCCAAAGAGATGGATTAGCACGTTGACTCTAACAATGATCTTGAACATAGTGGAGATTTTGAGGAAGGCACAGGATAGGGCATCTTTTCAATCTCTTATCCAAAGGGTTGTTGTAAGTTGTAGTTGACTGGATGGCACCTGATATCAACAACAACATAAACATGGGAAAGCTGGATGTTAATAAGGAAGACCAAAGAATTATTTCATTTGAATGATAATTTTTGTGAAGAATATTGAAGTCTGCCAGTGGCCAGAAGAATAAACAAATCAACTACATTTACAAATACAATTAGAATACTCCTTATAGGCAAGGATGGCAAGACTCTATCTCACATATGTTGAACATGTTGGGAAGAACCAGTCTCTGACAAAAGAAATTATGCTTGGTTAAATAGAAGGTCAGAGAAAATGAGGAAGGTCTTCAACCAGATGTGCTGACTCAGTGGCTGCAGCAGTGGAATCACACACAGCGCCGAGTACGACGGTGGTACAGGAGCAGGCGATGTTTCATTCTATCATGTGCAGAATCACTGTGAGTTGGAACTGACTCAGCATCTAATAATCACGACAATGCTAATTCAAATAACATCACAGTTTTTGCATCACACAGGAAGAGAATAACGTGGTTGGGGTCACTTTGATAACTACATGTAATGGCTAAGGTTGTGTTTCAGTTTGGCTGCTCCTGATTCTCAGATTTGACAGTTGCGATACAGTTGTTCCTTTATTAAGTTCTAATATAGTGTAATTATTCCCTTGATGAGATAAATATACTAGGAGCAGTGAACCAATTATAAGAGAGTTTCTTTGAAAATGTGCCTTATATCTAATAGATATGATTAGCTGACAAAACTTGCTTGCTTTTTCTTGTCCTGTGTCCTGCAATCATTGACAGTAATTTAAAAAATTATCTATAATTTCATATTACTTGGGTTCACAATCAGCCACCTTGGTAGCTTGGTTGACCTAGGGGTCAAATGTCAGATGTTTTGTGTTGGGAAAATTTGCAGTCAAGGACCTCTCCATAGTGCTGATAATTTAAAGACTAAGATGTGCCTGATCCAAGCCACAGTATTTTCAATTACTTGCTATGCATATGAGAGTTGAACAATGAATAAAGGTGACAAGAAGAATTGAAACCTTTGAATTGTGGTGCTGGTGAAGAGTCCTAAATAGTTTATAGACTGCTGGGAGACCGAACAAATATTTCTTGGATGGGGTGCAGCCAGAGTGTTCCTCGGAGAGAAAGATGGTGAAACTTCATCTCACTCAGTATGTTGTTAGAAGGGACCAGTCCTTAGAAAAGGATATCGTAAAAAAAAAAAGAAAAGAAAAGGATATCGTGCTTGGAAAAGTAGAGAGTCAGCTATAAGGAGGAAAAGACCCTCAGCAAGCTGGATTGACACTGTTACTGGAACAAGGGGCTCTAGTGTGGATGATGAGGATGGCACAGGATAGGGCAAGGTTCAGATCTGTTGTTCATAGTGCCATTTTTAGTCATGGACTACTCGATAGCACCTAATGACAACAATAACAATAGCAATTGCAATGGCAATAGCAATAGCAATCGGCCCATCCTCATGTGATTTCTGGTTCTTTAGAATAGTCAGCCATGGAGGCCAGCAGCAACAATGTCAGTCTGGAGTCCAAGGTGCGCCTGATACAGGCCATGGTCTTTGCAATGACTTGCTGTGCATCAGAGATCTGGGCAATGACTAGGGATGATAGAAGGAGAGTTGATGCTTTTGAGCTGTGGTGCTGGAGAAGAGTATTGAATATACCATGGACTGCTAGGAAAACAAACAGGTTCATCCTGGAAAGGGTGAAGCCAGGCTGCTCCTTGGAGGCAAGGATTCTTAAGCTTCATCTGACATACTTTGGACATGTTGCAAGGAGGGACCAGTCTTTGGAGAGGGACATTATGCTTGGGAGAGTGTAGGGACAGCACAAAAGAGGAAAACCCTCAGTGAGATGCATTGATTCAGTGATTGGGGTAATGGGGGTAGGTCTGTCAGAGACAATGAGATTGGCACAGGATAGCAGGGTTTAGGGCTGTTGTACATAGGGTCACTATGAGTCACAGGTGACTCGATGGCACATAACAACAACAACAAGAGAGCTGTGATGGCCTCGTGGTACAAATCTGTGCTGCAACCCTAAAAACATGTGGTTAGAATCTCCTTTGGAGAAGGATCGATGATCTCCTCCCTTGCGATTTCTTTCTCAGGTACCTGACACTTAATTCTGCAAAAATGCTTTTGGTTTTCTTTTTTTTTTT
>NW_006399776.1:769998-773106 GCF_000299155.1 Elephantulus edwardii | reverse complement strand
ACATCTGTTATCTGAAATACTTCAATTGGTATACCATCTATTCCTGGGGCCTTATTTTTTGCTATTTACATGTCAATATTTCCTGAGAAGATGCTATTGTTCTCTAGGTAAGGTGTTTGTAATCTAATAGTGGAAGCAAGCAGAAAGAACTGACTGGAGTTATGTTTTGCAATAAACCTTTTGACTTTTGGTCCTGTTTTCTGAGAGCCAAATCACCAGAGGTCAGTGAATGATGATTGACCAGACCACTGGGGACCACTAGCAGGCCCACTGCTGAACAGGTCTCAGGAGGTATGATATAACTGATAAGGGCTTTATGGTGTGGCCAATAAAGGCCTTAGAAGATGGAGGCTCAATAGAGCTTTTACAATGGTGAGAATAAATATCTGATCTTGAGGGGAGGAGGGTAAACCCATTCCCTCAGGTCATAGAAGTTCTATGCAGAGAATCATTCTCCTAGATCTCAGCCCAAGTGTTTTTGTATCTGGTATATTAAAAAAAATCACATAAATGATTGAAGAACAAATGAATTTTGGGATGATATCACACATGAAGAAAGCAAAAAGTCCCCCAAAATACAAGAAAGCTAGCAAGCAAAGACTTAAATGGATGTCAGAAGAGACTTGAAACTTACTCTTGAACAAAGCATAAGTAAAATGAAAGGAACAGATGATGAGCAAAAGAGGTGAAGAGAAGATTTCAAGGGGTAGTTTGAGAAGACAACACAGAGTCTTACAACAAAATGTGTAAAGACCTGGATTTAGAAACCAAAAGGGACATCAATAGTTGCCCATTTTCCAAGTTATCATAACAGAAAAAGAAAAAATGTCATGCCTTTAGTTGTAATGATGAAGTATTGTACTCACAAGTACTGGATGATGCAGGAAGCATCAAAATAAGTGGGAAAGAACACATAAAAAGTCACAAACAAATTGAATTCATCAATGTTCAACTATTTCAGGAACTAGTGTGTGAGTAGAAACCTGTGAGTAGGAAGAAGTCCAAGCTGCACTGAAAGCATTGGTGAAAAACAAGTCCCAGAGAATTGACAGAGTACCAGTTGGAATGTTCCAACATGTAGATGAAGTATTATGATAATAAATTTGAAAACAGCTATCTAATTAACCAACCAGAAGAGATCCAGTTGTACCCATTCCAGAGAAAACATAATCCAATAAAATGCAGAAATTGTCAACAATATAATTAATCTCACACAAAAAAATTGCTGACTATAATTGAAAGGGTTTGGTTTGTTTTTGTTGTTATTATGTGCCCTGGAGTCACTTGCAACTCATAGCGACCCTGTGTACAACAGCCCTGAAACCTCTGACATACTCACCCTCATTACCTCAATCATTGTAGCAATCCATCTCATCAATGGTCTCCCTCTCTTTCTCTGTCTTTCCACCCTTCCAAGCATAATGTCCCTCTCCAAGGACTGATCTCTCCTTGCAACATACCCAAAATATGTCAAACAAAGCCTCAGAATCCTTGCCCCCAAGGAGCAGGTTAGCTTCTCTAGAATGAACCTGTTTGTTCTCCTGGCAGTCCATGGTTTATTTAAAACTGTTCTCCAGCACCACAGTTCAAAGGCATCAATTCTTAGGTCCCTTAATTAGTTCAAACCCAGAGAACTTGCCAATAAACAACACTGGAGGCCACACTGGAGGCTGTGTGTAGCAACATGTTTCTTTAATTTGTACCTCGGTATAGGCCGACTGAGAGCCAATGTGGCATCCACATAGACAAAGAGTAAACCAGAGAAATTTATTTTTCTGATCAACAGGAAATGTAACTTTATCTAGCCACTATGTGTTACTTAGGCCTGCTCATATTCTGGCCACAGGACCTAAGTATTTTTGACCAGCTCTCTTCCTTCTGTTATCTGTTGGCACGGGCTGCTGATATAAGTGGCCTTGTGATTCAGAGCTGGGCTTTTAAGAGAGGAGGGGTGATTTATCTCCTTGGGCTTTCAGGCCTGAAGGAAAGCTTGCTGTTGTTATTGTTGTACCTTATGAACAAAAGACCTGAAGCTCTTGAACTTTATTACCTGGAAAATTTGTTGTAAGCAAAGCGTACAATAAATAAAAAAATTGGTTTTAGCAGTGTGTTAAGAGGGAAGTGTTAGAAATTGAAGCCAGATTCAAAAGAGTATGTAAAACAATTGCTGAGATAGAATGAATCTTGGCTGGAATACCAAGAAGATGCATATCTGTATTTTATGGACTATGCAAAGGAATTTGACTATATAGATCATAACAAATTATTAATAACATTATCAATAATGGGAATACTGGAACACTTGATTGTGCTCATGTGCAACCTGTACATAGTAGACCAAGAGGCAGTGATTGAACTGTTCGCTCTGTAAACTTTCACTCAAATCACAATAAAAAATTTAAAAAAAATTGCTAGAGATAAGGATGTTACTTTCACAACAAAAGTGCACCTGACTGACCTAAGCTGTTTTCAGTGACCTCATATTCACACATAAATTGGACAATGAATAATGAAGAGTGAAGAAGAGTTGATGCTTTTGAATTATGGTGCTGAAAAAATGTTAAATGTGTCAATAATTACTAGAAAATGAAACAAATATTTCTTAGAAGAAATATAGCCAGAATGCCATTTAGAATCCAGGATAGTATGATTTTGTATTATCTACTTTGGACATGTTACCAGAAGGAACTGGTCCCTGGAGAATGACATTATTCTCAGTAGAGGGTCAGTGAAAGGAAAGACTCTTAATGAGATGGTGAAACTTCATCTGTCACCTTAACCATAACCCTCAACCTAACCATCTTTCCCTCTAAGGAACATCCCAGTTGCACCCTCTCCAAGACATATTAATTTATTCTCTTCGCAGTCTATGGAAAGTCTCAATTGTTTTTATGAGTCATTAAATCAGCTTTGACCCATACAGACCCTATGTATGACAGAAATTTTTCAGTTTTGCACTATTCTCAGTCTTTGCTGTTTGAGTCCATAGTATTTATTTTTTTGTTTGTTAGTTTTTTATTCTACCAATCATGATGCCACACTTCTCAAAGATCCCAGCCTTTCGGATAATCTGCTCTGCATACAGGTTGAAAAGGTATGGAGATATAC
>NW_006399776.1:732087-767809 GCF_000299155.1 Elephantulus edwardii | reverse complement strand
GGCTGTTGTACATAGGGTTGCTATGAGTTGCAAACGACTCGACGGAACATAACAACAACAACAACAAACAGTTTTTTATTATACGAGTTTATTTACAAAATTTGTATACATTATTTTCTAGACCAGATTCTTCCAATTTCCCTC
Source organism: Elephantulus edwardii (assembly GCF_000299155.1). Classification (NCBI taxonomy): domain Eukaryota; kingdom Metazoa; phylum Chordata; class Mammalia; order Macroscelidea; family Macroscelididae; genus Elephantulus; species Elephantulus edwardii. The sequence goes on along the minus strand of NW_006399776.1, from coordinate 767,665 downwards.
ACCCCCTCATCAAATTGTACAACTCATGATTAATCTTCCCTCCCTCACACATCCTCATCCTTCTGCTTCCATTCCCCCCCCATCCTTATACTCTTTCTACAATAATGGTTTTATACAATATTTGTTCTTTTGGGACTGAGGTGGTTCATTCAGCATAATACTCTCCAGTTCCTCTCAAGTTAGGGAATAATTTAGAAAATCACTGCTCTTGTGTGCTGCGTAGTATTCCATTGTGTGAATGTGCAATTTCTCAATCCATTCGTTTGTGGTTAGACATCTGGGGTGTTTCCATGTTCTTGCGATAGTGAATAATGCTATTGATGAACATTGGTGTAATAAGTCTCTGTGCCTGAGTTCTCATTTTCTCAGGATATATTCGAAGTAGTGGAATAGCTAGATTATATGGAATTTCTATGGTCAGCTTTTTGAGGAAGCATCCTAATTTATCTCAATCCCATCTCATCAGAGTATTCCTCTTTTTTACATACTTTGGGCATGTTGTTAGGAGAGCCTGTCGTTGTTGTGGTGTATCCTTGAATCGAAACTGACCCTCCACGGGAAGCAGTTAATCACATAAAAAGAGACTACCCATCCTGCTTCCATGGAGCAGCAGGTAGATTTGAACCACGTGCCTTTGGGATTGCAGAGTAGCTTCTTGCCATTAGGTCACCAAGGAGGGCCTAGTCCTTGGTAAAAGACATCAGGCTCAGAAATGTGGAGTGTTGGTGAAGGAGTGAGAAGACCCTCAATGAGATAGATTGACACAGTGGCTTTAACATTGGGCTCTAGTGTGGCAGAGATGATGAGGATGACACAGGATAAGGCAGGATTCAGAACTGTTCTGGATAGGGTCGCTATGAATCCGGAGGGGATGGGTGTATCGGAGACAATGCGATTGGCACAGGACAGAGCTGACTTTAGGGCTGTTGTACATATGGTCGCTATGAGTCACAAGCGACTCGATGGCACACAACAACAACAACAACATGAGTCATACTCAACTCCACAGCACTTAACAACAATCTCGAGAGGAGAGGAATCTGATAAAAAAAAAAGGTGTGAATTCCATGCTAAGTAATGGGAAGCTTGTGGACATTTCTGAGGTTACGGACAAATAGGTCGAAATAGGGAAGGAACATTAGGAGGCTATTGCTACAGTCGATCAATTGTGGAAAAAGACCTTGTGGTTGGTAAAGGTTCAGTGAAAATCAGGGACATCATACAGGAGATGAAATGACACAGTAGCTGGAACCAGGCTATATTTCATTCTGTTAGGACTGTGGTGTCCATGAATCCAAATGTACTGAATGGCAACCAGAGTGTGAGAAGGCAAGTAGAGGCTTTTTTATTAGCTAACAGTTTATTTAACCTGAGACCACCTTTGCCCATCTTTAAGTGTTGCCTATGTTTAAGTATGCATGTCTTCTGGATCTCTGCAAGTGCAATTTCAGATAATTTGTTCCATAGATGCTACAAATTTCATCGCCATTGTGTTGAGATGCTGCAAAAGGGATCTTACATCATTCATCTACAGTGAAAAATGGGAAAATAAAATTGTGGCAAATTCCCATAGGGCAAGGCTGAAGCTCACATAATTTTTAAAAAATGGTTCAAATTATGGGCAAAAGCTATAATTTCTTTGCTTTTACAACTTCTCTTTCACATGGGCACAAGTAAAACTGCAAAGCCGGGTCCTGTATTCCACATGGTCTTGTAAACAAGGTCTATCTTCTGGCTCACATGCAATACAGACAAAACTCTTCTTCCAGGCTCGCAGAGGCGGGACTCAACTCCACCACAGTTTCTCAGTCCACTGACACTAACTGCAGCGCCAACTCCCCAGCGGACTAGAATTTGCCCGTCTGCGCAGGCTCGCGGAGCGCTCAGGAGGCGGGCCTGCGGTCACGTGTCTCCCTCACGCCTTCTTCCGCCCCACCACTTCCGGGTACTACTGCAGGTCTTCCTGGTGGGGCTGCTGGGGGTTTAACTACCAACATCCTGCTTTTGTCTAGTCTTGTACCTTCCCCTGCCTTGTTCCCTGCAGGTGGGACATGAGTGTCCCTGAGCCGCCGCCCCGAGACGGGGTCGCGGCCGGGCTCCCTGACAACTCGGGGGCCGGTGAGCCGACGCCGGGTACGTGCAGCCGGGCTGAGTGCAGGAGGCACGGAATGTCCTCAGTGCAATGTTTCCCGGGGCCGCCCTGTGGGAGAGCGGCCGTTGGCCGTTTCGGTCTTAGGGTTGAAGGGGTTTCGCCCTTGCCTGGAAGTGGGGCCCACGCCGCCCTCCTGCCTGGCGGAATGGGCGGGAACTGAAGTCTAGCTAGTGAAGTGCTGTTGGGGGGACGGTTCATGTTGGGTTCGTTTACTCATTATTGATTTTAAGGAATTGGCTGGGGATGAAGTTGCTAGATCGATCAGTTTGGAATTCGAATTGATTTGGTCACAGTCATGAAATGCTTGCTTGGTGATACCACTACATCCCTATTCGTCCAGTTTCACTTAACTCTGGCTTCCAGGACAGATTAAATCTCGAATGTTCAGAGGCATCATCATCGAATGCAGTGAATTAGCTTGCTTTGCATTTAGAGTGGTAGTGTTCATCATGAGCCCTCATTGTGAGGATTGGGAAAGGGACCACTTGATTTCTTTTCCGTGCTTTTTTATTCAAGTGAGACACCCTAGATGAAAAAGGCTACAGAGCTTTGGATGTGCCTTTTCTGTTACTTCCTGTTCCAGAATTACAGGGGTTATCCTAAAATAATGCCCTCAATATTTTCCTTGTCAGGTTTTTTTACTCATTGATTTCTTCCACCCTTCATAAATTATCTCTCTCAAAATGATTCCCACATTAATGCATTTGCAGTCTGGGCCTCATTCCCAACTCTTAATTGTGTTTTCAACTGTTGCAGGTACCTTTACATGGTTGGCCTGTACTAATTTCACATACAACTTGTACTTATATAAAAGCAGTGGTCTGATTGTATCTGTGCTAAATCACCTTCACTTGAAATTTCCAAGACTTTAAACTATTCATTCTCTCATCCCTCTTACCCCTCTGTTTAGTCTAGGATGTTATACTACACAATTTTCTTTTGTGTCTATTTACAAATAAAATTTGAAACTTTTGAGTTATAGTGTTGGGGAAGAGTGTTGACTATACAATGGACTGCCAAAAGAACAAGCTAATATGTCTTGGAAGAAACCCAGCCAGAGTCTTATAATAAAAAAAAATTGTGAGAAATCGTCGCACATATTTTAAACATGTTGGCATAATGTCCCTAAATGTACCTCTTTTCACATTTGTGAATTACTTCAGTTTTAATTTGAATGTTGCCTTGCAATTTTGAGGACTTCAAATGAATATATGTGTTTCTCAGGATTTTAAAAAATCTTAATTTATTTTTATTTTTCTAGAAGCTGATTTTGAATACTGTAATTTTTCGCAGGCATATAAAAACTACCTGGAAATGGGTTCTAAGCAATATTCTGTGATTAAATGTATTTATTTAATGTTCTAATCGGTGAAGATGAGCCCGTTGTTCCTAGAATCCCTGTGAGTTGTAGCACATGACAACAAAACCAACAGCAACAAATTTGATGTTAGTATTACCTGATGATGATTGTCAGAATTTAATATTAAGTGTAAAATACTCCTAGAATATAATTTTGATAATGTGACTAGCTCATTTTTTCCTCTCCACTCTAAATCAGTGGTTTAGATTTTTAAAGTTAAAAAACTTTTATCATTCTCTGCCTAGAAACTGTTTTATGGTTTTTTTGATAGGAGCAGTGATATTGTTGTTAGGTGCCATCAAGTCAAGTAAGACTCAGAATGACCCCATCAACAATAGATCTGAACTCCGTGTATTCTGTGCTGTCTTCACACTCCTGACACACTAGAGCCCCTTGCGGCAATCACCATGGCAGTCCACCTGGTCAAGGATCTTTCTTTCCTTTAGTGACTCTCCACCCTTCCAAGCATCATGTCGCTTTCCAGGGAACAACCCCTCCTAGCCACGTGCCCAAAGTATGTAGGGTGAAGAAAACTCATCATTCTTGCCTCCGAAGAGCAATCTGACTGCACCCTCTTCCAAGACACAAATATAAAATTTTGTATATGTCACTGACTTTTGTTGTTGTTATTTAGTTTCCTAAATTTCATTTTTGTTTAGGAACAGATTTAAGCGACGCTTCCCCAGATGAAGGGTTGTTTGAGGGCTTGACTGTAGAAGAGAGAGCTGTGGAACAACTGGCAGAGGGATTGCTCTCTCACTATTTGCCAGATCTGCAGAGATCAAAACAAGCCCTCCAGGAACTGACGTAAGCTAACAAAAAACCCATTTATGTGCTATTTTCTTATTAATGTAAGTCAGAATTTTGTGTTGCAAGAGTAACTATGTATTGTATACTAAGATATGTTTTGTAACATTGAATCATAATCAATTATTTATATATCTTAATTGATGGCAAATCTATTAAGAGTGCATAGCAATCTAAAAGTAAACAAATGAAATTTAATGCTCTTTGAGTATTTGATCACTTCTGAGACTTGACCCTCAGTGAGATGGATTAATGTAGTTTCTGCCCCAGTGGGCCCACACACAGCATTTGCGAGGATGACACAGGAGCAGGAGTGTTTTGTTTTAGTATACTTAGGGTTGTGATCGGTTGGAACCACTGAAAGGCACCTAACAAGAACATGACAATAAGTATTCTTAAACTTCACCTGGAGTCAAGTTATGAAAATATTGCCTGTTGGGATGTTGCAGCATGAGTTTGCCCCTGTTTCTGGGTTGAGAAATTTGCTTCTATAAACATCACACTGTGTTTAGTTTCTGATTTAAATAAATAGACTAAGATTTTAAGTATCTTTTTTTCAGATGACCTGATTGAGACGTACACACCATCAGGGAGCTCTTAAACCTAGGGAGTGATGGTGGTTATTGTTATTAGGTGCCATCAAGTCAACTACAACTCATAGCAACTGTATAAACAACAGATCTGAATCTTGCCCTTTTCTGCACCATCCTCACTGTCTCAGATGTGCTTGAGCCCATTCTTGCAGTCATTGTGTTGATCCATTTTGTTGTGGATCTTCCTTTCTTTCTCTAACCCTCTCTTTTCCTAGCAGGATACCCAAGGACTAATTCCTCCTTACAAAATACTCCTTGCCATCTTTGCCTCAAAGGAACATCTGGGTTGCCCTTTTTCCAAGACAGATTTGTTTGTTCTTTTGGCAGTTCCTGGGTTGAATATTAGTACTCTTTCCCAACAATTCTAAGGTATCAATTCTGTCATCCTTTCAGATGCACAAGAAGCAACTGAAAGTACTAGGGCTTTGAACAGGTACCACTTGGTTATTAAACTTGCATCCTTGCTCTTTGGTACTCTGGAGAGGTCCTTGACAGTAGATTTTCCCCAGTGCAGCACATCCTCTAATTTTTTTTTTCTATAATTATATTTTATTAATTTTCATAAACATTTACAGAGATTTTGGGCTTCCACTCATTCATTGTTGCACTACATCCTCTAATTTTTTAACAGCTCTTACCATGGTTTATTGGTTGTGTATCCAAGTAAAGTGATACTGTTGACAATTTCAATCTCTCCTCCATCTCTTTTAATATTGCCTGTTGGTTCAGAGGTGAGGATTTTTGTTTTCTTGATATTGAGATGTGATCCATATTGAAGGGTGCAGTGTTCCATCTTCTGCAAAAAGCACTTGAGGTCCTCTCTGCTTTCAGCAGGCAAAGTTGTGTTATCTGCATATGCAGATTGATGTTGAGTCTTCCTCTGATTCTAATGCATTATTCTTCATACAGTTCAACTTCACAAATTATTTGCTCAGATTGAATAGATATGGAAAAAGGATACAACCCTGATGCATCCCTTCTTGATTTTAAAGCCTAGTGTTTCCTTGGTCTAGGTATAGATTTTGAATGAGCACAATTAAGTTTTCTAGAATTCCCATTCTTCTCAATGTTAGCCATAATTGTTGTGATCCACACAGTCAAATGTCTTTGCATAGTCAATAAAATACAGACATTCTTCTGGTACTTCCTGCTTTCAGCCTATATCTATCTGACATAAGCAATGATATTCCTGGTGCCTTGACCTTTTTTAAACCCACCGTGAATTTCTGACAGTTCCCTGTCAAAGTACTGTTCCAGCTCTTTTGGGATGATCTTCAGCAATACTTTGCTTGCTTGTGATATTAATGATATTGTTCAATAATTATTTCCACTTTCTGTTGGCTCAGCTTTCTTGGGAATGCTAACATACATGGATCAGCTAGCCAGGCAGCTGTCCTCCAAACATATTGACATAGACTGTGAGCACAACCAGGGTTGCATCTATTAGTTGAAACTTGCCAGGAGGTCTCCCATCTATTCCAGGAGTCTTATTTTTTGCCAGTGTCTTCAGTGCAGCTTGACCTTCTTCCTTTGTTACCATTGGCTCTTGTTCATATGGTTGTTGTTTGTTGTTATGTGCCATCAAGTTGCTTGCATAATGACTCTATGTATAAGAGCCCTAAACCCTGCTCTATCCTGTGCCAACCTCACTGTGTCTGACACACTTATGCCCATAACCCTAGTGACTGAATCAATCTATCTCATTGAGAGTCTTCCTCTCTTTTGCTCTCCCTCTATTCTCCCAAACATTATATCCCTCTCTAAGGACTGGTTCCTCCTTGTAACATGCCCAAAGTATGTCAGACGAAGCTTCAGAATCCTTGGCTCCAAGAAGCAGCCTGGTTTTACCCTTTCCTGAACTAACCTGTTTTTTCTCCTACCAGTCCATAGTATATTCAACACTCTTCTCCAACACCATAGCTCAAAGGCATCAATTCTCTTTCTATCATCCCTGGTCACTGTCTAGCTCTCTGATTCATAGCACACAATTGTGAAGACTGTGAACTGGATCAGGCACACCTTAGTCTCCAGCCTGACATCGTTGCTCTTCCGTACTCTGGAGGGGTCCCTGACAGCTGACTTTCCCAATACAATTCATCTCTTGATTTCCTGGCTGCTGGCACCAAGATTGTTGATTGTGGAACCAAGCAAACTAAGAATGTTAACAATCTCAGTCTCTTCACCATCCATCATGATGCTGCTAATTGGCCCAGTGGTGAGAATCTTTGTTTTCTTGATGTTGAGCTTTAATCTATATTGAAGGCTGCAGTCCTTGACCTTCTGCAGCAACTGCTTCAGGTCCTCATCCATACCTTTTCAATCTGTATGCAGAACAGATCATTTGGGACATTGGGCTGTACGAGGAGGAATGTGGCATCAGGATTGGAGGAAGATTCATCAACAACCTGTATTATACAGATGACACAACATGTTCATATGGTACTTCTGAAATTATTCAATATCAACCAATTCTTTTTGGTATAGTGACTCTGTATATTCCTCCCATCTTCTTTTGATGCTTCCTGGATTATTCAAGATTTTGCCCATGGCATCTCTCAGTATTGCAGTTCAAGGCTTGAATTTGTTTTTCAGTTCTTTCAGCTTGAGAAATGCCAAGTGAGTTCTGTTTTTGTTCTCTGACTTGAGCTCTTTGCACATTTCATGATAATCCTTTACTTTGTCTTTATAAGCTGCCCTTGAAATCTGTTCCACTCGTTTACTTCAGTATCTCTTTCTTCTGATGTCCAGTTTGGCTTTTGTTTCTCCTTTGTCTTTGTAATAACCTTTTGCTCTCTTCATGGATGATTTAATTTCATAGCTCCTCTGGTCTCCGATCATTGGTGATCAATGCCTCATTCCTTTAATAGAATATTATTATAATTATATGGTAAAATATAGTTTCTTGGGCATGATAATACAAGAAACTTCTTTTGAGAGAAAGATACTACAAATAATTTTAAATGATGTATTTGTTTCAGTTATTACTTATTATGAAGATAATCATTGGAGATCAAGTAACCTAAGGGGAATGTGTTTCCTTTTCATGATCCAGTATTTATAGTATGCAAGTTTATGTTGACTGTGTGCTTTTGTTTCAGACAGAACCAAGTTGTACTATTAGATACACTGGAACAAGAGATTTCAAAATTTAAAGAGTGTCATTCTATGTTGGATATTAATGCTTTGGTAAGTAATTCAGTTGATTTAAGTTAATAACTTTTAACTTTAAAAATAGCTTAGTTTTGCTTCCTAATTTATCGTTTTTAAAAACTGATTTTAGCAAAAGTTTTAAAAGGTTGGGTTTTCATTAATTGATTGTTTTCCATTTTTCCTTCCTTCCCCCTTCCCCAGTCCACTTTGTAATGAACCTCTTGTTCCAGATTGTCAATTTTCACACATCCAGTGCCCAATCATACATTCCCTTCAGACCATCCTTCCCCTTATCTGTTCCAGTGTAGTGTTTATTATTCACTCTTTTCTTGCTTTCCAACCATGAGACATCATGTCACCCCAGCAACATTAGTGAAATTCAGCCAGGCAACAAACAGCAAATGCTGACAAGGTTGTAGAGAGGTTGGAACTTTTATTCACTGCTGGTGGGAATGTAAAATGGTATAGCCACTATGGAAGGTGTTACCGCTTTCTCAAAGTTGGAAATAGAAATACCATTTGACCCAGCTATCCCACTACTGGGAAGAAGCTAGAGCTGCAATATCTGCACCCATGTTTATTGTGGTGTAATTCACAATAGCAAAGAGATAGAAGCAGCCCAGCTGTCCATCAACAAATGAATGGATAGAAAAACTATGGTACATTCACACAATGTAATATTATGCAGCATTGAAAAACATTGAACTTGTAAAATACTGTATAACATGGTGAACCTGGAAGACATTATGCTGAGTGAAATTTCTTAGTCACAAAAGGGCAAATACTGCATGTTGTTGTTGATCGCCATCGAGTTGAGCACAACTCGTAGTGACCCTATGAACAAAAGGCCTGAAGTCTTTCTATAACTATTGACATTTATCAAAATTCATAATAGTTTCCAGAGGCATGTTGTTTAAGAAGTGGATGCCACACCTGCTTCCAAAAATACGGCATAACACTCCTGATTTAATTTTATGCTTACATCTCTTTAGGATCGTCTACTTTAAATTATTTTGTCTTTATAGGGAATAATAATTTTCTTTATTAAAACTTCTCTTGTCATGAATTACCTTTTAAACACTGAGCATGTAGTAGAAAATTTAACTATTGAAGCCTGACATATTCTTCATTAGTGACTTTTAAAGGAGAACTGAAAAATAAGGTCTTGAAAATAAGATAAATAAAATTTATCTTTATTTAGCTATCAGTATATAATTTTTAACATTTTCTGTCATTGAGCAGTATGTTCTTGATGAGTTTATGATAATAAACTAATTCTGTGACCCCTAGACTTCTCTTTTACTGTAAGTGACAATAGGTGACATCAGAAACTTTAGATTTTAAAAAGATAATTTATTTTTGTTGTTGAGAATATACACAGCAAAACATGTACCAATTCAAATTTCTGCATGTATAATTCAGTGACATAGGTTACCTTCTTTGAGCAGTGGAGCCATTCCCACCCTTGTTTCTTCCTCATTAATGTAAACTTAACTGTCTCAAGGGCTCCTATACAATCTTTCAAATTACTATTGTCAGTTTGATACCAGTATTAACAGAATAGAATGCTCAAGACAGACGTTCTTTGCTAGTTAAACTATTGTTTGGTTTTAAAATGACTTCAGGGAATATTTTTGGTTTAAAGTTTAAAATATTGGTATTATTTTAGGGATTACCTAGCCTGCATGCATCATTGAAAGTAGCTCCAGAATGTCTAGATTTAATGAGAAATTGAAATTCTATTCTAAGTTTTCCTCTTTTTTATTTTTCTACTGAATATTTGGTTAAAATGTTAAGTAATAATAGCCAGGCACCATCTAGTTCTTCATGTATCATTGCAAAGGAGGTATTTCTTCATAGAGGCGGTTAATCACGCTTTCCATTTCCTCCTTCTGTTCCTGGTATCCTTCCTGTACTGTTTCAGGCTAATAGAGAAAAATTATTGTGTCTTGGATGGCTGCTTGCCAGCTTTTAAGATTCCTCAGCTTATTCTCTGCTATTGAGTCAATTCCAGTTCATAATGACACTCCATTGGCTTTGTGAGGCTGTAAATCTTAACAGGAGGAGACTGCCCATCTTTCTTCTATGGAGTAGCTGGTTAATTTGAACCACTGACCTTTAACAGTTAACAGTTTAGTGTAACATACTATTGCACTTAGTAAATAAGATAGGAGATAGAAAAGAAGCACCGAACATGTTATTAGGCCACTTTATTGGGTTGGCCTGTATTCGACAGCTCCAACCAAGGAACCATAAGTGTTTGATTTGACATGAAAAGCCTCAGTATCTACTCTTCACCCCCCCCCCCATTTTGGTCATTGTAAATATAATCTATCAGCACAGCTTTTCCAGTTCACCTTTTACAGATGTGTAATTTCTTGACAGAAATTAATTGGTTCTGCATCCCTAGTTTTAATCAAATTGGTTTTTCTTCATCACATGGAATCAGTAATAACCCACCCTTTCCTCCTCTTTTGCCCCAGGCAACCACTAGTAGAATTTTTTTTTTTGTTCTTAATGATAACTTATATAACTTTTAAAATTTGCAAGCATTATTATCATACCAAATATCATTTAACTTTACCAATGTCACAACAAGAGGAGGATTCTTTAGAATAACAATTGAATCATCCTTGGTAACAGAACTAATATAGTTAGACAACTTACATTAAATTTTGGATAATCACCAGTGATTACATTATTACCAATTAATAAGACATATGGTTCAGGACTTTGGCATTTGTGACATTACATCCCTTACATTTATCTTTTGGTATACAGAAAATATTTATAGATCCCATACTAGCAACTAATTTTCATAATTTAGTTTGAAAATTCTTCATATCAGTATTTCTTCTACTGATCCTTAGCTTCGATTTTATTTGATGGAGCCCAATCGTACAAATTCAAATGTGCAGTACCACTTTTCTCCAGCTGAGAGGGTGAAGTAAAGGTAGATCTGGAACATATGTGCTTTAAGATTCTGCTTGAATCCTCGTTGTCAGAGTCAGCAATATCACTATATTTCTGTCAGGCAAGACATCTTCTGCTGAGCGTACCAAACTTTTCAGGAAGGCACTTTGCACTTTCAGAGTTCTGTGGAAAAACCCAAACATAGCCTCGAACCCATATTAACACAGGGCCGGGTCTTTTTCATTGCTTTGTTAATGCATCCTTCTATTTAATTTCAGTATACCTTTACTGTATGTTTCACCATTGTCTGTCCGCGGCAGACCTTTTATTTTTTTTCTATAATTATATTTTATTAATTTTCATAAACATTTACAGAGATTTTGGGCTTCCACTCATTCATTGTTGCACTATTCTCTCTACCCTCCTCCCAGTTTGTTCTTGTCCAAATGCCACAGTGCTTGTCAAAGCCAGTTCTGATTAATCTTCTTTGTCAGTGTGTCCTTTGCCATTCCCTATCACTCCTCCCTGAGAGAGACTTCACCCTGAGTCATAAGGAAAAGGGGATGGCGTATTCTCTTAGCTACTTCCTGCTGAAAAGGGACGCTGTGGGTTTCAGGGTGAAGATCTTCTCTCATTACTCTAAAGGGCCCCTTTGGCAGTAGGAAACACATAGACTATTATGGAGATTGATTTTGGAATTCAGATGCACTCTTATTGATTGTGCTTGGCTGTACATGTACATATCCTTGAAGATGTATCATGGGGGTGTTGCAACCTAGAAGACACAAATTTGACTAACAAGTTATAAGTACATGAGTCCAAAAATTATGGAAAAGTAAAAGAAAAGATTCTTTCATTGTTTTACAAACCCTCCCCCAGGTCCCCTCCACCATGTAGCCCTCGCTCTAGTCTCCTGTGATGACAGAAATACCCAGTTACATCTCTTACTAGTAGAATTTGATCTTTACTTTTGTCTGTTTTTAGCTTTTTATGTAATTGAGGTTTTAACAATATTTGCCCTTTTATGATTGACACATTAGCTTAGTATAATATCTTTAAACTCCGTTTACAATTTGGCATGAGACACTTTATGGCTTTCTGGTATGAGGAATTGAAATTCTTTCTTTAAGAAATAAAGTATTTTAAAAATAAGGAACTTGTGGCTACCTTTTTCCTTCCTCTTCAACATTAGAATTGGTGTGCTTTGTATGATTTTTATGGACTTTTTGTTGGTCTGTTATTGCTGTTGAGACCCAGGCCTGTCCTCCAAGGCACATCTGGTGAGGGGGGGGGGTATTCAAACCACCACCAACCTTTTGGCTGATAGTTCACTGTTTACCTGTTGGTATCACTGAAACTCCTTGCATTGTATAATAAATACAGCTTATGAGTGTATTCCTTTTATAATCAATAAAAGCAAAGTCCATTTTCTCTAGCATTAGGCAGAGATGGTGATGGTAGTAAATACAAAGTCCTTCTACTTAAAAGTATTTGACTTCTCATGAAATCAGTGAGTGAAGCTTTACTAACCTGTATTTGTTTTCCCGGCTGAGTTCATACTGTACCAGAACAGATATTTGTCCCGTGAACAAATGAACCAAATAAAATGTAATATTGTTTACTCAGTGTGATGGGGCAGGAATTAAGCCTTCTTTTTTCTCTCAGTGGTTTTGAGTATCAGCTAGGAACAAAAAGTAAAAGGCCTAGAAAGATATAAAAGAGAATCTGGAAGCTTTAGAGCCTATAAGACTTTGGCTTTACTTATAGTCACTCACATTAAGGTTGATAATCTCTGTTGATATTTCATTTTTCTCTCACCATTGTCATGTCTGAGATTGAGGGGCTTTTTTGCTTTTGTCCTGCCTAATTGAACCTGCGTAATCCTTTCCTGATATGGGACTTCACTTTGAGCATGGAGGCTGGCCAAGATATAAAGTCCATACTTAAAACTCCTTGAGAAGAAAAAGCTGGTATTAGGCTGTTCTGCTTAGTGTAGTTTTAAGAGCGTAAGGAATGTGATTAATTTTGGGTCACAGCCCTCTCAGCTCTCTTTAACTATAGCTTGGTTTCTCCTGATGGGATGAGATTCTTCAGTTAAACTTTTCTATGAACTCTGGCTCAAGTTTCTGCCTTGTAAAGACAGTAGATATATTTTACCTTTTTAAAAATGGGGGGGGAAATTGACATTTTTTACTTTTATTGAATGAAATTGATAACATTATTGGACAATGTTATTGAAATTTTAGGATTTTAGTTTTAAAAGCAGAGGGTCAGTACTAGAATGCAAGAGAAATGTCTATTTCGTAGTAACCCATTTTCTATTAATTAGAACAGAATTGTTGTTATTAGGCACAAAGTAGATACGACCATAGTGACCCTGTGAATAACAGATCTGAACCCTGTCCTATCCTGTGCCATCCTGCCATCTCTGACATACTTCAGACCATTAGTGCAGTCACTGTGTCAGTTCATCTTGTTGGAAGGCTTTATTTTGCTGACTGACCCCCCATCATTCCAAGCATGATGTCCTCTTCTAAGGAATAGCCTCTCCAAACAACATACCCAAAGCATGTGAGATGAAGCTTTGTTACCATTGTCTCCAAGAAGCACCCTGGCTGCACCTTATACAAGATGTACCTGTTCATTCTTTTGAATTGTCATTAGAGTTTTAAAAACTCTACTGCTTAAATGAAATCTATATTTTGGAATTAAGATGTGGAGAAAATGAAGGTTTTTAAGAAATTGACCAATTTAGGAAGACTGTACTATTGTTTGGGCATTGACTTATTTAACCCTTTTGATATTTTGAACTGAATTTTCTTTTACTTTTCCATTTTAAGTTCGCTGAAGCTAAACACTATCATACCAAGTTAGTGAATATAAGAAAAGAGATGCTGATGCTTCACGAAAAGACATCAAAGTTAAAAGTGAGTTAAAAATTCTTCTTTCACATTCTTTATAAGAACAGAGATTTAGTTATGTATTTTTATTTAGTTTTTATATGTTTGACTTTTTATATATCCATAGACAACATGGTACATTATTTTCTTTGAAAATCTGTCATTTATTGAACTTCATTCTGTGCTTGTCACTTAATGGCTGGGATGGTAGGCCTATCATCTTCTCTGGATATTGACTTGCAATTCTTATTTAATGAGAACTTAGAATAATGATTTTGTTTATTTTACTATTTTTTTAATCAGAGAGATCTTAGAGTACTCAGAACTAGTTTAAAAGTTAAATGTTACATTCATTAATACCTATTCATTTCCTTAAAGCAAAACATTATTACTTTCATTTAGGGCATATCCTTTAATAACTTGATTGTTCACTTGACTTTAAAAATTTTTTTGACACAGAAGAGAGCACTTAAACTACAGCAGAAAAGACAGAAAGAAGAGTTGGAAAGGGAGCAGCAACGAGAGAAGGAGTTTGAAAGAGAAAAGCAGTTAACTGCCAAACCAGCTAAAAGGACATGAGAAGTTGAATGTTTTTGTTTATGTTTCCATTGCTTTCCCCTTATTCTTTAGACTAAGATAACCTAAGTGTAATTGGAGGTAAGGTAGTGCCTTAGACCACTATTACATTTTGTAAGCCTTTTCCCAGGACGGCAATGTCTCAATTTCATTTCAGTCATTTTTCTAAGTAATAGAAATAATATTACTTGGTATTGATATATATGTGCATTTTTCCCATATCTACTTAATTTAAAAATTTAGCCTGAGTCATTTATAAACTGTAAAATGGTCTGATTATTATAATAATCTAGACTCTCAATGGCCTATAAAACAATAATATACTGTGACAGGTTTAGAAGCAGGAGTAGCATCCACTTCCTATATAACTTGTCTCTGGAAACCCTATGAACTTCAATAAATGTCTATAGTTGTAGAGGGACTTCAAGCCTTTTCTTCATAGGGTTTCTGTGAATCATGCTCAACCCAAAGGCAACAACAACAACAACAACTAGTTAAAAATTACAAGTTTAGCTGAATAGGTATAATTTAAAAGTTTGAGTTTCTTATGAGATGACTTGCCTCTCTGGCATAACAAGGCTAGTTTTTGGTAATTGCCTTTTCATTGCTTGATCAGAAGATATGCCCACTTTTTCTATATCATATGGCACTTGGAAAGAGATGGTATAAGTCCTTGGGAAGAACATGATGGAAAAGTGTGTACATGTGAAATAACAGCATTTTAGACAAAGGATCAGTGAACAGGATGGAAGATAGATTCTCCTAATTGTGGGCACCATCTGCTTCCTAGAGTCTGCAACCATATCAAACCTTCCTCCTTACTTGTTTAGTTTTTATGTAGCTTGTGGGTTCAAGGTTGATTAAATCTTCTAAGTTTGGTTTTTGGAGCTATCACATACTCAGTATGTTTAAACATTTATTGTCAAGTAGATAAGATAATGAGCACAGCTTTCCACTGGAAGGTTGAATCACTAGTGCTTTTTGTGCCCTGATTTGTTGTCTGGCCTTTCAAGTAGTTTAAAAAAATTTCTGGGGGTAGAGAAGAAAATGTATAACATTGAATGAATAAAAATCACAATAAAAATTTTTTATTCAAATCACAATAAAAGATTTTTAAAAATAAAGAAGATCCAAAGTAAAAAGAAAGGAAAAAATTTCTAAAGTAGACTTATATGTACCAAATACCTACTTTGCGGACAAGGACAGACTATGGTAGAAATTAGTAAACAGCTTCTTCATAAAAGAGAGAGCATAATATTTTTCTACTTTCTAGATTTCCCCCAATATTATATGTAGTAACTTATGTGAGGTAACTGAAGTATTGTTGAAAATCCATAAGGAATGGTTACAAGACATGTTTAAAACCTGTGAAATATACAGTTAGAATGTGCATCTTCTACAATCTACATTATATTTTTGACAAGCTTGGAATTACTACCTCTAATCACATTTCAAGCTAATTATAGAGAAAAAAGCATTAGATAGAAACTGAGTACTAAACATTGGCCTATTTAAAAAAAGCATTAGATGGAAATTGAATGCTAAAATAAACATTGACCTATTTAAATTTAAGTTTGTAGAGTTTACCTTCTTTATTGAATGTATATATAACTTGATTGCAACTTTATATTTACTAATGTATTTTATTTAAAAATGCCAAGTTGCCCTCAAACACTTACTAAAACTGCCTATGTTAAGATTCATTAGTCTTGCAGGACAGTGTCATTTAAAGTGATGAATGTACTCATATATACTCAGATAATGACTACATTTTTTTCTCAGAGAGTTTTGTAGAAATGGTTCTTTAAAATATTGGTTCCACTTTTAATCTACTGAGGTAAATCTATCTACTCCCCAGCCTTTGTCCCCAAAGGTCCCCTAAAGTGTTTCTGGTGTACCCTAAACATTTGGAATTAATGGTCTAAAATGGCCTGGGTTCCCACAGTAGGCTGCATACAGTTATTACTTGGTAATTTGAAAGAAAATAAGGATATTCCTAAATTTCAGTAGTCCTGTGGTGGAGGCTAGAATATTTTTTTTTAGGATAAAATAGTAAAGATAGATTTATTAGAAAGTTATGTCCCCAAAGGGACAGACCTCCTTCCCTGAAAGGCAGTATAGTGGGGAGGCCTAGAATCTATATGTATTTAAAAAGAGCTTCGTAGATAATTCTGATGGAGGAAATAATTGATCTAGACTAACTAGTGATACATATTTATTAGTAAAATAATTTAAGAAATGACCTGGTAACATGGGATTGATTTTATGAAATTATAGACCACTGCTTTTGGTTTGTGACTGAACTGAAGAAGATGAGAACTAGATAAAGAATTCTGGTTGTTTAATTGCACTTCTCTTAACTGTATTAAATTATGTTTATTGAGTACGTGGCAAACATTTTCAGACACATAAAAATTTTGAAGACTTTAAAAATGTTAAAAAGAATAGCTTTATTATTATCTACTATTTTAAGGTCAGTTATAAATCAAAAATACTGTCATCTTGGTAATTAAAATCTCAAACTTTTTCTATGTTCAGTGACACGTAGACACATCCTCACTGATTAAGCCTGAATGGTCATGCTTAGACTTGCTGCTATATTTTTTTATATAACAGACTGTTTTTGGTTGAAAAAATTTACTTTGTTTTGAAACTGTATTACAAATATACTGAACTACACTGTTGGAATTTCATTTTATATTTACTTTGTAATAGATACCATGTATGCAGATATTGAATGTAATGTAGATTGTGATCTCTGTATTTAAAGGGGATACAGTTAAAAATATGCCCATTATATACTCTCATACTGTAGTCTGTTTTGAGCTTTTACATAACTACTTTCATGTGTTTAATTTTTAAAAGTTACTAACTTATACAGTGTTATTTATCAGGTACCATTCTGTATATAGCATCATGCAGTGTTGTTTATGAATTAGATCACAAAATGACTGGTCTGTTCATGATATTCTTCTCAGAAAGGTGATAGAGTAATGAAAAAATTCTTGTTGACATGACAACTTCCCAAACTTGTTCATTATTCCTTGAGAATAAAAACAGCAGGTATTACAAACAAATCTGTGTTGAAAGAAGTGCGGCCAAGGTGCTCTTTAGAACTAAGGGTGGAGAGACTTCATTTTGCATGCCATGGGAATGTTGTCAAATAAAACCCCCGAAAGGGGATAAAGTGCTTGAAAAGGTACAAGGTCAGAGATGTAAAGGAAGACCTGTAAAGAAATGGATTGACACAGTCACTTTAACAGTAGGTTTAAATACAATGTAAATTGTGAGGGCATAATTGGTTTTGATTTGGGGCTTGGCTTTAATCTTTTGTACATAGGGTCCCTGTGAGTTGGAGTCAAATTGACAGCACCTAACAACAATGTCATTTAGTGGTTTTGGGGAAAGTGCACCATAAAAAAATTTTTCCATATAATAACCTTGGAAATATCCAAGTAGAATATTTCAGGCCAGTACTCAGACTGCTGGAGTATTGTAATTTCAGACCTCTGCACTGCTGTTCATACAATTGTATAAATGTATTTTCCCAGGTTTGGAACTACAGATTTAATCAAATTCTTAAAAGAAGAATAAAATAATATGTATTTTTCCCAAAGCAATGCTTTTTAATCATTAATCTCTTACTGTGCACAAATTAAAACAAAATTAATAACTCCCTTTTGGGCGAATATAGTTTCCATTTTATATGTTAGTTCAGACTAATTGTTTAAGATAGATTTGTTTGTTTGCTAGCTTCTTTATACTACTTTAGGCTAGTTTGCTTGTATGAGGATAGCTAAATCATATAGTCTTCAGTATTAACATTTGGGTGAGACTAGATTTATTTTTAAGGTCTGCAAGAAAGTGAAGGGAGTGGCTAAGGAAGGCAATCCTAATGACTAACTTTAAAAAAACACTTAGAAAATCCAAAGAAACATAATGTAAAAGAAATGGAATCAGAAAAACTAGGTTAAATCTAAGTGATTTAATAGATAGTACCTTTACCTACCTGTCAGTTTGCCACACTATGGTGGCTTAAATGTTATGATTCTGGAAACTCAACAATATTCCAAACATTAGGAACACCCACTATGGACTGGTTTTACAGACATACTAGACTATGACAGGGAGCTCTAGTGGCTTAGTGGTAAGGAATTGCACTGCCAGTGCAAAGGTATGCAGTTTGAATCCACCATCTGCTCTGATGAAGGAAAATGGGAAATCTTTTGTACCATTTTATAGCCTCTTAAACCCACTGGAAGACCAGCTATGGGCCAGTTCTGACTCAATACAACAACTGGACTATTAGCCATTGTCAACCCTATGGACCTGAATATAGTACTGTCTGATAGGATGCTGGAAGGTGAGCCCCCTTAAAGTAGAAGGCACTCAGAAACTATGCACTCACTTTAGTAATGGATTTGAGAATACCAGTGATTAAGAAGATGACATAGGGCCAGGCATTGTTTTGTTCTATACAAAACTGAGTCAGAACTCACTCTGTGGCAGCTAACAATAGCAACAGGGAGTGATACTTAAAAAAGATCAAGACCAAATTGGACTGAAAAATCAGTCTCTCCATGTGCCCTGAGTAAGGGAGGCTATAGCTATGTAATGAATAGGAAATTAGTAAAAATCCACCTATTTTATGAAGTCAAGAATTAAAAATTCCCCTGTTATAAAATGAAGGAAAGTTGTACCTATACATTTGATTTAGACTAATGTGCTCCATGAAGAAGCCTTCAGTGTTCAAATCTGCATAAAGATGAAGAGCAGAAAAATCAAGTATATTGTGAGTTCTTTTTATTTGTCCATTGGAAAAGGGTAAAAAGTATGTTGAGTTTTTCGTGCAAGGGAATATTAAGAAGCAAAACCATGCATGGCTTGAAGGTTCCTACTCTTTAATCACACGATTTTAAACTTTAAAGTGTCTTAGGTCTCAGTAACACAGTAGTTAGAATTGTTTACTCTGAAGTTTTAAGATTGTCTTGCTTCATATCTCTGCTTATTTGAGACTTTGGACAATTCTTTGTGTAATTCTCTTTCAGCTTCTTGGTCCTGTTATGTCTTCCTGGTGAATACCTACTTAATCTTTCCTCAAATATCATCTCTTTGCTTAAACTCAAATAGCACCTCTTAGGGCTTTTAAGATCCCTATCCCAGAAGAATTTCTGTTTTTCTATGCTATGTCTGTGTTAGTGCCTATAGTATTAGTTAGGTGTTCATGTGTCTTTCAAGAACAAATATACTAATCACTTTTTTTACTTCTCCTTGGTTTTCAGTATATTTTTTGATAGTGAATGAAGAGGGAGGTGTAGGTACATCTCGCATATATGGCTATAGTAAAAACAACAAAAATAGGGTTAGATGAATGCCAAATGAGGAGTATTATAATACAAAAAGTTTTGCAATTCAGATATGATTCATTTAACTCACTGTCACTCATAGCACTCTGCTGTCTGATTTCTGAGTCTAAAAATTGCAATGAGAAGAGACCACCCAGCTTTCTCATGTGGAACTACAGGTGGATTTAAACGCATTAAGGCCTTTGGTTTAGTAGCACAACCTGCGAGGGACTATCGGAAGCCTGTAATCCTTAGCTGATTGATCTAAGTTACAAATTCAGTGCCTCATTATACATAGCATTTAATTAGACTAAAATATAGATCCTGGCATCATTAAATGAGATGAGAAATGAATGGACTGGCTTGTAGAAAATAGATGCTAAATGTATTGTTGAGATATATTCCTTATCCATCAACTAGTGTCTGCACAGTCCTCTTAAAATAGCTTTAGACACAGAGTAGAAGTTCTCACACTTCATGGGGTTTTTTTTAATTGAAATTTTAATGAAAGTTTATAGAGACTTTGGATTTCCATTCATTCATTGTTGCACATTTTTCTTCCTGCCCAACCCTCCCCCCCTCCACTTCATGATTTTAAAGTCTGCTCTAATATATAGGTCATCAGAACAGTCTGGTATGGATGCAATGGCAGACATGTAGACCATTGGAACAAAATATAAAACCCAGAAGTAAATTCATCCACCTATGCAGAAAGCCAGTCTTCAACACAGAACCAGAATCTATTGTGTGGGGAAGAGATATATCTTTAGCAAATGGTACTGAAAAAATTACATATCTCTTACAGAAAAATGAAAACATGATCTATACCTCACATCATATAAAAAAAAATTCCCCACAACATGGGTCCAAGCCCAGATGTATTATACCTAAAACTATAAAAATCAATGAAAAATAGTGACTTTACTCAATGCAGTTGAGTTCATTGGAACACTGTGGTTCTCTATCAGGTTTCTGAGGCTTTATTGAAGGAGGAAATGATAATGTTGAAACACTGACTTTTTGGTTAACAGTGAAACATGCATTGTAAGCCTTCAGAGATGGCATAACTCTTAGTACTGTTATTAGGTGCCATTGAGTCAACTGTGACTTGTAGCAATCCTGTGAACCTTGTCCTATCCTGTGCCGTTCTCCTCATCCCTGATATGCCCACTGTTACAGATACTGTGTCCATGTTGTTCAAGGCCTTCCTCTCTTTTGATGACCTTTCCAAGCATGATGTCTTGATTTTCAAGGACTGGCCCCATCTGACAACATGCTGAGAGAGAGCAGTTTCACCATCCTTGTCTCTAAGAAGCTCCTTAGAGAGTCACACTTCCTTCAAGACATACTTGTTCTTTTGGCAATCCATGCACTAGTCAGTACTATTTCTAGCACTACAGCTCAAAGGCATCGATTCTACTATCATCCATAGTCATCATCCAACTTTAAGATGCATAGTATGTAGTTGAAAAAAAAAAGGCTTGGATCAGGTGCACCTTAGTTTTTAAACTGACATCATTACTCTTTAGCACTTTAGAGAGATCCTTGACAGATTTTCCCAATACAACATGTATTTTGACTTTTGACTGCTGGTAATAAGGTGTTGGGTTGTGGATGCAAGGAAGATGAAATCAGCCACAATTCTGTCTTCTTATAAAGTCCAGTTTTGTGAAGCATTTGCTCAGAACATGGGTTCGATAAATATGAAGAAAAGATGCAGCTCTGATGCACACCTTTCTTGATTTAAAATCAGGCTGTATTTCCTTGCTTTATTTGGGCAATAACTTCTTGGTTTAAGGATAGATTTGCATGAGCACAATTAAGTGTTCTGGGATTCTTGTTCTTCTCAATGTTAGTCATTATTATGACATAACTAGCAAACTGAAAATTAAACAGCAGAAGATGAACTAGACTGCTGGAACCTGCTGAAAATTCAATGTATATGTATATTAAAAGACTTATTCAAGAGAGTAAAATGAGAACCTACATGTTGGGAAAAAATACTTGACAATGTTATAATAAAGAAGTCAAATTTGTAGAAAATGTAACACTTCAACAAATGAAATACAATTCTGTTTTAAAAAATGGACAGATAAAAGCTGATGCTTCACCAGGGAGGGCGTTCAGGATGCTAATATGTGAAGAAGTGCTGTCTTCCAGTCATTAGCCATCTGTTGTTAGGTGTTGTTGAACTGGAACTGATTCATAGCTGACCCTCTAGCAGGTTTTCAGTGGCTGTCTTTTGGGAGTAGACTGTCATCTTTCTCCCTCAGAGCAGTTGCTGGACTTGAACTTCCTCTCTTGAGTTGGCAACATAAGTCCTTACCCACTGTGTCAGCAGAATTTCTGTATTAGCCATTGCTGTTAGGTGCTGTTGAGTTGACTACAACTCAAGAATGGATCTGAGTCTTACGCTATCCTGTGCCATCCTCATCATCTCTAATATGCCTGAATCCATTGTTAAAGTCACCATGTCTATCCATTTTGTATTCCTCTCTTTTATGGACATTCCACTTTTGCAAGGACTGGTCCCTCCTTAAAACAAGCCAAAATATGAGAGATGAAGTTTCATTATCCTTGCCTCCAAGGAATACCCTGACTGTACTTCCTCCAAGATATAGAGAGATGCAAATCAAAATATGAAATAGCATCTAACCCCAGCATTAGTAGCAAGTTCTTTAAGATAGAAAATAACAAATATTGGTGAAGGCATGGAGAGATTGGTACTCTCATACACTACTGATGGGGCTGCATAATGGTGCAACCACTGTGGAAACGGGTATATGCTTCCTTAAAAAGTAGACCGTGCAATTCCACTAGTAGGCATTTATCCTAAAGAAATGAGAAGCAGGACATGAATGGATATATGCACACTCAGGTTTATTCCAGCATTATTCACAATACGAAGAAGACGAAAACAAGTGCCCATCAATGGATGAATTAAATCGACTATGGTAAATGCACACAATAGAATTAGTTGCAACATTAAAGAATAATGAAGACACAACGAAATACCTCCTAACTTGGATGAACGTGGAGTTTTTTATATTGAATGATGTCAGTCACAAAAGGACAAATATTGTATGGGTGCACTACTATAAAAAGGAAAAGTTTGCACACAGAACGCTGTTACATGGTTATCAGGGAGGGGAGTGATGAGGAGAAAAAACCATCACTAAATAGACACATATTAAACTGGGTAAAGGGAAACAATATACAATAAGGAGGTGACCACAGTTGTACTAAGGAAAAGGAAGACAGAGGTGCACAAGAGTTACAACAAGTACTATCACACCATCTCATATTATCACTAATAACTGACATTAATCTTTGAGTAGATACAAAGGCTAACAGGCAAGATGAACCTGTGAGTATAAGCAAATGAGCATACTCCCACAACCATGTAAGTTTGGCAGATATTTCGACATGCATGTCTGTGTGAGCTGTAAATGTTGATGCTGTTAGGTGCTGTCGAGTCAAATATGGCTCCTAGCAGCCTTGCGGACATCAGATTTGAACTCTGCCCTGTCCTGTGCCATCCTCCTCACCACTGTGTCAGTCCATCTCTTTGAGGGTCTTTCCCTCCTCTGACACTCTGCATTTCTGAGCATGATGTCTTTCTCCGAGGTCTGGCCCCTCCTAACAACACACACATGTCCCAAGTAGATGAGTCAAAGTTTACCCATCCGTCTCTCTGAAGAATATCCTGCCTGCACTCTCTCCAAGGAGTATTTGTTTGTTCTCTTGGCAGTCCATGGGATATTTAGTACCCTTCTTCAGCATCATAACTCAGAGACATCAATTTCTTTTGTCATCTTTATTCACTGTCCAGCTCTCAGATGCACAGCAAGTAATAGAAAAGGCCATGGCTTGCATCAGGTATACCTTAGTTTTTAAATGATCATCCTTGCTCTTTAGTACTTTAGAGAGGTCCCCGACTACAGACATTCCCAAAGCAACATGCCTTTTGGTTTTCTGACTGCTGGTGTCAACGTTATTGATTGTAGACCCAAGATTAACTAGTTGACAATTTCTATATTTTCTCCATCTATCATTATGTTGCATATTGGCCTAGTCATAAGGATTTCTGTTCTTGATGTTGAGATGTAATTCATATAAAAGGCTGTGGTCCTTGATTTTTTTTGTAGCAAGTGCTGCCTCAGGTTACCATTTTCAGCAAGCAAGCCTCCAATATGGATTGAGGCTCAATGCCAAGAAGACAAAGATTCTCACCACTGGGCCAATTGGCAGCATCAGGATGGATGGTGAAGAGATTGAGATTGTACACAGCTTTAGTTTGCTCAGCTCTACAGTCAACACTCTTGGCACCAGCAGCCAGGAAATTAAAAGACGTATTGCCATGGGAAAGTCTGCTGTTAGGGACCTCTCCAAAGTACTGAAGAGCAATGGTGTCTCTCTGGAGACTAAGGTGCGTCTGATACAGGCTATGGTCTTTGCGATCACTTGTTATGCATCAGAGAGTTGGACAATGACTAAGAAGGATAGAAGGAGAATTGAGGCCTTTGAGCTTTGGTGCTGGAGAAGAGTATTGAGGGTACCATGGACTGCTAGGAAAACAAACATTCATCCTGGAAAGGGTTAAACCGGGCTGCTCCTTGGAGGCAAGGATTCTGAGGCTCCGTCTAACATACTTTGGATATGTTGTAAGGAGGGAACAGACCTTGGAGAGGGACATCATGCTTGGGAGGGTGGAGGGACAGTGCAGGAGGGGAAGGCCCTCTATGAGGTGGATTGACTCAGTGACTGGGGTAATCAGGATGGGTGTATTGGACACGGTGCAATTGGCACAGGACAGCAGAGTTTAGGGCTGTTGTACATAGGGTCGCTATGAGTCGCAAGCCACTTGATGGCACATAACAACAACAAGGTGGTGTCATCTGCATAACACAGATTGTTGAGGAATCAGTCTCCTTCTAATTATGATGCCACAGTCTATGTCATAAAATCCAGTTTCTTAAAAGATTTGTTCAGCATAGAGATTAAACAGGTATGGAGAAGGGATACAGCTTTGACAAACACCTTTCTTGATTTTAAACCATGCAGTGTTCTCTTGCTCTGTTTAGACAATAGCTGTGTCTAGGTTTCACATGAGCACAATTGTGACCTGGGATCTCCATTCTTCTCAATGTTATCCACAGTTTGTTATGATCTACACAGCTAAATGCCTTTGTATAGTCAACAAAACACAAGTAGACTTGTTTCTGATACCCCCTGATTTTAGCCAAGATCCATCTGACATCACCAGTGTTATCTCTGGTTTCATGATCTCTTCTAAATCTAGCCTGAATCTCTGGCAGTTCTCTATTCATATATTGTTCTAGCCATTTAAAAATAATGTTCAGCAAGATTTTACTTGCATACACCACTAAGGATACTGTTTGATAATGTCTATATTCTGTTGACACACTTTTTGGGTGTGTGGGAGCAATAAAGATCCCCTCCAGCCTGTTTGCCAGGTAACTGTAGTCCAAATTTTTTGGCATAAACTTGTGAGCACATCCAGGGCTACATCTATTTGCTGAAACATTTTAGTTGGTATCCCATCAGTTCCTGGGATCTTACTTTTAACTTTCCCCAATGCCTTTAGTATTTATGTATGAACATTTATTAGCCAAAATGAAACATTTTGAGAGAATGACTTGCTGAATCTGGTGGGCATTCAAGGTCATAATCTTGGGAACATTAAGGTCAATTGGCAAAATATGGCCCACGTTCTATTATGGCAACTTGGATCCACAGTCAACATCTATGGGAGCAGCAGTCAAAAAAATGAAAAGGCATGTTACATTGAAAAAAAATCTGCTGTCAAGGACCTCTCCAAAGTGTTAAAGAGTAAAGATGTCAGTTTAAGGACTAAGGTGCACCTGACTCAAGCCATGGTATTTTCAGTTGCTTCCTATGTATCTGAAAGTTGGACAATGAATAAGGATGACCGGAGAATTGATGTGTTTGAATTGTGGTGTTGGAGAAGAATATTGACTATATCGTGAGCTACCAAAAGATCAGACAAGTCCATCTTGGAGGAAGTGCAATCAAAGATCTCCGCAGAGGAAGGAATGGTGAAACTTCATCTTATAGATCTTGGATACGTTGTCAGGAGGGATCAGTTCTTGGTAAAAGATGTCATGCTGGGGAAAGCAAAGGGTCAGAGAAAGAGAGGAAGACCTTCAACAATATAGATTCACACAGTGACTCTAACAATGGGCTTGAGCATATTAGATTATAATGGTGGGTCAGGATTGGGCAGGGTACAGATCTGTTGTTTATAGGGTTACTATGAGTTGTATTAACTCAATGACACCTAACAACAACAACTATAGTAAGTAGTGACTGATATCTTAAAAGCTTAGGAGCAGCCATCTGAGGTGGAGCTATTGGTCTCTTCATGTCTAGAACAAAAGAAAGCGAAGAAAACCAAAGTCCAGTTAACTAGTAAGCCAAGTAAATAAACATCTCCAACAATGCTGAGGCTAGAGCTGGTTGGTACCCTGCTACTGCTCCTAACTGCTCTGGAAAGAATCACAACAGAGAGGCCCTGAGAAGGTGGGAGAAAAGTGTGAAACAAAACTCAAAATAGGCTTACCTGTCTAACAGAGATAGATGGAACCCTGAGACCATGTTCATCTGTGACTGTTTGTGCCTGGAACCAAAATCACCCCTGTACCTCAATTTTCAGCTAAACATGAGTCTGATTAGTAACACAAGGAAGGAACACCCTCCTTAGACAGATCAACTATATAAGATCTAGACCAGCCCTTCAGCCAGGGATGATGCTTTGATGTCTGGGAAGGTTAGGGAAGGAGGAATGAAGGCAAGTGCAGGGGGTGGGGGCGGGGAGTGGGAAGGCTGCTGTTAAAATGTGGGGATCACAATCGATGTCTTGAAACATGATGTGCATGAATTGTTGAATGGAAAGTCAATTTGTTCTATAAACGTTCAGTCAAATCACAATAAACTTTTTTTAAGTGGAATATCCTTTTTTATGAATTAAAAACAGTTTATACTGGTTTACATAAAAAGTTCATAAAGTTCATATACACTGCTTTTCACACTGGACCTTTCCCCCCTTTCCTTCATGCACCAAATTGTGAGGCCCTATATTTGAGCACCCCTTCCTCCCCCTTGGATCCTTGTACATGTTCCACAATAATTGTCCTATACAATATTTGTATGTATTATACTGAGTTAGTTCACTTAGGTTTTGGGAGAAAGTGGGCAGTTTGAGAGCAAGCGATCTAATAAAAAACCGTGGGATGCTGCTGCCATCTGGTGGAACTCTTTGCTCTCTTCTAAACCAAATCACCTGCCCTGGAGTGGCTTCCCAAAGTGACCCTTCACTGGGTTTCTGAAGCTGCAAACCTTAATAGGAGTTGACGATCTAGTTTTCTTTTGCTGAATCACCGGTGGATTTGAACCGCCAGAGAATATTTTTTTTTTAAGCAGCATAATACTGTATGGAATGTATAACCAGAGATCCTTTTTGATCCCTTAATCCGAGTCTGTAGGGAGTTACACTTTTAATCCACAGGGCGTGCCTCTCTGGTAGTTTCAATTCATCAGCCACCATCTAGGGAGAAAGCTGGGCAATCTCTTGTCCAATTTATAGCCCCAGAAACCCGACGGAGGAGCAGCTATGAGTCACTTCTGACTGGGCTGCAATGGGTGAGGCCTGCAAATGCTACTACTGTTTTAAGTAGTTGGATTAAAAATTTAGCCCTAAGACTTTTACAGTATAACTTTTAAGGTGAGTCAGAATTTTTCATATTTTCTGAATTTTTGTTTAAACAGAGGGATATTTAAAAGTGCTTTATCTGAAACATTTAGGTAAGATTTAAAACCTTGTTTTTCTTCTTTTTTTTTTAGTCTTCTAGCTTGATGGGATTTAAATGGGTTAATTGTTTTTTGGTTTGTTTTTTTTTTTCTTCCTCCAATTGTTGTTGTTACGTGCCATCAAGTTGAGTATGACTCCCACCAACCATGTGGGCAACAGACCTGAACCCTGACCTGCCCTGACCCGATCATGTCCTCATCATCTCTCACACACTTTCATCCATTGCTGCACTTAAGGTATCACTTCATCTGGTTGAAGGCCTTCCTTTTTATTTTGCCGACTCTCCTCCCCTTTCCAAGCATGATGTCCTTCTCCAAGAAACAGTCTCTCCTAGCAACATGCTCAAAGGATGTGAGACAAAGCTTTGCTATATTTGCCTCCAAGGAACAATCTGGCTGCCTCTCTGGGACATATCTGTTTATTCTTTTGGCAGTTCATGAGATATTCAATACTCTCCTCCAACTCTAGAGCTCAGAGGTATCAATTCTTCTTCTTTTATCTATACTCATTGTCTAGCTCTTCGATGCATAGCAAGTGATGAAATGATCATGACCTGAAGCAAGTGCACCTTAGTCTTCAAACTGACATCACTAAATCCTCAGTAATTTGGAGAGGCCCCTGCTGCAGTCTTTCCCAGTTCAATAAGCCTCCTGATTTCCTTACTGCTAGCATCTGCTGCTGTAATAATGGATTAAGATTGCTTTCCACAATGGGCTTGAACACAGGGGAGACTGTAAGGATGGGACAAGGTTTCAATCTGTTGTTCATAGCGTCATAGTTGACTCTGGCACCTCACCCAACCAGAAGTTTTTTACTGTACCACCACTCCTCTCTGTTTCGCCATTTATGAGAGAACCTTTACACAAAGTTTCTAATATGCATAATCTCATTATAAGAATGTTGTGTAGGAGTTTAAGGAGCCCTGTTGACACAGCAGTGACTTGCTCTGCTACTAAGTGATAAGTTAGTAGTTCAAACCCACTGATTGCTTGATGGGAGAAAGACAAAGCAGTCCCTTCCTGCAAAGATTTACAGCCTGTATACCCTTGGGGACAGTTCTAATTCTGCACCACAGGGTTGTTATGGGTCAGAATCCAGTGGGTATAGTTTGCTATGGAGACATTGATACATTTCCCTGTCTGCAAATCCAGGAATTCAGGGAAGAAGATGCCCATGAATAGCACACAGATACAGTTCTACTGTCCTTCTCCCTCCTGCTTTCATTGCTTTCTGGGGGTTTCTTTCATTTTATCCTATTTCTATTCATACTATAATAAAGTATATCTCATCTCTGGCTGGATTTATAACCTCAAATATACTCCCACCATATTTCCAAACCTAAATTTCAGAGTCCCAGTCGATATAGAGATGTCTGAAGACCTAGAGACAAAAGAGCTCCAGTAGTAGGAGGCTGTCTATAGGACGGTCTGGCCTATCTTCTCTCTGAAAGCTCAGAGAAATGGATGAACCAGAAAGGAAGATAACAGTTGTCTGGCTAGGCAATTTAAAAGAGGGAATTAAACATTGCTAAGAATGAAAAGTCCTTCGTCCCATTTAAAAAAAATCTTACAGATACATAACCACTTATTTTAGAGCTGACAGAACAAATTTATAACACTAGAAAATTCTAGACTCATGAAGGATGTTTAATCTATTGGACACCATGTCTGTCTGGGAGAGTGGTGGGGTCACCTTTTGGTATATCTAACAATTAGACAAAAAGAACCCACTCATTCACGGCTGTTGAGTTAATTCCAACTCATGGTGACCATCTATTTGGTTTCTGAGGCTATACATTTTAATGAGAATAAACTACATAACTTTCTCTGCAACAATTTGTCCTTGCTTTGGTTATCAGCACAATGAGAAACTATGCCACAAGATCATCTTAGATATACAGAAGGGTTCTAAAATTCAGACTGACAGATTTTGTGTGCTCCACTGAGCTTGAGACAGGAGAGAGTTGGGATCATAAATGTCATAATCTGGGCAGAACTAAAAGAAAATATTCAAAAGAGAAAATATTTTTCTCAATATTCTGGGAATTAGGAGATGTCAAGACTATTTCTGTTCAAATTCAATTCTTTGAACAGTCTGACTTGAAATGCAACTGAATAAACTTTCATTGATCACATGCAAAACATCTAGTAACTTCTGACTCAGGAGCTTGAGCTCTCTCATTGTTGTTGAATCAGAATTGACTCTTAGCTGACCCTCCCATGGGTTTTAGAAGCTAAAAATTGCATGGAAGGAGACTGCCCATCTTTCCCATCAGTGCTGAAGGACAGAATATAAAGGACTCATATGATTTCTAAGGCGGCAATATTTATGGATTTAATAATATTTAGGCACATGGTTCAAATCCACCAGCTGCTTCACAGGAGGATGGGGAATCTCCTGGTGTGCAATTAGCTGCCTCTGAAAACTCACTGGAGTATCAGCTATGGGTTGGTTCTGACTCGGTGGTACACAACAATATTTATGGAAGCAGACTGCCACATCTTTGTCTCTTGGAGGATGGCTTCAATTGTTGACACTGTTTGATTAAATTCCACACACTTAGACACTGCACCACAAGGGATCCCTGCTATGTATTCTAGGTGATTTAAACAGTAAAAGAAAAAAAGTGGAGCTTAATGTTAATTAAATATGCACTATATCCTTTACATATATTTAATTCAATTTTTGCAGCAACTTTTTCTGTAATTTTTATCCCTACATTTCAACTCATGAGGAAGTTCAAGCTTAAGGAATTTATGATATGCTCAAGGTCACACAACCAGTGTCAGAGCAACATTCTTTTTTTTAAAAAAAATATTTTATTATTTTTGTGTGTGTGTACCATCAAATTGGATCTGACTGGTACAGGAGGAGATTGCCCCTCCCTCTCCAGCAGAGCATCTGGTGGATTCGAACCTTGTGCCTCTGGCATTGCAGTGCATCTTCTTACCACTAGGACACCACAGCACCCCCAGAGCAACATTCTTATACATGTCTCACTCCCCTTCAACTCTTCAAGAATATATCTAGTTCTTTATCCTCTAGAAATTCCTGTGTAACTTTTATAACAGAAACCTCTGGAGGTAGGTATTGCCACCACCATTTTATAGATGAGGAAGCTGATGCCCTTTGAGTCTGAGTTACTACTCAGTTCAGGACCATACAGCTGTAAGGAGTAGAGCTGGAACGTGATTCTTGAAAAAACCTAGAGCAACTACATCTCAATCAATGTTCTTGGAAAACAGTAGTCAAGAAGTCAAATGATGCATTGCATCAGGCATCTATGCAGCTTAGGACCTCTATAAAAATACTTAGGAGCAAGGAAGCCACTTTGAAGTAGTTCAAGTCATGCTATTTTTAATTTTATTTTATACTAGTTTATTTATTAAGTTCATATATGTTGTTTTTCACACCAGATCTTTCCCATTTCCTTCACTCCCCCATCAAATTGTGTGACCTTATGATTAACAGCCCCCACCCTGCCCATCCTCAACCCTCTGCTTCCCCCCATCCTCATAATAATGGTCTTATACAGTATTTGTACTTATGGGACTGAGTTAGTTCAGTCAGCATAATGCTCCCCAGTCCCTCCCAAGTTAGTAGTAATTTACACAATCATTGGCTCCCGTGCGCTATGTAGTATTCCATTGTGTAAATGTACCATAATTTCTCAATCCATTCTATTGTGGTTGGACATTTGGGTTGTTTCCATGTTCTTGCAATGGTGAACAATGCTGCTATGAACATTGGTGTACAAGTCTCCATTTGTGCCTCAGTTCTCATTCTCTCAGGGTATGTTCCAAGCAGTGGAATAGCTGGGTCATATGGAATTTCTATGTTCAGCTTATTGAGGCTGCCTTCCAGAGTGGTTGTACGATTTTACAATCCCACCAGCAATGTATAAGAGTTCCTATCTTGTCACATCCTCTCCCACATTTATTATTTGCTGTCCTGTCAGACTTTGCCATTGCTACTGGGGTGAGATGATATTTCATTGTGGAAGCCATGCTATTTTCTAGTTGTGTCCTAGGCATGTGTAAACTGGACACTGTAAAAGGAAGACCAAAGAAGAATTGATGCCTTTGAATTGTAGTGATGGTGAATATTGAATATTGTATGTACTGCAGTAAGAACAAATATGTGTTGGAAGAAGTGTGGCAGAATAATCCTTAGAAGAAAAACTTACAAGAGTTCATTGCTTATACTTTGAACATGTTGTTGTGAGGTGGGGAAGTCCCTGATGAAAGACATCTCACTTGGTAAAGCTGGAGTCAACAAATACAGGAAAACTCTCAATAAGACATCATGACTGCAACAACAGACTTAAGCGAGGGAAAGATTGGGGTATGATCAGGCAGTGTTTTATTTTGTTTACATAGGATATTTATGAATCAGAGCTGAATCAATGGCACCCAACCACCACCACCACATCTCAAGAGAATTTCTTGAACCATAAACCTTATACCCCTGGCAGAGAATTAAGTTTTATCTACCATTTTATCTTCTAATTCCCTTAATGAGTCTGATAATATTGGATGAACTGAGTGGAAAATGTAGAGTTGTTCTGTTAGGAGGGTGAGAATCACCTGAATATCTTGCTAAAAATGCAGATTCAGATTCAGTATATTTGGTTGTAGAAATGCAAATCTTCAGCAGGACATTAAACCAGCATAAATCAGTCTAAAGTCTCCAGGAAAAGAGCCTAGTGTAAGGATATGTGGAACTCTTGATTTTATTGCAAACCTGCCTTAATTCTAGGTAGCCTTGAGCCCCATACCTCCTGGGACAGAAACAAGTAACAGTGAGACTAGAACAGAGTTACCTCTTCTTGTGAGGTAATAATTATGCGGGAATGTTGTTATGTGCCATCAAGTCATCTGTGACTCACAGAGACCAGATGTATAATAGCTCTGAACCCTGTCCTATCTTGAGCCAGCCTCACTGCCTCCAACACACCTAACCATATTACCTCAGTTACTGTGTCAATCCATCTCATCTAGGGTCTTCCTCTCTTACACTGTCCCACCACTCTTCCAAGCATGATGTCCTTCTCCAAGGACTACTCCCTCCTGGCAACATGCCCAAAGTATGTAAGATGGAGCTTCAGAATCCTTGCCTCCAAGGAGCAAATTGGTTTCACCCTCTCCAGGGCAGACCTGTTTGTTCTCTTGATAGTCTATTGTATGTTCAATTCTCTTCTTCAGCACCACAATTCAAAGGCCTAGATCCTTCTTCTATCATCCTTAGTCATTATCCAGCTCTCTGATGCGTAACAAGTAATTGCAAAGATCATGCCTGGATTGGGCACATCTTAGTCTCCAAACTGATATTGTTGCTTTTTAGCTCTCTGGAGAGGTCCCCGACAGCATATTTTCTCAATGCAGTTCACCGTTTGAAACTGCTAAGAGCAATTTTAAGCAATCTCGGAACAGCCAGGACATTCCCTTTGGGGCGGGAACATTTCTCCAGTACCATAGCCTTAAGAAAGCATTCTTTGTTGTTTCCTTTCTGGGCTTGCATTGTGCAGTTGGGCCCTTACACTCTTCCACTCAGCTCTCTCTCTTTTGTATCTTAATGGGTTTTGGGGTAGAGACAGCCAAGATGTTGAGTTTTCTCACTGGTGTGCCCTGAGCAATTGAGCTTCCTTCAGGCATGATGGGGAGTATTGACGGATGGGCTGTCTTTAATCTCCCTGCTTGATGCAGTGGCAGCATGAAGGCAAATACAGTTATTTCAGAGAGAATGTTCCTGGCCTTTACCTATCTCATAATTTGGGTTTTAGAAGGTGAATCTTAAGGTTAGAGAATTCACCTTAAGAATGAGGAAGTGGGGAACAAAAGAATGGGGAGGCAATTCACACACTGCAATATTATGCAGTATTAAAAAAAATAAAGAATTGCAAAACACTACACAACATGGATAAGTCTGGAAGACATTATGCTGAGTGAAATATAACTGGGTATTTCTGTCATCATAGGAGACTAGAGCGAGGGCTACATGGTGGAGGGGACCTGGGGGAGGGTTTGTAAAACAATGAAAGAATCTTTTCTTTTACTTTTCCATAATTTTTGGACTCATGTACTTATAACTTGTTAGTCAAATTTGTGTCTTCTAGGTTGCAACACCCCCATGATACATCTTCAAGGATATGAACATGTACAGCCAAGCACAATCAATAAGAGTGCATCTAAATTCCAAAATCAATCTCCATAATAGTCTATGTGTTTCCTACTGCCAAAGGGGCCCTTTAGAGTAGTGAGAGAAGATCTTCACCCTGAAACCCACAGTGTCCGTTTTCAGCAGGAAGTAGCTAAGAGAATACGCCATCCCCTTTTCCTTATGACTCAGGGTGAAGTCTCTCTCAGGGAGGAGTGATAGGGAATGGCAAAGGACACACTGACAAAGAAGATTAATCAGAACTGGCTTTGACAAGCACTGTGGCATTTGGACAAGAACAAACTGGGAGGAGGGTAGAGAGAATAGTGCAACAATGAATGAGTGGAAGCCCAAAATCTCTGTAAATGTTTATGAAAATTAATAAAATATAATTATAGAAAAAAAATAAAGGGACAAATAATGCATAAGCCCATTATTGTACTAATAGAATCAAAATGTGAAGATAAGAGTATTGAAAAGAATGAATATTGTTGTTGTTATTGTTATGTGCCATTGAGTCACTTACGACTTGTAGCTACCCTATGTACAACAGCTCTGAAGCCTGCCCTATCCTGAACAGTCTCACTGACTCAAACACACATGCCCCCATTGCCCCAGTTTCTATATCAATCCATCTCATCTGTGATCTTCCTCTTCTGCACTGTCTCTCCACTCTTCTGAGCATGATGTCTTTCTCCAAGGACTGGTCCCTTTCTGGCCATATGCCCAAAGTATGTGAGACGGAGTTTCAAAATCCTAGCCTACAAGGAGAAACTTGGTTTCACCCTTTCCAAGACAGATCTATTTATTTTCTTGGTGGTCCATGGTATGTTCAAGATTATTCCACAGCACCACAACTCAAAGACATCAATTCTTCTACTGTCATGCTCTCTGATGCATAGAAAGTAATTGTGAAGACTAGGCCTGGGTCAGGCACACTTTAGTCACTAGACTGACATAATTGCTTCTCAGTATTCAAGAGAGGTCAGACAGCAGATTTTCCCAATGCTATGTGTCTTTTGATTTCCTGACTGTTGGTGCCAAGAGTGTTGTTTGTGGAGCCATGTAAGCTGAAATTGTTAACAACTTCAATCTCTTCTCCATTTATCATTGGTACTGCCAAATGGCCAGTCATAAGAATCTTTGTCTTCTTGATATTGAGCTTCAATCCATGTTGAAGACTATAGTCCTTGACCTTCTGCAGCAAGCACTTCAGATCCTCCTTAGTTTCAGCCAGCAAGATTACGTTATCTACATAACATAGGTTGCTATGAGTCTTCCTCTAATCCTGATGCCACATTCCTCCTCATAAAGCCCAGCCTCCTGAATGATCTGTTTTGCATATAAATGGAAAAGGTATGGAGACAGAATGTATCCCTGATGCACTCCTTTTCTGATTTTGAACCATACAGTGTTTCCTTTTATTCTGAAGTCTGCTTCCTGGTGATGAAAGAGGAATTTTAGACTGCTCTGAAGACTTGGCAAAAAAATAAAGCCCCAGGAATTGATGGAATATCAACTGACATATTTCAGCAAACAGATGCTGCTTTGGACGTACTCACCAGGTTGTGCTAAGGTATCTGGAGAACAGCTACCTGGCCAACTGACTGGAAGAGATCCATATTTATTCCCATTCAAAAAAAAGGTGATCCAACAGATTGTGAAAATTATCAAATAGTATGACCTCATGCACTTACTGCAGAGGGTCAAGGACTGCAGCCTTCAATATGGACTGAGGCTCAATGTCAAGAAGACAAAAATTCTCACCACTGGA
>NW_006399776.1:719086-731592 GCF_000299155.1 Elephantulus edwardii | reverse complement strand
CAGGTCTTTAGAGAGGGACATCATGCTGGGTAGAGTGGAGGGACAGTGCAGGAGGGGAAGACCCTCTATGAGGTGGATTGATTCAGTGACTGGGGTACTCGGGATGGGTTTGTCAGAGGCAATGAGATTGGCACAGGATAGAGCACGGTTTAGGGCTGTTGTACATAGGGTCGCTATGAGTAGCAAATGACTCGACAGCACATAACAACAACAACAACATGACTAATATACACACAAGCAAAATTCTGCTAAAGATTATCCAAAAACAACTGGAACAGTATGTCAACAGAGAACTATCAGAAATATAAGCTGGATTTAGAAAAGGTCGTGGCAAATTGAGAGCTAGATAATGAATACTGCACTGGAATGAGTGAAAGGAAGGACAATCTGAAAGGAATGGGTGAGTAGAAACCATGTGTATGACAATAGTCTTACAAGGGACTTGGTAGAGGGAGAGGGAGAGAAGTGAATGAGAGAATGGATGATAATAATAAAAGAATGGGAAAATGAGGAAGATGTGCTTTCTGAGTTAGGGCAAATGCTCCTTACCTTTGTGGACTGAAGATATAATGCCAAGGAGAGGAAAAGGAGGCGAGGCACACATTAGTCAGCTCCTCTCTGCACTCTGCCCTGGAATCTTTGCATTTGACTGACTCACTCCAGGCCTCCCTCCTGAAGAAGAGCCATAATCAGCAGCAGCTTGTGTCACCTTACAAGTCAAACCTGTTATAAAAGATACAGTCTGACATTCACAGCAGGCTGTGCCACACCTACCGTAATCTTCCTCTCCTCTCTTGTGGCATTTGTGAGAATATGCTTGTAGACTTCCAACTATTGGGAGCAGAAAAGCCAAGGACCTTAGTTGTTGTGCTCTAAGCCATCTACACAGCGATATTCTTACAAAGACATTCTTCTTACAAAGGAATCATAGGGAACGGTGGATCTTGGCAGAAAACTGCTCTGTCCTGAGAGATATGGGACTGCTCTGATAACCCAGGTAGAGTCAAGGACTCTATTATGAATTGAATTGTGTCCTCCCCAAACATACATGTAATGATATAAGACGGAAGTTCTGTAGTG
Source organism: Elephantulus edwardii (assembly GCF_000299155.1). NCBI lineage: Eukaryota > Metazoa > Chordata > Mammalia > Macroscelidea > Macroscelididae > Elephantulus > Elephantulus edwardii. Next base: position 730,512 of record NW_006399776.1, on the reverse strand, counting down.
GTCCTCTACGGTCTGATAAACCAATAGTTGTAAGAGGATTAAGGATAGAGTGAACCTTTGTTTAATCCCATTGCAGTAAGTTTCTCTAGTTTGCTTGCTTCTAAGATAAAAGGGAGGAGAGGGGTGTTCCTTAGTACTACCGAGAAAGAATTTCCAGGGGTGTAGTGCATCCTTTAGGACCCAGGCCTCTGTGCTGGGAAGCTCCTTGTCTGGAGAAAACCAGGACACATGGAGTTCTCCAAGGAAATTCCTGACCTGCAGATACTATAGGACACAAGGACTTTCCTCGCAAATGACAGAGAATAGGCCTTCCCCTAGAGCTGGCACCCTGAATTTGGACATCTAACCTTCTAAGCAGGGAGCGCTAGTTACCCAGTTGGTAAGGAGTTATGTTGCCAACCCTTAGGTGTCATCTTTCTGACAGTTGGAAGGTACCAGTCGCTCTGAGGGAGATGGATGAGCAATCTTCTCTTCTGCAATTTACAGCCTCTGAAAAGTTATTGGAGGGTCAGCACTTGGTTTCAACTCAATGACAATGAGACAGAGAAAGAGTGAGTAAGCAGGAGAGCCTTCTAATCTGTAACAGAACAAATTCTGTTTTTTAAAGCCACCCATTCATTATCTCTCTGTCATTAGCATAAGATAACTAAGACAGACTCCCTGTTGGTTTTGGTGAGCCTTTCCTGGCAATCTAGGTTGTTTCCAACTTGCCTTTCTTCCTCCTTATCTTCTGCATTGCAGACAGATGTCCCATCTTACTTTTTCTCACAAGAATTTTCCCTGACAAAATTCTTGCATATTAAATTCTTTCCTGTCATTTGTTCCTCAAAGGGTATGGACCAGCACAAGTAGTTATCAGAAAACAAGCTAAGTTATCTAAAAAGAAAACTTGGAACTGGTTCACTCACTGCCTGGTGGGTAGAAAGAATCCCAACCAGATGGGTATGTGAAAGACCAGAGAGTCCCAGGGAGAAGAGGGCAACTCCCTTACCAAAGATCCCACTGTAGAGGACCTGGAAGAATATCCCAGTGAAGGGGATGCTGTGACAGTGAGCCAATATATAAAACATGGTGGTAGGGAGAAAATGCCTACATAGGGAGTGAAACTGGCTCATTACTGCTGAGTTGTGTTGATACTCATGAGGATAATTAGAGATACCAAAGAAGATCCCAGGAATTGATGGAAAACCTATTGACATATTTCAGTAAACAGATGCTGTCCTGGATGTGCTCACCAGGTTGTGCCAAGAAATCTGGAGGACAGCTAATGGCCAGCTGACCGAAAGATCCATATTTATTCACATTCTAAAAAAGGGTGATCCAACAGAGTGAGTGTGGAAATTATTGAACAATATCACTAATATCATAACCAAACAAAATCTTGCTCAAGATTATACAAAACCGATTGGAACAGTACATCAACAGAGTACAGGCTGGGTTTAGAAGAGGCTGTGACACTAGGGAGATCATTGCCAATGTGAGATGGATCCTGGCTAAAAGCAGAGAGTACCAGAGGAATATCTGTCTGTGTTTCATTGACTATGCAAAGGCATTTGATTATGTGGATCACAACAAATTGTGGTTAACCTGGAGAAGAATGGAACTCCCAGAACACTTAATTGTGGTCATGTGAAACCTACACTTGGGCCAGGAGATAGTCATCAGAACAGAGCAAGGAAACACTGCCTGGTTCAAAATCAGGAAAGGAATGTGTCAGTGATGTGTCCTGTCTCTTTCTATACCTTTTCAATCTATATGCTTTTCCAATCAATCACTCTGGAGGCTGGGCTTTATGATGAGGAATGTGGCATCAGAATTGGAGGAAGACTCATCATCAGCTTGCATTATGAAGATGATACAACTTTGCTCACTGAAACTGAGGATGGCCTAAGGCATCTGCTACAGAAAGTCAAGGACTGCAGTCTTCAATATGGAATGAAACTCAACATCAAGAAGACGAAAATTCTCACTATTGGGCCAATTGACAGCACCATGATAGATGGAGAAGAGATTGATATTGCCAATAGTCTCAGTTTGCTTGGATCCACAATTAACACTCTTGGAATCAGCAGCCAAGAAACAAAAAAAACGAATAGGATTAGTAAAGTCGGCTGTCAGGGACCTCTACAGAGTGCTAAAGAGCAAAGATGTTAGTCTAGAGACTAAGGTGCACTTGATCCAGACCATGGTCTTCACAATTACTTTCTATGCATTAAGAGCTGTACAATAACCAAGGTTGAGAGAAGAAGAATTGATGTCTTTGAGTTGTGGTATGGAAAAGAGTGTTGAACATATCATGGACTGCCAAGAGAATAAACAAGTCTATCCTGTAGAGGGCGAAACCAACTTGCTCTCTGGAGGCAAGGATTTTGAAGTTCTGTCTCACCTACTTTGATCATGTTGCTAGGAGGGATCAGTTTTTGGAGTAGAATATCATGCTTAGAAAGGTGGAGGGACAATGCAGGAGAGGAAACCCTAGATGAGATGGTTTGACACAGTGACTCACACAATAGAGGCAGGGATATTGGGGACAGTCAGCTTGGCTCAAAATAGGATAGGGTTCAGAGATGTAGTGCACAGGTTCGCTGAGACACAGGAGACTCAAAGGCACATAACAACAACAACAATGGCTAAGTGTGGCAGCTTATGAAGAGACCTGACTCTCCTTCAGTGGAAGGACAGAAACAGTTGGTTAGCATCCTGAGGACCTAATTGCTAAGAGCCAGAAAGTTCCTGAGAAGCCTGAATGTTTAGCAATTTTGGTGCTTTTGAAGGATGGCCCTGTTGGGGAAACCTGGTATCCTGAAGACTGGGAAGAGACATTTGGATGGATGCCCTGATGCTGATTTGTAGTAGTACTTGGACTATCTGAACTTTCAGGGCCATTTACTCTCCCCTAGTAAGAAGTAGCATTATCCTTTCATTAGAAGATGCCACAAAGGTATTTTACTGAAAAGCCAACAGGTGCCCTTTTCAGGAGCTGCTCCCACCTACTGTCCTGGCCACAAGGCTGAGAAAGAGTTAAATTCCCAGCATAGCCTGACTGCAGAAGTGCTGGCCCTGATAAAGAAGGAAAGACACAAAACACATAATTGGAAGAATCTCCTGGCATGTAGGAGCAGAATCCTGAGACTGGATTTTGAGGGCTTTTGATCAGTGGTGCAAGAATAGAAGAATGTAAGCAAGAATCTAGGCATGGTGCTTTCTCCAGGCATGAGGTTTAACACCCTACCAAGGGCCCCAGGCAATGGGGAAAATGCACTTGTGGGATAGCTCTTAGCAGTCAGGGGTAGGGGTATCAATGGCCCCATTCTCAAGAAAGTGGAAATGCTTGCTTTGTACTGGCAGACAACAGATAAAGATTAAATACCTTGAGAGAAGTGAATATTCTACAAAAACAAGATCCATCAGAAGATATGGTCCATCATGGAGCCTCTCATCATTCACCAATACATCCAAATGCACTGGTAAAGGGTATACCAACATCACTAAGAAGTTCTGAGGGGTAGAGATGATGGAGAGGTGATTACAAGTGGAGCTTGTTGGCATCTGTAAGAATAATAGTAGCCAGGAGAAGACACTTAACTGCCAGAAGGCAAATATAAAATAATTTGATAGTTGGTCTGTTCCAACCTATAGTGACCCTAGAACTTTCAGAATTGTGCTGATGGGCACAATTTCGGAATTGTGCCCATTCTCTATCAAAAGTAGATAGAGAATCAGTCCTTTTACCAAGTTGTGTTTGTGTAGATTCAAACCACCAACCTTTAGGTTAGTAGCAGAGCCCTTAACCTTTTCCACAATCTAGGGATGCCAGCAGACAGGAGACCACAATTAACTTTACCCACCAAAGGGTAAAGTTGAGAGGCCATCAGCCCAGCTCTGTTAGCACAGTTGTGGAGCATGCTTAATGGAACACTGTGTCTATTTTCTCACTAGGCTACATAGGCAACCAAGAAGGATTCTGCTTAGTATTTAGTGGGTGTCAGCAAACTTTTATGTTATGGGTCAGAAGTTCTGTGGACTATGTGCTTTCTGTTGCTAGTCAAGTCAGTTGTAGTGAAAAGGTCATTATAGCAGATATGTAAACAAATGAATATAACTATTTTAACAAACATTTATAAATCATGTGGCTGTCCGGACTTGGCTCATGAGCCATAGTTTACTGATCTCAGGTTCATATAAACAGCAAGATTGGAGGAACAAAAGGCTGAAGATTGAGTCACTTCAGTAATAAGTCATGATTTCTTGTTTATGTCTCAGATTCAAGCCAATTTGCAGATCTGAAAGCCATTGACAGAAGAAGTGAGTAAATTGCTGGATGGGCTACCTTCTTTTAGAATCTAAAAGAAGTCTCTCTCTGTTATAACAAATAAGAGACTTCTATATGGTGGTTGTTGTTTTTGTTATATGCTATCAGGTCGCCTGTGACTCATTGCGACCCTATGTACAACAGTCCTAAACCCTGCTCTGGTCTGTGCCAATCTCACTGTCTCCGACACACCCATCCGATTATCCCGGTCACTGAATCAATCCACCTCATAGAGGGTCTTCCCCTCCTGCGCCGTCCCTCCAACCTCCCAAGCATGATGTTCCTCTCCAAGGACTGGTCCCTCCTTGCAACATGTCCAGAGTATGTTAGACAGAGCCTCAGAATCCTTGCCTTCAAGGAGCAGCCTCGTTTAATCCTCTCCAGGATGAACATGTTCGTTTTCTTAGCAGTCCATGGTACATTCAATACTCTTCTCCAGAACCACAGCTCAAAGGCATCAATTCTCCTTCTATCTTCTCTACTCATTGTCCAGCTCTCTGATGCATTGCAAGCGATTGCAAAGACCGTGGCCTGTATTGGACATACCTTAGTCTCTAGATTGACACCATTGCTCTTCAGTGCTTTGGAGAGGTCCCTAACAGCAGACTTTCTCATTGCAATACGTCTTTTAATTTCCTGGTTGCTGGTACCAAGGGTGTTGACTGTGGAGCTGAGCAAACTGAAGCTGTGAACAATCTCAGTCTCTTCACCATCCATCCTGATGCTGCCAATTGGCCCAGTGGTGAGAATCTTTGTCTTCTTGATATTGAGCCTTCATCCATATTGAAGGCTGCAGTCCTTGACCCTCTGCAGCAAGTGCTTCAGGTCCTCCTCTGTTTCTGCAAGCAGGATTGTCATGTCATCTGCTTAACACAGATTGTTGATGAATCTTCTACCAATCCTGATGCCACACTTCTCCTCATACAGCCCAGACTGCTGGGTAATCTGTTCTGCATATAGGTTGAAAAGGTATGGAGATAGGACACATCCCTGGTGTACACCCTTCCCAATTTTGAACCATGCTTTGTTTCCTTGCTCTGTTCTGACGACTGCCTCCTGGTTCAAGTATAGGTTTTGCATTAGCACAATCAAGTGCACAATCAAGAATGGATTCTCATTCTTCTCAGAATCAGCTACAGTTTGTTATGATCCACACAGTCAAATGTCTTTGCATAATCAATGAAACACAGATAGACATTCCTCTGGTATTCCCTGCTTTCAGCTAAGTCCATCTAACATTAGCTACAATATCCCTAGTGATCCCTTCTAAATTCAGCCTGCACTTCTGGTTGTTCTCTGCTGTAGTGCTATTCCAGTCGTTTTGGATGATCTTCAGCAGAATCTTGCTTGCATGTGATATCAATTAAATTATTTGTTAATTTCCACACTCTACTGGGTTGCCTTTCTTTGGAATGGGAACAAAGATATATCTTTTCCAGTCAGTTGGCCATGTGGTTGTCCTCCAGATTTCCTGGCACAACTTGGTGAGCACATCTAGGGCAGCAGTGTTAGTTGAAATATGTCAATTGTTATACTATCAATTCCTGGGGCCTTATTTTTTGCTAATTCCTTCAAAGCAGCTTGAACTTCTTCATTACCATAGGCTCTTGCTCATATGTTGTTTCATGAAATTCTCTGTCTTCCAATTCCTTTCAGTAGTGACTCCGCATTTCTTTCCATCTTCTTTTAATACTTCCTGGATCATTTGATATTCTACCTAAAGCATCCTTAAGTATAGCAACTCGAGGTTTGAATTTGTTCTTCAGTTCCTTGAGTTTAAGAAATGCTGAATAAGTTCGTCTCTTTTGTTTTTCTGATTCCAGCTCCTTGCATATTTCTTTCTAATATTTTACTTTGTCATCCCGAGCTGCCTTTTAAAATCTTCTATTTGCCTTGGACGAAATGCCACCATGGTGCTTCTCAGAGGCAAAGATAGAGAGACAGAGCTTTAAAATCCTTGCCTCCAAGGAGAAACTTGATTTTACTCTTCCCAATACAGATGTTTGTTCTTTTGGTGGTCCATGGCATGGTCAATATTCTTCAGTACCACAAATCAAAGACATTGATTCTTCTTCTGTCATCCTTAGATATTGTCCAGCTCTCCGATGCATAGCAAGCGATTGTGAAGACGATGGCCTGGATCAGGTGCACCTTAGTCTCTAGACTGACATCATTATGCTTTAGTACTTTGGAGAGGTCCCTGACAGCAGACTTCTCCAATGTATTTAATTTTTTGATTTCCTGACTGCTAGTGCCAAGAGTGTTGATTGTGGAACCAAGCAAGCTGAAATTGTTAACAACCTCATCTATCTATTCTCCATCTATCATGATGCTGCCAGTGGTAAGAATCTTTGTCTTCATGATGTTGAGCTTCAATCCATGTTGAAGACTGGAGTCCTTGATTTTCTGCAGCAAGTGCTTCAGGTCCTCCTCAATTTCAGCGAGCAAGGTTGTGTCATCTGCATATCGTAGGGTATTGATGAGTCTTTCTCCAATCCTTCTCATAAATCCCAGTCTCCCAAATGATCTGTTCTGCATATAGATTGACAAGGAATGGAGACAGGATGCATCCCTGACATATATTTTCCTGATTTTGAACCATGCAGTGTTTCGTTGCTCTGTTTGGAGGACTGCTTCCTGGTCCAATTACAGTTTTCACTTGAGAACAATCAAGGATTCTGGATTATTTTCCTTTAAACACTTGTTACATCTATACTTTTGGAGCCATTAAAATTTAAAATTGCAGTTAAAGCTTTTTAAAAAAAATTTTAAATTATTTTTAATTTTGTGTGTGTGTACTGTCAGATCGGATTTGAATGGTACAGGAGGAGACTGTCCCTCCTTCTCCAGGAGAGAATCTGGTGGATTTGAACCGCGTACCTCTGGGATTGCAGTTCAGCTTCTTGCCACTAGGAAGTTAAAGGTGTTGAGATAGCAAGTGTGTAAAATACAAAGAAGCCGCTAGATCTGATAAGTTGGAGAACCACTCGCCTAAACTTTGCAGCATCTGGAAAGTTTTTGATCAGGCAATGGAAGCCAGTGGTTTAAAGCCAGCTTACCAGGGCCTGTGCCCCAGGTCAAAGTACCGCCCTAGAATTTACCAGGGTGAGTCGTTACGCTTCTCTGAGCCTCTAAATAGCACAGTGTCTGTGAAATGACTCTTGGGGTAGTCACCAGAAACAGGTGGGAACCAGGGAATGCTGAAGGATGGAGGCAAACTATTGGAGCCCCTTCCTGGAACTCTCCACCTCGAGGGGCACTTGAGGGTGGATGGGTGGAGAGAGTGTCAGTCAGGTGGACAACATGCCTTCAGCTGAGAAGCAAGGCCACCAGGCAGCACTCCAAGGCGCTTGGAGACTAGGGGAGAGTCTGTCCCTGCACGCAGTGGATTGGGCCAAATCGGACGGGGCCAACTCGGCCTGAGCCCCTGGCTGGGTCTCTGTGCGCCCCCTGAGCCCTATTGCTGCTTGCACTTGGCCATCGGACTGGGGTGGGGAGCCGGATGGACCTTTCCGGGCCATTCCCAGGTCAGTCTGGCTCTCCCCGCCTCCAGTCTCCGCCCGGGGCGGGGGTGGGGATAGGGGTGCAGGCGGGGCCCCAGCCCAGGGCTCAACCCCAGTTGGAACTGCCTCTGTAGCTGCGCCAGAGCTGCAGTGTCCGGAGGCTCCATTCTCCCCCCGGGTAAGAGACAACCCCGGCCCTGGGCCCGGGGAGGGGGACCAGGCGGGGACAGACCAGCCCTGAGGCAACTCCGCCCCGGCTGTTCTGGCTCCACAGATCCCTGCCTGCACTGCACAGTTCACACTTTGCTTTCTCACCCCGACACCCGCAGTTCTTGCTGCCTTGGGCTGTTCTTGTGTGTAGGGCTTCCTGGAGAGTCCTGGCAGAGGCCACCTCGGGAGGGGCAGTGAAAAGCCAAGGAACCACCTGGTCTAGAGTTTATGGGGGCTCCCACTTGTTGACTGTGTCACTAGTAGGAGTGTGTACCCAGCCTCTGGGGCTCAGGGCTCGGCATTGGCCCGCTTGCTCCCGGGGTGACATATTTTATCTGGAGAGACATATGGGTGCTGGGGGTTAGTTGCGGCTAGAACCGCTGGAGCAGAAGGTTTAAGGGATGTGCTGGACAGAAACTGGTGGGAAGGGGAGAAAGTGTCTTGTGAAGGAATCAAGGCTTCTTTCCCTTCTCATCTTTCTCTTTCAATATCTAAAATCCCAGTCTCGTTCCTTACTCAAATACGGTGAGCAGAATCCGTCTTTACCTGTGCAGCCCCCTGCCAGAATGTGGCCATTTTTGTACCATGTATCCTTTTGGAAAGGAGCCTTAGTGGCTCAGTGGTCAAGCTGCTTACGTCCCTTAGTGGAAGAAAGACAAGACAGTTCACTTCTTTAAAGATTTACAGTCTTGCAAACCCTATGGGGTCTTCTATGCTGTCCTAGAGGGTCACTATCAGAATTGGCATTGGGGGTAGGTTTACTCTTTTGGCAATTACGTGACGACTATGGATCTCTTCTTGGAACAATATTTTTTGAAGACATAAAAGAAAAGAGCAAGTATTGTAAAGAAAACTTCCAGAGAACTATTCAAATATCAGTACATTTTTTAGATATAGTAATAGATGTTCTTTTTTACTAATAATGTGGTAGATACGAAGTTTTAGCAGTGGACCTAATATCTACCATAATTTTGAAGCAGTAATGAATAAATAGGGAGCTCTGATGGCCTAGTGGTAAGCAGCTGCGGTGCAATCCCGAAGACACGCAGTTCGAAGCCACCAGCAGCTCTGTGGGAGAAAGATGGCCCCTCTCCTCCCGTGTTATTAACTGCCTCTGAAAACCCACTGGAGGGTCAGCTATGGGTCAATTCTGACTTTATGGTACACAACAAACAACAATGAGCATAAATATTATTTTAAGCTGTGGATAACTCTTATAAGATAGTACCTGAGGTTTCTTGTTGGCAGGTAAAGAGTCACAACTAATACTCCTGTGGTTTGTTGCCTGCATTCATAGTTGAAGACTATGTCAATTTCTAGTAGAAATTACTGAAAATGAAGATGTGACTATTTTCTATCTAAGCTCAAAGACCACAGGTTAACCTGAACTATGGTAGTGGAAAGAGCACAGCCCAGTAATTCAGGTAGTTAGGTTCTGTTGACAAAGAGTATAAAATTGGTGAGTAAATGTCTGTGAGCCTGTTCATTGTACGGTGGGGACGAGGATGCTTTAGCATGTATTTAAGGTATTTAGCCCTATATCTTGTACATGGGGCGAAATATGTACCACTCATTTGTGCTTGCTTCTTTCACTGGCAAACTCATGGCCGTTACTATTGCACTTCAATCCTGATACATGGAGGTACTTAATAAATAGGTATTCACTGAATAAGTGGATTGGAGGGAGTTGTTTGTAACTATGTCTAAAACTCATTCATCAGGGAAACAGATGGTGGTTTGAGAAATGACTATGTTTAATATTTGGGCTTCTTTTTTGTTCCTCTCCCCCCACCCTGACTGGTTGGACCAATATATAAACACATCTGGAGCTGGGGTTCCTAAAATGTCAGTGAGGAACCACAAGTCTGTGTGTGCAGTGATCTGATATTCTGCCAGGGAAAATGAAAGAGAGTGTTGATAGAAAACCAACATTCCTTTGTAGAACAGTTTATCTCACCATCTTGCCTGTGCTGAAAGACTTGTAAATCAGATGTGTTGTAACAAAGGAAATATCTTCTAAGGATTAGGGACAGACTCATGATGAGTCATTTCTGTGCATAAATGTATGCCCATCTTTCCCCATTTCTCTTCACCTTCCCCTGCCCCTCTCACTGCATGCTTCCTCTCTAGTTTTGCAGTTTGGGTAAGTATGAGTGAAGGTAGGTTGCTGTAAGCCTGAAAAAAAAAATCTGTAATCTAACAGCAATCTTTGTAATCCAGCGAATGTAATTGGCAAGAGGATGAAGAAATGTAGACCTACCCAAGCATCCATTTAGTTCTACATTTGGGTAGGAAAACAGTGAAAGAGCTTTGTTTTAAAAAAACTAGTTTAAAATGCATGAGGGCTATGAACCTGGGTGGTGCAAGTGCTTTGCTCTCAACCACTAACCTACAGGTTGGTGGTTCAAACCCACTCTGTGTTGCTGCTGAAGAAAGGCCTGTAAACATTATGATAGCCAAGAAAATGCCATCAAGCAGTTCTACTCTGCAACACATGTATCACCATGAGTCAGACTTGGTGTCACAACAGCAGTTCAACAGTTATCTATGGCTGCTTAGGGAAGAGCAAATACTGGGCCGCTTTCTCTTCTAAACTATGATCCCATCATATCTGTCACTTGCTAAAACCTAAAAATGACACTCCTCCTGCCTATCCTAGCTTATCCAGAAGTCATTGTGTATGATCCTTAGGATCCTTTCTGAGGTCACTTGAAGCCTTTTTTTTTTTCTTCTTTCTTTCTGAAAAGGCTTACTGATTGTGACTTATCTGAAAATAAAAATTCAGTATCTTTAGTTAATGATTTAGATTATTTGTTGTGTTCAGTATCAAGCAGGTACTTTATAAACACATGGTGGATAATGGTGTTGATGACTACGCTTAAGTATTGTGTACTGCTGAGTCAATTCCAACTCCCAGTTAGCCTTGTGACAGAATCGACTATCTTATAGATATACAAGTGTAGATCAGCATGGGCTGACAGGTTAGTAGCTTTGAAACTACTACTTTCTAATCCCAATGATTTTCCAACTTTTAACCCCTATTCCAACTCTCATAACACTTTCTTCCTGACACAATTTATCTACATTAATGGAGAAGACATAACTACATATTTTTTTTTCTGTATCAATTCCTGACTTCTAGAGTGGAGGTGACTTTATGATGTTTTTGTGTTTCTTGTACTCTTTGATCCAAAGACAACCCATAAGAGCTTATAATAAAATGATATGTTTTAACAAGCACCTTGTTCAGAGCATAGACTGTGAGTTCTATCTGTAAAAATATTACGTCAAGTAAAGAAAGGTGACTCAACTGAGTGTGGAAACTACAGAACAGTGTCATTGATTTCACATGCAAGCAAGATTCTGCTGAAGATCATCCAAAAACGATTAGAACAGCACAT
>NW_006399776.1:688441-716491 GCF_000299155.1 Elephantulus edwardii | reverse complement strand
TTAAAAAAACTACAGTATAGGCTGGTACAGTACACTAAAAGACTTTGATAAAAAGAACCAGTAATAAAAGGCCTCCATTTTAAATGTCATTCATATATACCTTGTGGATGAAAGCTATATACTTTTACACACTTTTTTAGAGGAATAAATTATTGAATTACTGAAAAAAAAAGTGGTCATATAACAATGCCTGGCACACAGTAAGCTGTTAAAATATTTTTTTTTAAAGTTAATACTTTCTTTATGCTTGCAAATAAAGAGTACTCCCCCCCAACCCCCACCCCCCCATGTGTTAAGACTTTGCAAGGAATAATGTAGCTGGCCTGATCACCAATTTCCTGATTCTCTGATAGGGTAACATACTGCCCACAGCTGCTGCCCGGGGAATCATGGTTGATAATGGTTGGTAGTGCGACTTAGGGAAAAGAATGGAAAACTAGAGTTGCCACTCTGGTGATATTCCAGTACTTTCATTCTTATGCACTATGTATGTTTTGTTTGGTTTTTTCCTCCCCAAAATAAGTTGTAGCTTTGATGACTCTGAGGAGTTAGTAGACTAAGCATTCCCGTCTGAATACCTTCTTGCTGATCTCTATTTCCTTTCCCTTCCCCTTCATTTATAGAATCACAGAGTTTTAGAGATGCCAGGAACCTTTGAAGCCACTCATCCAAACATTTATTCCACCAGTGAAGATAGCATAACTCAGACTATCCTTACCTGACACTACTTGGAAGATGGTCTCAGGCAGGACTCCTAACGCTGCCACTGTCTCAGGCAAAGCTTTACCAGGAAAATGATTGCTATTGCATTGAGAATAGTAATGACATCAGTTGTTAGTGAACCTGACTCACCTGATGCCTACCCATACCCTCCCTATTCTATCCAAACCTTTAAAAGGTAGAATTTAGCGTCTCTCCAATTATTTTCAAGTAACAGATTTATAGCTTGTAATTAAAGAGTATTTCCTCCCATGTGTTAAGATTTTCCAAGGAATAATGTAGCTGGCCTGATCATAATTCCCTGATTACAGTGAAACCTCACCCTTCCCAGACGCCTTCATGTGGGACTGTAAGCAGGAATCCCAATGCTCCCAAGGCCAATGGCTAATTTGATTGTCATCATTTCACAGATTAAGAAAACCAAGACCTATAGTGAACCCTGTTGTGGGACTGGGTGGGAATGAATTCCATGTCAGGCCTCATTCTTTACATCATCTTAGGGTGTGTACACACAAGAAAAATGCAGATAATGAAAGAAAAATGGATGTGTACTTGATTAGAGGCCAACTGTGAAAGAATAGGAACTAGAGTGTGCTTATGTATACAGTAGGACTTGAAAAGTCAATCTTCTTCTGGCTAACGAAAGCAGAAAAACAAGGCATTCCCCCCTATAAAATTACTTGGATTCGTAATTAATACCCAGGGTAGAAACAAATTAAAAGACCCATTGTTGTTGTTATATGCCATCGAGTCGCTTGCGATTCATAACAACCATATGTACAACAGCCCTAAACCCTGCTCTATCCTGTGCCAAACTCACTGTCTCTGACACACATACCCCCATTACCCCAGCTACTGAATCGATCCATCTCATTGAGGGTCTTCCTCTCCTGTGCTGTCCCTTCACCCTCCCAAGCATGATGTCCCTCTCCAAGGATTGGTCCCTCCTTGCAACATGTCCAAAGTATGTCAGGTGAAGCTTCAGAATCCTTGCCTCCAAGGAGCAGCCTGGTTTCACCCTCTCCAGGATGAACCAGTTCATTCTCTTAGCAGTCCATGGTATGTTCAATAGTCTTCTCCAACTCCAAAGCTCAAAGGCATCAATTCTCCTTCTGTCATTCCTAGTCATTGTCCAGCTCTCTGATGCATAGCAAGTGATTGCAAAGATCATGACCTGTATCAGGCACACCTTTGACTCTCATTACATTGGGATAATCTGCTGTCAAGAACTTCTTTAGAGTATAAAGAGTAAGGATATCAGTTTAAAGACTAAGGTTTGCCTGTTCCAAGTCATGACGTTTTTGATTGCTTCAGATGCACTGGAACATTGGACAAGGTATAAGGAAACCAAAGAATAACTAATGCTTTTGAGTCATGTTGGCTAGGAGTATCCTATGGACTGCCAGAAGAACAAACAAACCTGTCTAAGTGCAGCCAGAATACTCGTTAGAGGAAAAGATGGCGAAATATCATCTTATGCTTAGGGCATCTTGTCAGGAGGAGCCAGTCCTTGGAAAAAGACATTATACTTGGGAAAGTACAGGGTTAGCAAAAGAGAGGAAGGCCCTCATTAATAAAGATTAACACAGTGACTCAAACACTGGGCTTGAGCCTGGTGAAAATTGTGAAGGTGGTGCAAGATAGGACAAGGTTTCAATCTATGGTTCATAGGGTCATTATGAGTCAGAGTTGACTTGATTGCACCTAACAACAACTATAAAATTCAATCAAACTCTAAACTTTCACTTGCAATAATCCAGTTAGTTGACTTCCTCCCTGCCTCCTTCTCTGGAACAAAGTATGTTTTCCTTCTAAAAATTTACTTCGCCTGATCCAGTCTTTGCAATTACTTGCTCTGCATCAGAGAGCTGGATAATGACTAAGGATGATAGAAGAATTGATGCCTTCGAGTTGTGGTGTTGGAATAGAGTCTTGAACATACCATGGACTGCCAAGAAAACAAATAGGTCTGCCTTGGAGAGGGTGAAACCAAGTTTCTTCTTGGAGGCTAGGATTTGAAGCTCCATCTCACATACTTTAGGCACGTCACCAGGAGGGACCTGTCCTTGAAGAAGGACAGCATGAACAGAAGGGTGGAGGGACAGAGAAGGAGAAGACCCCAGATGAGATAGATAGATACAGTAACTGGGGCAATGGGGGTAGGTGTGATGGAGTCATTGAGACTGGCTCAGGATAGGGCCAGTTTCCGAGCTGCCATACATAGGGTTGCTATGAGCCACAGGAGACTTGATGACACATAACAACAGCAACTTGGAAAGTATTGCTTCCGTGAAATTGTCAGTCCTTTCTAATTTTAATATTTTCTGATTGTAAAATCACTATTTCATTAAAAATCTATTGCCAAACTCACTGCCTATCAGGTTGATTTCAACTCATCACAACCTTGCATTGGATTTTGGAGGCTGTAAATTTTAACGAGTTAATCTTTCAATTTTAATAAGGTAATCATGTCCCATGGAGTCACTGGTAGATTTAAGCTATCAGAGTCATCTGGTCTTCTGGTTAGTAGTGCAACCTGTTACAGACCACAACATAGGAGCTCCTTGTTCCATGAGGGCTCTTTAAAGAAATCCACGGGTAAAGTGTATGATGTTTCTCAGAAGCAAAAGATCTGCTGATTTACTGGTGAGGTGCCCAGTCACTGTCAGGTAGATTCAGATTCCGGGAGAATCTGTGAATCACAGGATAAAACTCTCCTCCCTAGAGTTGTCGTGGCTGTGATGTTTTGGAAGCAATTTCCTTTCTTCCAAATGAATACAGTCCCTTCTTCCAAGGTTTCAATCCCCATCTTTTTTGGTTAGTAGCCAAGCACTAAACCATTTGTACCAATCAAGGGTTCCTAAAGTACTTACTAGTAACTATCAGTAACTAAGGAAAATATCCACATTTCATACCTCAATAGTTAGTAAAGGAAAGATCTCAATGTAACTCCAATCCTTGAATTATCTAAAAGCTACCTATGATTCTTTCTTTCCTTTTTTTTTCCCCCTGGGTAACTTAAGCCTGCTCCACTACTGGAGTCCTTGCTTCATAGTTTAATATTTAAACGACTGTTTGAGCTTTTATCAGCTCTGAAGGTGGAATTCTCACATGTTCTTGCAGCACTAAATGAAAATTGCTCCATTTTCTTTCTTTGTTAACAATGCAGTAATCCAGTTCCTGAGCACACAGGGCAGCGACAGTGCTGCCATTACTCAAGAGGCGATGTGCCAAGAGGAAGGGTGCAGCCTGCGTAAGCCCTCTGCAGACTGGCACTCATTGGGTCTTCAAGGGGGTGGTTTCCGTCTCTGTCTTTAGACCTTTACTGCACATTGAGTAATTCAATTATGTTACTTGCCCTTCCCTCTCTTCATTATAACCGCCCGAACAAGGTCACAGTTCTTCCATCACATTCTTTATCCTACGGAGCCTTAGGAAAATATCACTGAACTGTGTGAGAATGAGAGTGAAAAGTATGAAAACAGTTTTGATCTTTTGTAACTCTTGAAAGGAACATACAATTGTTTTGAAATCCTTGGATCTTATGAGTTACATAAAATATTCTTTACATACACTGACAATTCTCATTATCATTAGATGTTATATGTTGTTAAGTGCAGTCAAGTTGCCTACAACTCATAGCAACACTATGTACAACAGCCCTAAACCCTGCTCTATCCTGATACTTAGACTTTAAAATCTATGAGTATCAAAATACAGTAAAACCCTGGATTACAAATATTATGGAAGACATATAAATACCTGTTTACATTTTAGTGTTAAGTAAATTTGCCCTTATAGTGAAATTTTAGAACTAACACCTTGCAACCAATCTCCAGCATAATCAGTCACCTTCATAGTTCTTCCACCACATTCTTTATCCTATGGAGCACTTAGTTGGGAAAACGTCTCAACATGTGGCTTGTGTTCATGTCCTCACTTCTGTTTTCATGGCTTAGACTTAGCGCTCTGTGGTGCCTGAATTTCTGAAACAGCCATTCACTGGACTTTCATGTTTCTGGTTCTTCTTGCTACAATAAACAGGCTTTGCCCCGATGGTGCAATGGTCAAGTGTTCAGTTGCTAGCTGAAAGGTTGATGGTTTAAATTCACCAATCTGCTTCTGTAAATATTATAAACTTGCAAACCCTATGGCGCAGTTCTCCCAGGTCCTGGAAGGACTTGACAGCGGCTGGATTGGTTTTTGGTTTCTTATTCATCACTACCTTCTCATTGCCTCGCACAATGTGATGGCTTTGTACTATGCCCGGCTTGAAGAAAGCACTCAAGTGCTGAACTCAACAAAATTGCTCTAAGTCATCCCCTTAAAGTTCCCCAGGAGGTCTTGAATTTCATTAAGATTGCCCAAAGATTCTTGTTGACTTTCGCAGGGAACAGACTTAAATGCACACAGGGCTGGTGGGTCATGGAGAAGAGTGATGAAATTGAGGTGAACTGGAACCTTGTGCAGGTCTGAGATGATCAGTCACTGTTCTACAGCTGGCAAATGTTGCTGTGAGAGAAAGTGGACCCAGAGTTACCAAGCAAATTTTTTTTTAATGTTGACAACTAATTTAAAAATGAAAAAACATAACTCTGGTCTGCATTTGACCTGAACGTTGCTGATTTGTGACCCCTCGACGGGACTGCAATTGTCTAGGATTAAAATGGGAATTGAATTACTAACCTAAGCCTTTCCAATCTTATTTCTTTTTTCTCCCAATGCGCACCTACTCTATACTGCTATCTTCCTTGTCCCCAATCTTGCAGTGATCATTCCAAGCAATCTTACTTTTCCAACTTTGAACTCAGTTGTCTAAAAGTAGCCCAAAGAAGCTATTGCATTTACTCCCCTGCTCCAGCTCACAGAATTAACTTGTCTGGCTTCTAAGATGTCATTGACTTGCTTTTCTCTCAGGTCCACTTCCTACTCACTCAATCACTCTATTTGTCAAATTCTCCTTCTTATTTGAATCTTTAAATATTTTTTGAATCTTTAAAAGATTTGAATCAAATCCAAAGGTCTTACCACTCACCCTTGGACCTCCTAACTGGACTTCTCATGCTTGTTTTATTTCTCCTCTAACTGAACTTGCTCTCAAATACCAGATTCATCTTCTTAACGGTGTCCCTTTTTTCTTTGACTTTCTAGAACTTTGGTTTTCCATATAAAGCCTTAGTTTCCTAACATGGTCTTTTTAAACCTGGCTGTGATTTTTTTCACCCCCTGGCTTGGCTCTCTCATCATCAGCCATTTATCTGTTTGGTCTTTCATACCACAACCTACTTTTATCAGCCAAAGTCTCTGGGAAACCAATGAATAGGATATTTAAACAATGAGATGATTATTTAATCACAGAGGTGTGGGCAGGGTTATGAGAAGCAAACAGGGATGGTGGGGCATCTTGGGGTTTGGAGAAGCAAGCAAAGGGAGTGATTATCAGAACTGAGCTTTTGGCTCAGGAGTATAGATATCACCAAAGCTGAGGCTTTGCAGGGAGGAGGCTGTGAGAATAATGTCAACCCCTGACTCCACTCTCTTCTCACCTCCTAATCCTCCTGCTGGTAACTCCCATTCTTGAATTCAATTTTAAAGGACAGGGCAAAGGAGACCAGTTGACAGTGAACTTTCAGGGCCCAGAGAAAGGTAGAGATTGGATCTGAAGGCAAACACAGTCTTCTTGAGTCATTTAATGTGCTAGTTCTTCTACCAGGTGTAGTCTTTCAGAGCGTATCCATTTATCAGAATGCTGCCAATATTTTACCTCTTCCTAGGATTTCATTTGTTTGACTAAGTTCCTTTCATCACATACCTATTTTGTTTGTTTTGGACACTTTGCCCCTGCTTAAATGGAAGGAGTTGAATATGAACACATCTACTTTCTGGCTTGATTAAGGACGTGTTCTAGTTATTTGTGTTTTCTTTCAACTCAAAACCTCATTGCCGCCAAATTGGCACTGACTCTCAGCTGGTCCTCCAGCATGTTTTCAGAGGCCATAGATCACAAAGGAGGGGATTGCCCATGGTTCTCCTGAGGTGAAGCTGGTGAATTTGAACTGCTTGCCTTTGGGTTGGCAGTGCAACTCCTTACCAATTGGCCACTTGTTGCTGTATACTCTTGAGTCAGAACCAACTACCCCTAGCTGACCCTCCAGTGGGTTTTCAGAGGCAGTTAATTGCACGGGAGGAGATTGTTCATTCTTCTCCTGCAAAGCATTTAGTGCATTTGAACCACTTGCTTTTGACACTGCAGCACAGTTCCTTACCACTAGGCCATAAGAGCTCAGTTGGCCACTTAGCACTTTTTAAATATGTTTTTGACTGATTACAGTTATTATCATCATTCATTGTATATAGTGTCTTTCATGGAAAATATTGAGGAACTCTATTCAGCCTTTAATGAATTTATTCTTTTTTTCTAAACAGTATTGGAATCGTTATGCCAGGTGGTCCGTAGGTGCTGGGAATAAGACGGTGAGCATGTCATAGCAGGCGCTTGAGTTCACACTCCAGCAGAACAGAGCTGGCGTTAGTCCTACTTCCTCCTGCTCTTATACCTTTGTGGAATTGTTCTTTCTTGTTTCCTCGTCTTAGTCATGGACCAACATTTAACACATGTTTCAGCTTTTCTGGTCCTTCCAGTCACTGCTGATTTACAAGCCATGTTGTCTACCTCACCCATTTTGGACTTTTCTTGGCTCCCTCAGTTATTTATTGATATTTCGATGCATCTGCTGTCTCAAGGAGAGCACTTAAGACTTGGATCTTAGAGTCTGGCCTTACCTACCCCCTCAGATACTTGAAGACCATTTGTTTGCTTCTACTCGCTCCTTGAAAGAGCATTGGCAGCACAGACCATAGGGAGTGGTGCTGTTAACTCAAAAGTGGCACCTCTCTGGTGGTTTGACTCCACCCGTGGCTTCTCAGGAGAAAGATGGGCAGGAGGATAGACGTTGACAAGAGTATGGAATTATTGTGCGATTTGCAGTTTCTGAAAACCCAATGGAGGACCAATTCTGAGTTGGTTCTGATTTAATGGCAAAAGGGTTTTTTCTTTTGAGTGATTACATTGGATCTATGGGCAGAATGCAGTATACCTTCCCCATCTCAAGTTCCTTAACTTAATAATATCTCAAGGGTTTTTAAATAATTTATGATAACTCTGTCCTACAGGGTCACTCTGAGTCAAATTGACTCAATGACAATAGGTTTAGTTTTGGAATATTAATCTGCTTACCACAGCACTATTCTGGACCCTCAAGATTCATGTCTATCCCACATGCAAAATACATTTACTGTATTCCAAGGGTCCCTCGCTGTAAACTTATTATATAGCATCAGTTCAAAGTCCAGAACCTCCTTTAAATTTCATCATCTCCAAAGTCTCACATCTCATCATCCAAATCAGGCCTGGGTCAAGTTCTGGGTGTGATCCATTCTGGGACACAGATTTTCTCCACCAGTGGACTTGAGATAGTCTAGAAATAAATAATCTGCTTCCAAAATACATGGCAGAGCAGGTATATCTCAAGAATGTAAAAATCCAGGCAGGCAAATTCCAAAGGTTTCAAGGCTCAGCAATAATTTGTACAATTCTTGGCTTTTTTCTAGGCTTGTGGCTTTGCTGTCTTTAAATTTTTTATAAACTGTAGCACAAGTTGGTACCTGAGTGGTTTTGTCAGCCTGTTTCTTGCCAGTAGAAATTTGGGGACCCATCATTTTCATTTGGGGGTGAAGAATAAATGCCTGACCTCACTTCCTTTCCACTGTCTAAATTTCTCACTGGTACCTCTCACTGTCTGAACCCAGTTGGAAGCCAGAGGGGAGGCTTGTCCAAACTGGTAGTGTTTCTGCTGATATAAAATGCTCAAAAAACTTTTGAGTCTCCTGTGTATATCACAGGGATTCATTCCAGTAGCTTATAAGAGATCTTTCTTACATAATAAATATCATGTCTGATTTTGGCTTCTGTTGAGATGGGTAAAGTGAACTAGGAGTCACAAGCTTCTTTCCTTCAAATAAACTTTGGTGTTAGGAGTTGATTCTTGTTGTAACTATGTTGAGTTGACTATGGCCCATAGTGACCCTACGAACAATGGCTCAGAACCTTGTCCTATTCTGAGCCAACCTCACCATCTCTGACATACCTGCCCCCAATACCATGGTTACTGTGTCAGTCCATCTCATCCAGAGTCTTCCTCTTCTGCGTTGACCCTCTACCCTTTCAAGAATGATGTCTTTCTCTAAGGACTGGTTTCTCCTGGTGACATACAGAAAGTATGTGAGATGGAACTTCAAAATTTATGTCTCCAGGGAGCTCTGGTGGCCTAGAGGTAAGAAGCTGCACTGCAATCCCAGATGTACATGGTTCAAATTCATCAGATGCTCTGCTGGAGAAGGAGGGACAATCTCCTCCTGTACCAGTCAGATCTGATATGACGGTACACACACACACACACACACAACAAAAAAAATCCTTGTCTCCAATGAACAAACTGGTTTTATCCTGCCTGGGACAGACCTGTTTGTTTTCTTGGTAGTCCATGGTATATTCTCCAGCACCACAACTCAAAAGCATCCATTTCTCATCTATCACCCTTATTCATTGTCCAGTTCTCAGATGCATAGCAAGCAATTGAGAAAATCATGACCTGGATCAGGTGCTCCTTAGTCTCTAGACTGACACCATTGCTCTTTTTAGTACCCAGGAGAGATCCTTGGCAGTAGATTTTCCTAAAGCAACTAGTCTTTTGATTTCCTGACTGTTGGTGCCAAGAGTGCTGATTGTGCATCCAAGTCAGATGAAATCACCAGCAATCTCAATCCTTTCCCCATCCATTATGATACTGCCTATTGGTGGCATCTCCAGAGGGGCTGATTAGACATTATAATGAATATTATTTGATAACAATTAATGTTATAAAACACTAAAAAAGTATCTATGACTTATTGTATGAAAAACAAATATGATTTATTTCACTTTAAATAAAAAAGGACATTTTGTAAAAAAATGAACATTTTGTATAACCAAATATTCTGATTTTATTATTCTTTCTGAGGCATTAGTGGGAGGTTGTATAATCATTTTTTCCCTAGGGCATAGTTCCCTCTCTCTCTCTCTCATAACTTTCACATGTATTTTGCAATCTAAGATAGGCTAAATATTTCTCAGATTTTCAAATTCTAATTCCCTTTTTTTTTTGTTTTGTCTCCTAATTTATCTACTCTCTTGCATTTAGCTAAAACTAGCAAGAAAAAAACCAGGCCACAATGCTCTGCTTGTAAATCTCAGCTAAATGTCCAGTGACATAGTTTACAGATTCTGCTTTCCACATAGTTGTAGGCTGCACTTCTGTTCAGCTTTCCGCCACAATATAACACAAATTCTTTTTCTCCACTGTCCAACACTATGTTTTTCGCTTACATCCTGGGTCATACGCAGTAGTGCCTTTAACCTCCGTATTTCTACCTACTATCAATTCATGACAATTTAGTTCTATTCTCTAAGGTTATATATTTTTTCTCAATCATGCCTTGGAGGAAATGCAACCAGGCTGTTTTTAAGAGGCAAGGATGAGGGAAAACTTCATCTTACATACTTTGGGCATTTTGTCAGGAGCTGTCAGTCCTTGGAAAAAGACATCATGCGGGGAAAGGTAGGGAGTCAGTGAAAGAGTCAGACTTTCATTGAAATGGATTAATGGAGTGACTGTAGCAATGGACTTGAGCATGTTGGTGATTATGAGGTTGGTGGAGGATAGAGTTACAATGAGCTGTAGTTGACTCAAAGGTCCCTGACAACTATAGTGCCTATCACTTTTTTCAGAGTCTTCATTAACATGTTTATTAATGTCATACTTCTACTAACAGTTCATTCAAGGCAATATAGGTTATACCTTTTTTTCCTTTTAAATCATATTTGTTAACACTCTTCTAGGCTCTAGGGAGCTCTGGTGGTTTTGTCATTGTGGTAGTGGTTGTTGTTATGTGCCATGGAGTCAACTCCAACTCATAATGACCCTATGCATTATAGCTCTGAAGCTTTTTCTACCCTGAGGCAATTTCACTGCCTTTGACACACGTACGCTCATTATCCCAATTACTGTGTCAATCCATCTCATCTGGGGTCTTTCTCTGTTGTATTATCCCTCTACCCTTCCATGAATGATGTCCTTATCAAGGACTGGTCCCTTCTGGCAACATGCCAAAGTATGTCAGATGGAGGAGCTTCAGAATCTCTGCTCCAAGGAGCAGCTTGGTTTCATCCTCTCAAGGACAGACTTGTTTGTTCTCTTGACGCTCCATGGTTATGTTTGGTTATGTTCAATACTCTTCTCCAGTACCACAACTCAAAGACATCGATTCTTCTTCTGTCCTCTTTGTTAATTGTACAGCTCTCTGATATGTAATACGTAATTGCCAAGACCATAGCCTGGATCAGGTGCATTTTAGTCTCTAGACTGACATCATTGCTTCTCAGTACTCTGGAGAGTTCCCAGGCCTCAGATTTTCCCAATGCAATTTGTCTTTCGATCTCCTGAGTGCTGGTGCCAAGAGTGTTGATTGTGGCATGGAACAAGCTGAAATTGTTAACAATCTCAATCTCTTCTCCATCTATCATGGTGCTGCCAATAGGTCAAATGGTGAGAGTTTTTTTTCTTGGCGTTAAACTTCAATCCATGTTGCAGACTACAGAGGTCAGCTATGGGTAGGTTTCAACTCAAAGGCACAAAAACAACAACAACTTCTAGCCTCTGTCCATTGCCCAATTCCAAGCATTACTCAAGGGAAGAAAACAGTGGGGAAGAAAAAACCCTAAGTAGTCTTTTGACTCTCTCTGAATCACCACTACCACTGGCTGAATCAGCCAGAATCCAGAGAATGAGGGACTCCAGGTGATAGTCAGCTTCACAGGAACAGCAGGTCAGGATAGAGTAGAATCTATAGGAAGGGAGTAAGTGGAGAATAACTGGCAGAAATAAATTTCAAAACTTTAACATCCTCGAATCATTGATGTTCTCCTTTCATATTCATGCCTTTGGTGTTATGCTAAGGAAGTTTTTAATCTTATTCAGAGATGATGTAAACAGCCACTTAATTTTACTTCTAGCTCTTTTTGTGGTTTCTTTTCAACATTAAAATATTTAAATTAGACCTTGTAATGTTTGAAAAAACTTTCCCCTGAAATTTGGCACACCTTCTACATGCCCTACGTTATCAGCTGCTGACAGACTGCTGTTCCTCCTTTTGTGCCTAAAGCTAATAAGCTGGGAGTGTGGCCATGGTGGGACCAGTTCTGTCTCTCAGCACAGCTCCTAGATGCAGGGGACAGTCAATGAATACTGTGGAAATATTCTCAAGTAGCAACAGACTTCATGTTATTTTTTCATAAAGTTTCATAGATTTATGCATAGTAGTTTAGTTTGCATTTATTCGGCATAGAAAAGAACAATCTGTGGATACAGTTTTAGATTCAGCATCCTCCTGGTCTTTAGTTTTGAAAATATGGTCACTGTATATTTGAGACGAGTTCAGAGTTGGTTGGTATAAGCCTGAATTGTCATAATATCCTGTAAAAAACCCAGCACTTAAGCATGTTTCCCAGCCTTTCTGGATGGTGACATTTCCTTCTTTGTTGTTGTGGTTGTGGGTGCTGTTGAGTTGGTTCTGACTCGTAGGGACCTTCTGTACAACAAAATGAAATGCTGCCTGGCTGTGCATCCTCTTAATGCTATGCTTGAACTCATCGTTACTGACACTGCATCAACCCATCTCATGTTGCTAGACACAGCAGTGGTTTAAAGCAGACTTGACTTTGAGGAGATACTTCTTTCCCAGGCCCATTTTGAACCTCTTCCAACTGTAGTGGCTCACTGCTTCTCACTGTATCAAATAATGTTCCACTGCTATTCATACGAGTTTCACTGATCAATGTTTTGGACTCCCCCCCCCCCAATAGATCACTTGTACTTCTTCCTAGTCTATCTTATTCTGGAAGCTCTGCTGAATTGGATCTATGCTGGGTGACCCACTGGTATTTGAATTAGCAGTAACATAGCTTCCAACATCACAGCAATACACCAGCTGCCACAGAATGCCAAACTTACAGTTGAGTAGTGGTTTCTTTCTTTATCAAAGTAAGTCACAGGAAGACTTTGTTGATGGAAAAGATAGCTCAAGTCCCCATGGGGTGGGTGGTATCGTTAACAAAGGAAAGGAAGACCAGGTACTACAATCTTCTGGAGTAATTATTGCATTTTTTAAAAATCATTCTGTAATTACTTGCAAAAATTTGGTCCAGTCACCCACATAATTACAACATTTTACAGAAATGTGTAATTAAATTGCATTTTACATTCCACCTGACAGTTCAGTGGATATGTAAAGAGAAGGAGCTGAACAAAAACTTGTTACACATGTAAAATCTTCCATCTGACTGAACAGTTGGTGCATGCATTTTAATGCAGGACTTAAAAAGTACCTCTGGAAGGAGGAGCAGTCAGTTGCCTTCTGATACAGGTGATGAGTATGCTGCATACATTATTTGTACATACTTAGATTAAGGCTACATCCTGGTAAGAACTATAGCATTTATGGGACAATGTTTGGCATTTCCTTGGAACTCAAACATCATTGCTAATCCAGAGAAAGCAAATTTCTTTCCTGATGACTTTCCAAATGTTGACCTGCCATTTCCCTTTCACAGTTTAAAGAAAAGGATAAAGGATTTAATCCCAGGAGTATTGCCCATATCATTGGGAAAGGAATTGGGAAAAAGTTCCCTTTTTTTTTTTTTATCCTTTGTTGATTGAGGGTGGGACCAATCTCCTTCAGCCTCTCTCCCCCCCAGTTGTAAAATGGATATGATCGTGCCCATCTGCCTCTCATAGTGCTTGGCAGTCAGGAGACTGAGGGGACAGGGGTGGGGTTTGTGATGGGGATTACAGTAGGGATTGTGATTTGCTTTCAGGTTGTCCAGAGCAGGTATGCTTTGTGAGTGGGGACTTGGTAAAACTCCAAGAGGAGTATGTGGAGAGGCTTCTTAGTCCCGTGAGTTCCTCAAGGGTGGGGTAAGCAGGGTGATCGAGGGGACTGCTGTAGGCACCAAGGGCAGATTTCACCAGAAAAAAAGTTGGAGCTTCAAAGTCTCTCCCTTACACAGGCCTCTCTGAGTGCAGGGAATCTCAGAGTGTTCCAGAAGAGAACACAAATTGCCTCAAAGAGATCTCAGAAGAAAAGGTTCTGAATCATCAAGGCAATTTTTGTGATTTCTTTTCTCATTCTAAATCAATATTAAATTTGCTATCTCATTTTATATTTGCAATTTTTTTAAAGCAGACTGGCAGCACAATTCCATACCCACCAGGCCAGCAGAGCTCTCTCTAAATCTCTAGCTCCTCCTAATGTTTCTATTGTTGCTGCAAAGGATATTCAGAAGTATGCAGAAAGAGCTCATCCTAGCTGTTGTCCTGTTCCTAACTGGTTGTGTGACCTTACGTCTCTGAGCCTCAGCTTTCATTTTGGTGAAATTGTATCAATATGGCAAGTATGAGAGTGAATTAATAAGACTTCTGCAGATATGATGAATGAGTGATTATAAGATTGTATGTTGTATCTATCTTAATTTTCTTAAAATATGTTGTTGTTGTTGGTAAGTGCCGTCGAGTCGCAGGCGACTCATAGTGACCCTGTGAAGGAGAGTCCTCAATGCTTGGGTGTCTTTCATCCTCTCTCCAGTTCTTAAAATATCCTCAAATCTTAACATTTCAATGTTTATAGAGCAAATCCAATGTCTGCTCTGATGTAATTTTGTTTTGGTCATAATTTTTTAATAAATCTAAGCATTTTACCTTTTTATTGTGGAAAATTCCAGCACATAGCAAAAAAAATAGAATATCACAGGAAATGCCTCTATATATCCATCAGAAGCCTTTAAATTATTATAAACTCATGGTCAATATTATTTCAAGTATACCTTCACACAGTTCCACTTCTTAAAATACTTTGAAGCAAAATCCAAATAATTTAAATCTCAGCAAATATCTCTAAAAGATACAGATTCCTAAAAAATTGCATCAATATCATTATTGTATCTCACCTAGTCTCCTCATCTCACCCCCCCATTTGTTCAGCAGGCAAAAATTTAATACCATCTGTTCCCTAACATCCCACCCTATGGGACTCATTAAAGCTACTTAATTCAGCATGAAAATCAAGGTTAGCTTGAAGGCATTTGTCCTGAATTGCTTGCTGGTCTCACTACTGTGAAACTCAAGCAAGGAGTCAGTTTGATCTTAGAAACGTTCTTTAACCTTATTCCTTTAATTTTCTTGTCTGTAAAATGGAGATATTGGCACTTCCATTTTAGAGTTGTTTGGGGTGGTCTTTGTTGTTGTCCTTAGGTGACCTCAAGTCAACTACAACTCAAAGCAACACTATGTACTGTGGATCTGAACCTTGTCCTGTCCTGTGCCATCCACATATCTTTGATATACTTGAGAGCATTATTGCAGTCAGTTATTGTGTCATTCTATCTTGTTGAGAATCTTCCTTTCATTCACATACACCTTTCCAAGTGTGAGATCTTTTCCCAAAGACTAGCCCTTCCTAACAACATGCCCAAAATATGTGAGACGAAGTTTCACAATCCTTGCCTCTAAGGAACATTCTGATTGCACTTTCTCCAACACCTATTTGTTTGTTCTTTTGACAATCCACGGGGTATCCAGTATTCTTCTCCAACACCACAAGTCAAAGGCAAAGATTTTTCTTTTTTTCACCCTTATTATGGCTCAACTTTCAGATGCATAGTGAATAATTGAAAGGACCATGACTCAGATCAGGTGCACCTTAGTCTTTAAACTGATCATGTTGCTCCTTAACACCTGACATAGAAGTTTAAGGAAAGAACATATGACCAAGACGCAATGGTGAGGGGGCTCCGGTGGCCTAGTGGCAAGAAGCTGCATTTTTGTTGTTATTAAGTGCTGTCAAGTTGTAGGTGACTCATAGCAACCCTATGAACGAAAGACCCAAACACTTGTATAACATTCCTCATTTCTGCAAGTTCATAGAGTTTCCGGAGGCAAGCTGTTTTTTAAGTGGATGCCACTCCTGCTTCCAAGCTTGTTTTAATCGGGGAGCTCCACTAAACACTGTCCACCATGGGTAACCATTATCACATTTGTCACATCAGTGTCACAGTGTTCAGTATCACTCACAACAACCACAAGTTACTTCTGTATAGCAAATGGACAGACCAGTGCTACACAGCTTAGAAGAATGTTTGACCCAAAGCAATTAAAACCAGGCCTGAGTGCCACAGATTAAAATCACCCACATTTGGCTTGGTAGCATCACTTTCTGTCCATTAAGCCAACAGAGCTCTCTTTATGCATTGCAATCCTGAAAGCACAGGGATCGAATCCACCAGATTCTCTGGAGAAGGAGGGGCAATCTCCTCCTGTGCCAGTCAGATCTGATTCTACGGTACACAACAAAAACCAACCAAACAAAAAAACCCAAACCAACCAACCAACTCTCCCCTCCACGCCCCAAAAGAAAGAGGCAATGGTGATGGAGGAATTTCAAGCGGCCCTGAAGGAATTGGCAAAAAGCAAGGCCCCAGGAATTGACATATTTCAGCAAACAGATGCTGCCCTGGAGGTGCTCATTAGTTTATGCCAAGAAACCAGGAGGAAAACTACATGACCAACTGACTGGAAGCAATCTGTATTTATTCTCATTCCAGAAAAAGGTGACTCAACAGAGTGTGGAAATCATTAAACAATATCACTAATATCACGTGCAAGCAAGATTCTGCTGAAGATTATCATTACCCAAAACTGACTGGAACAGTACATCTACAAAGAACTTCCAGATGTGCAATCTGGGTTTAGAAGAGGCCATGCACTTGGGACATCATATCCACTGTTAGAAGTATAGTGACTGAAAACAGAGAGTGCCAGAGAAATATCTATCTGTGTTTTATTGACTATGCAAAAGCATTTTACTGTATCACTGTACAAATTGTGGCTAACCTTGATAAGAATGGGTATCACAGAACACTTGGAGCAGGAAGTAGTAGTCAGAGCAGGGAAACACTACATGGCTCAGGATGAGGAAAGGTGTGTGTCAAGAATGCATCCTATCTCCATACATTTTTAATCTATGTGCAGAACATTCAGGAGGCTGGACTTTATGAAGAGTAATGTGGCAACAGGATTGGAGGAAGATTCATCAATAACCTGCATTATTCAGATGACACAACCTTGCTTGATGAAACTTAGAAGGACATGAGGTGTATGCTACAGAAGTTCAAGGACAGTAGTCTTCAATATGGATTGAAGCTCAACATCAAGAAAACAAAGATTCTCACTACTGGGCCAATTGATAGTTTCATGATAGACTGAGAAGAGATTGAGATTGTTAGCAGTTTCTGCTTCCTTGGTTCTACAGCCAACACTCTGGGCATCAGCAGCCAGGAAATCAAAAGAGGAATTGTGCTGGGAAAGTCTGCTGTTAGAGACATCTCCAAAGTACTGAAGAGCAATGGTGTCAGTCTAGAGACTAAGGTGTGCCTGATCCAGGCCATAGTCTTTGCAATTACTTGCTATGCATCAGAAAGCTGGACAATGACTAAGGATA
This sequence comes from Elephantulus edwardii, assembly GCF_000299155.1. Taxonomy (NCBI): domain Eukaryota; kingdom Metazoa; phylum Chordata; class Mammalia; order Macroscelidea; family Macroscelididae; genus Elephantulus; species Elephantulus edwardii. The sequence continues at coordinate 699,124 of NW_006399776.1, read as the reverse complement.
ATATACAAAGAATCAATGCCTTTAAGTTGTTGGGCTGAGAAGAGTGTTGAATATACTGTGGACTGCCAGGAGAACAAATAAGTCATTTCTAGAGAAGGTGAAACCAAGCTACTCCCTGGGGCAAGGGATTTTTTTAGACTGTAAGTATTATTTATTTAAATAAATAAAATTTTTATTTTATACTGGTTTACTTACAAAGTTTGTATACATTGTTTTTCACATCAAATCTTTCTAATTTCCTTTACTTACACCCTCCCTCCCTGGAGGCAAGGATTTTGAAGTTCCATCTCACATACCTTATGCATATTGCCAGGAGGGACTAATCCTTGGAGATGGACATCATGCTTGGAATGGTGGACACACAGTGCAGTAGAGGAAGACCCAAAATGAGAATGGCTGGCGCAGTGACAGAAGAAATATAACTAGGTCTGTTGGAGAGGATGAGATTGGCTCAGAATAGGGCAGGCTTCAGAGCTGTTGTACACAGGGTCGCTATTAATCACAGGTGACTCTATGGCACATAACAACACTACCTTGGAGAGGTACATGACAACGTGTTTCCCCAGTGCAGCACATCTTTTGATTTCTTGACTGGTGTTTCCAAATGTGTTGATTGTGGATGCAAACAAGATGAAATTGTTGACATCTTCAGTCTTTTTTCTATCACGATGTTGACTGTTGGTCCAGTCATGATCATTTTTGTCTTCTTGACGTTAAGATGTTGTAGGCCATAGTCTTCTGCAGTAAGTTACAGACAAAGTGCAACTATAAACTCTAGCTGTTTTTATGATAGCTTCTTCCCACAGTCTTCCAATTAAATCTTGTTCTCTGGAAATAATTGAGAAGTAAACATGACTAACGATAACCTTAGGACTAATTTGATTAAGCAGGCCTATAAAGCCCTGGAGTTCCTGGTCAGCAAATGGTTAACTCTGATTACTACTAAGCAAAAGGCCATAAGTTCAAGATTTAATCCTGAAAAATTGGCCACTGTTCTTTACACACATGGGTTGGAATCAACTCTATAGCAACTGGTTTAATTGTAGTGCTGACTCATAGAACTTAAATGGGAGATTTGGGTGGAGGAAAAGGAGTGCTTCCAGTAAGTATCAACACTTAAGTGCTTGGATGGAGTACACCTGCCTTGGAGATTGGAGTCCTTAGGGATCCAGACCATCAGAACACACATTTAGATTCAGCTTGGCCTTGGAAGCTGGTGGCAGATTGCTGGTGGGAAGAAAGAGGTGGGTGTTGAGCAGCTGGGGAGTGTTGTTTCTTTTCTTCTTTGGCTTGGAAGTAATTTACAAAAATGATCTGTTAAAGGTTGACTCTGTGGTTAGGGAGGCCGAAGCAAAGAGGGCCCAGCTTGTAGGCTTGGGACAAAACAATTGTGAGCAATGACTGAAAGTTTCCTTCAGAGCTAAATTGCAGAAAGGTTGACAATAAACCTTGCTGGCTTGGTGGATCTCTGAGAATGTTCTGCATAATCTTACTTAGCGGTCAGCTCTTTATGAATTCAGCCAGGTGTCACAGCTGCTTACACCCAGATAGTGGTGTGTTAAGTGACGAGGAATTAAGAGAACTTTTGACATAGGTGCTTTGCACTGCTTGCGCAGTGAAGGGTAGATGTGGGAAGGTGCAGTGTCCCAAGAGCTGTCTAGACCTGGGCTCAGAGCCAGAAGCCAGCGATTAAGTAGGAGATGTTCAGGTGGCTCTAATATCTTTCAGACAATCAGTAGGATTTTAATTCTCCAGTGAGATTGTAGATATGAGAGAATTTATTGTGATCTTTTGAAGGAGGTAGTCAATTACTCAAGGATTACAATTGATATGAAATAAAACATATCTCCTGTGCGATTTGCTAAATGAAAGTTCATTTTTAAATTCTGAAAGTGTGTTTGACCTTGTACAAATGTAGAGAGAAAGTAGCTACATTCTTCTGTATCATTGGCAAACTTAAAAAAACAAACCTATTGCCGTCTAGTCAATTCTAACTTCTAGAAACCTTGTAGGACAGAGCAGAACTACCCCATAGAGTTTTCAAGGCTGTAATTTTGACAGAAGTAGCAGGCATATCTTTTCCCTGCAGAGCAGCTGGTGAGTTCAAATCACTGACCTTTCTAAAGTTAGCAGCTATGTCATCAGAGCCCTTGCATCCTGGGTAGTTCTTATTTCTTAACCACAGAGCATATACATTTAAGATCTTCTAAGGAGATTAAACAGTCATATTAGACTTAATCCTTTTTAGCTATTTTGTTGACAGAGTTTTCTGTTCTTTTTCTCTAACTGCAGGGTCAAATTTGTCATCCCCCTCCACTTCTTTTGTGCTTTTTATTGTTAAGATTGTGTGGTGATTGCTCCCTTCAATAATTTTTTGGTTGTTAATGTAGACTTTATGTGAGGAATCCTTATTCGTTTCAAAGTAGAATATTAAAAATAATGATATGGATTGTTTCCTCACTTTCTTCATGAATAGCATTAGATTACTGATGTACAAGATGATGCCATCTTATCAGAATGAGAGAACTGTCAAGATCTTCAGGTGGTAAGAAGCCAGGCATTTGAAAACTTGGAATTTATTTTAACATATTTTTTGGTTTTAAATTTATATTTATAGCCCACCAATGAAATCAAAGGTCTGACTTGGTGACTTAATTAATGAAGTTGAGAACACAGATTCAGAGGATTTTATAATTTATAAATACTAAGTCCTGAAATAGATTACATTGGATTGGTGAAGTAAAACAGAAACCAGCCCTCGTGGCTAAGTGAGAAAGATATTTGTATAAACACTTCATCTTTCAGAAGAACCATGGATGTTAACGACTGTTATATGCCATCGAATCACCTGCTTAGCAACCCTATGCACAACAGTTCTGAAGCCTACCCTGACCTGAGCCAGTCTCACTGACTCAGACACACTACCCCCATTGCTCCAGTTACTGTATCAATCCATCTCATCCAGGGTCTTTCTCTCCTATGCTGTCTCTCTACCCTTATGTGCATGATGTTCTTCTCCAAGGATGGTCCCTCCTGGCCACATGCCCAAAGTATGTGAGATAAAATTTCAAAATCCTAGCCTCCAAGGAGAAACTTGGTTTCACCCACTCCAAGATAGACTTATTTGTTCTCTTGGTGTTCCATGGCATGCTCAATACTCTTCTCCAACCCCACAACTCAAAGGCATCAACTCTTTTTTTGTCATCTTTACTCATTGCCCAGCTATCTGATGCATAGCAAGTAATTACGAAGGCCATGGCCTGGATCAGGTGCACCTTAGTCTCTAGACTGCCATCGTTGCTTCTCTGTACTCTGGTGAGGTCCTTGGCAGCAGCATTTCCCAGTGCAATTAGTTTTTTCCTGATTTCCTGACTGCTGGTGCCAGAGTGTTGATTGTGGCGTTGAGCAAGCTGTAACTGTTAACAACCTCAATCTCTTCTCCATTGATCATGGTGCTACTAATTTGTTCAGTGGTGAGAATCTTTGTCTTCTTGATGTTGAGCTTCAATTTATATTGAAGACTCCAGTTCTTGACCTTTTGAAGCCAGCACTTCAGGTACTCCTCACTTTCAGCAAGTAAGGTTGTGTCATCTGCATAACGTTGACAAGTTGATTGTTGATGAGTTTTCCTCTAATCCTGATGCTGCATTGCTCCTCATAAATCTCAGCCTTCCCAATGATCTTTTCTGCATGTAGATTAAAAAAGTATGGAGAGAGGATGCATTTCTGACAAACTCCTTTCCTGATTTTGAACCAGATAGTGTTTCCTTGCTCTGTTCTGAGGACTGCTTTCTGGTCTTGGAAGTGATCTGTGTGGTCAAGTAACTTCAGAGGGGGGAACCAGAAACTTATCTGGGCCACCTCCTAACTAGAACCACTTCCTTGGTAGGTCACTTCCTTCAACACTTTCCATGGTTAATGGGGCTAAGATGTAGGTCTCTGGGCCATGAGAAAAAAGTTTCCATCTTCGAAGAAGTGACAGTTTTGCTGTAATTCTATCGTCGTGAAGGTACCCAGAAAGAAAGACAAAATTGTTGTTGTTTTTGTGTACCATTGAGTTGAAACTGACCCATAGCTGACCCTCCAGCAGTTTTTCAGATGCAGTTAATCACATGGGAGGAGATTGCCCATCTTTCCCCCTCAGAGTAGCTGGTGGCCTCGAACCATGTGACCTTGGGATTGCTACACAACTTCTTGCCACTAGGCCACCAGAGCTCCCTAGAAAGACAATATAACACTGTGTATTCACCATAGCACTTCTTCAGATAGTAATGTCCAGCTTGCTACTTATTTCCACTCCTCTATCTCACCCAAAATAAAATGAGGTAATTAAAAAAATGAAAATGTGGGGGCCATTAAAAAAACTGGAGAAAAACAAAGTTGAGAAATATAAAGAAACCTTACCAAAGCCATTATTAACATTTGATAAATTTCCTTTCTCTCTCTTTCTCTCATTCAGCCAAGTTGGAACCAACTCATAGCTAACCTTCCAGCTGTTGTTATTTTTGTTATGTGCTGTCGAGTCATCTGCAACTCATAGCAACCCTATGCACAGTAGCCCTGAACCCTGCCCTATCCAGAGCCAGTCTCACTGTCTCCAATACACCCTCCATAATCCCAGTTACTGTGTCAATCCATCTCATCCAGGATTGTGTTTGTAGTATTTTCTCCCTTTTAAAAAATATTACAGGTTATCTTCTTAGACTAGATTCTCAGAAATGGAAATGTAGGGCCAAAGGATGATAAATGCTACTTTCTTAAGGTCTATACTAATTTTAACCTGGCATCTATAATATTTATAGGAGTTAATTCACTTATTTTGAGCCTCCCAAGCTCTTCCCACAGCTCTGGGCTGTATCTCAGATCTGAAGTATTGGGGACATTGTCAGGGGTGCCAAAAGTATAGGATGAAGTAAAGTTTGGTTTGCTTCTTTTTCCCTCTTCTGATTCCATTTCCCTTACCTCCAGGAGCTGCCTCTAGGGTTTCCAGGACTTCACAGGAGCAGACAGCTGTATTTCTCCTCCAAATCCCCTTCCCTTTCCTTCTTGCTTTCAGAACCCCTTTTTACCTTTCTCTAAATCCCTTGTGAACCTACTCTCTTCTCTAGTAAGAAAGAAAATTATATAATTAGATTATTTCCATTAAGAAGCCAGTGACCTTAGCAGCTAAAAGCATTATTCCCCAGCTGGGTATTTGCATTTTAATAGAGTTCCTGGAGTAGTATTTGACCCAAAGCACTGGACATAATGGCAGGATTTGGGACACGATAATGTCCAGAGGGAGATATTTTGAGTCTGGGCCTTTCCAATTAAACCAAGTAGATGATGCCCTATATAAAAGGCTTAGTTTGTGGACAGGATGACAAATACCCCAGTCTTGGAGAACTTTAGTTTCCTGCTGTCAAAGTCCAAGCTGTTCAAGTCACCCACTTAGTGCTGTCTAGTCAGAACCAATTTAGAGCTCACTCTGCAGCAGGTTTTTCGAAGTTGTAAACGGTGTGAGAGGAGGTTGCTAAATTTTCTCCTGAGGAGCAGCTGGTGGATTTGAACCACTTGCCTTCAGGTTGGCAGCATAACTCCTTACCCACTAGGCTACCAGAACCCTCTAGCTGTTGCTTAGGAAAAGAAACATCTTTCCCCTTAAAGAGTATCTCTGAAAGAGAAAGAGAGAGAGAGAGCTATCGAGGGGAGGTTGTTTATGGAATTGATCAGAGGCATACAACTCAATAAGCAAGGAAAACACAGGCGTATTTGTGCTTGTTTACTAATCTGTACTGAACGTGAAACTGTTCACTATGGATTAGTAAATAATTATGAGTTAATCCATGCTCACCTTGCTTACTGGGTACTCACTTAGGCCCTGTTAGGGATTATGAATTTAAAAAGAGGCTTTGATTCTGTAGGAAGGTACTGTGTGGTGGTGAGAGAGACAGAGGCCAGTCATAGCTAGAAGCAGAAGCTTTGATGTGGGGAAAAGAAAATGTGAAATTGTTCAGCACAGGTTAGTAAATACACACAAGCAAGCCTGTGTTTACCTTGTCTATTGAGTAATCTGACACTGGATTGGATATAATAAAAGACCAGTCATCAGTGTCTGCAGATTTTGTAAGTAAAATATAACCTGATGGTACTGGATGGGGCTCCTTTTGTGTTTTTTTCCCCTTTTTCTTTTTCAGTCATCTAGTTAAAATTACTAAAAGTGTGGAGGAGGGCCTTTGCTTGAATCTGCTTCTGAGGACTTGCCTGAAATGCATCCTCCTGCTGCATAACCAGGAGGGTTTCTTCCTGGGCTACTTCCATTTCAACACATTCTCTGGTGCCCTCCGTGAGATATTAGAAAAGTTTCACTATAGTAAACTCATAAATCAATTTTTGAGAGATTGAAACTCAAAAGATGAAATGAGGAATATGCCTGCGAGGAGAGTGGCTGGCTGTTGGACCCAACATAATACCCTGAATTTTATGGGTGGACATGGGGGATGGACACAAATTATGGGAAGACCTAAAAGGGTGAGGTTTAAGCCAACACCCTAAACAAACAGACAAACAGGAAAGAAATAAACCAAGCCCAACCACTAAACCTGTTGCCACTGAGTTGATTCGCAGGTGTTACAGAGTAGACCTGCTCTTGCTTTCTTGGCTGTAATCCTTACAGAAGCAGATCCTAGGCTTTTTTCTATGGTGCCACTGGGTGGTTTGATTGGCAAGCCTTTATGTTTATGTTGAGTACAAGCTATTTGTGCCACTCCTGGGCACACAACCACATCCTAACCACCTCCTCCCACCCCAAATCCATTCTGGCTGAGCCTGACTTACAGTGACCCTGTAGGACAGTGTAATTAGTCTCATCCAGTTTCCAAGGTCATCATCTCTACCAAAGCAGACTACTACATCTTTCTCCCATGCAGGAGCTGGTGGGTTGGAAGAGTTGATTTTTCATTGGCAGCTGAGCACTTCAACAATTGGGCTGCTAGGACCCCTTCCTTCCTAACAGCAGCCTAGATAGTATAAAAGAAGGTGAAACGGGAGAAAGGGAAAAATCTAGCCAATTGTTACCTAACAATGGAACTCTTAGGAGACCTTGGAGACCAAGGAGAAACTGGTCTTCAGAGATGATTGGGAGCAGCTGCTGGAGCTGGGCAGAAGTCAGCCTCCCCTCCTTTCGGAAAGAAAGGGGGCACAGCTGTGTCCCCCTTAACACTAACAACCTTATCTGTTTCCTTCTAGCCTGACCCACCCTAAAGATGGCCCCGCTGGTCCCCTTGGTGTCTGGTCCCCGCACCCGGCTTTTTGCCTGCCTTCTTAGGCTGGGCACCCCACCAGCTGGCTCACTTCAGCTGCACATAGGAGCTCAGTGTCCAGAGAAGAGCTACTATGAGGTGCTGGTGCTGGGAGGGGGCAGTGGTGGCATCACCATGGCTGCCCGGATGAAGAGGAAAGTAGGTGCAGAGAACGTGGCCATTGTTGAGCCCAGCGAGGTAAGTTATCTCTCTCTCTTTCTCTCTCTCTCTGTCTCTCTGTGTGTTGGGGAGAGTAGGAAAGTGGAGGTGGACCTTCATGTTAGTGGTCCTCCTTCTGGGTGTAGGGAGCGGTACCTCCAAAAAGATTGGGAGGAAAGGGAGAAGAGAAAACAGATTTGATTCTTGTGTTTCCTTCCCACTTGTAACGTCATGAAGGGTTCAGAAGAAAATCTATAGTCATTGCATGTCCTTGTATTTGTTACTGCCTGGAGAAGTGTTGCTGGGGGTGTCGGGGGTGGGGTGGCAAGGAACTCTCTGGAATCTTGTCAGTGGGTATGAGAGTTTCAAGTACAAACCACAGGGGTGAGGGAAGGTGGAGAATTTATGAAGTAGAAAAAGGTAGTGTGCAGACACTATAAGGAAATGCAAAATTGGGAAGCGTTTATAATGCACAGTTTCATGAACAGCATTTTAAGATTGCCCCAAAGCTTCAGAAAAACAGCCATGACTGAGGCAGCTTGCCTCTGTCCCAAGGATCCGGACATGAACCAGCTGGGAGGTGCGTTGTTAGGAGGGAAAAGCAAAACGGATCCAGGCCCTGTCTATGTGGGGGTGAGGCAGGAAGGACACATCCTTTCCAAGCTGCCTCCCAGAGTTGAAGGAGACAGCTCTGGGTTTTGTCTTAATTATGGATTGAGAATGTACTCTGAGAGGAGGACACTCTCCATCACTTTCCTTTTAAGTTGTGAATCCAGTTCCTTGGTAACTTTTTTAAAATATTGCTTTATTTACAAAGTTTGCATATACTGTTTTCCACACTGGATCTTTTCCATTTTCTTCACTCAACCCCTCCCTCCACCCATCAAATTTTTAAAAAGAAAAATCTGTGATTTGTATTAGGTGGATGGATGTTTCCTCTGGTATATTGTGTACTGTAGTCACTACCCTCTTTCCCTCCCCTCCCCTCGATCCCTTTTAAATATTACATTTAATTCAACGTAGAAGTTGACTGGGTGGAGCTTATTTTGCCGCCTAATAGTAAACAGAAGGTTTTTGCAAAGATTGATGAGTGTAACTTCTTTTTTAAAAAAATATAAATGTTAATAATATATTAGGGTTTTAAAAATTATTATACTAGTTTATTTATAAAATTTGAATACATTGTTTTTCAGACCAGATTCTTTCCGTTTCCCTCACCCCACACCCATCAAATTGTACAACCCCTTGATTAGTTTCTCCCGCCCCCCCAGCACATCCTTATCCCTCTTCTCCTCCCTGCCCGTCTGGGATCCTCATACTCATTCTACAATAATGGTTTTATACAATATTTGTCTTTGTGAGACTGAGTTCTTTAAATCAGCATAGTGCTCTCCAGTCCCTTCCAAGTTAGGTAATAATTTACGAAATCATTGCTCCTGTGTGCTTCATGGTATTCCATTATATGAATGTACCATAATTTCTTAATCCATTTGATTGGTTGGGCATCTGGGCTGTTTACATGTTTTTGTGTTGGTGAATAATGCTGCTGTGAACATTGGTGTACAAGTCTCCCTCCATTTGAGCCTTAGTTCTCATTTTCTTGGAGTATATTCTAAGCAGTGGAATATCTGGGTCCTATGGAGTTTCTATGTTCAGCTTTTTGAGGAAGCGTCAAACTGCTTCCAGAGTGGTTGTACCATTTTACAATCCCACCAACAATGTATGAGAGTTCCTTTCTCATTACATCCTCTCCAACGTTTATTACTTGCTGTCCTGATAAACTTTGCCACTGCTATTGAAGAGAGATGGTATCTCATTGTGGTTTTGATTTGCACCTCTTATTGCCAGTAATTTTGAACATTTCTTCATGTGTCTGTTGGCCATTCAAATACCTTCTTCTGCGAAAAGTCTTTCCATGTCTTTTGCCCATTTTGTAATTGGGTTATCAATCTTTTTCTTGTGGAGTGGGTCAGTCTTTTTAAAAAATTAAAAATGGACACAGGCCAGTTGAGTGAGCAGGAGACAGGTAAGGACTCACTGGGAGTGAGCAGGGACCCTGGGGAACTCAGGACATGGGCTCCAGAGTACAGCTCCTCTTGCTAGCAAGAACCCAGGCAACATAACTGGGACAGGTTGTTACATTGTGGTAAACAGTGGCCCGGTAGTGGTCAAAACCACCCACTACTGGGCAGTCTACCAGGTGAATGGAAGGAGTTCTTTTACCTCCCAGACTTCCTCAATCAAGGTTCTGAATTCTGAAAATAGCAGAACATTCAAAGAGCTTTATATGAAACACTTGCCTGCATTTTTCTGTCTGAAAGACAGCAGGCACTCCCCTTCCCCTAGACTCCCTACCTACCTTCTCCACAAAGGAGTTTTGCCAAAATTAAGAAGAGGCTTCAGATTGGTGAGGGCAGGGAGTGAGCTCAGAGCCTCCAGAGTCTGTTATAGTAGAGCTAGAGTCCCAGGGTAGGCTGCTTGCAGAGGTCCTGAAAGCATGCCCAGACCCTGGATTTCCTCTCCCTATAGCTGCAGGGCGACTGCATTTTTCCCGCCCCTAACGAAGTTACACCTCCCTTACTCCTTCCTGGTGGCTTCCTTCTACTGTTTCCAGATGACCTCTAGCTAAGAAAGGTCAACTTTGGTTTGCTCTGTCTTCCCAGCTAAATGCATTTTCTTTTTTCTCAGTGAGACATCTCTTCCTGAGGAGCCTGGCTGTTCTGGAGGGACTGGACTAAATTTGAAAGGTCATAATGATGTTTGCCCTGCCTCCTGAGGAAGGGGGCTCAGAGAATTTCCAGTGGAAGAGGGCAAAGGGCTCAGACTTTACTGCTTTCCCTCAAGTGCTGGCTTAGCGATTGCTAGAGCTGAAACTTGTTCAATGTATAGAAAATGTGAGCTTGTGTTTTAATTCCATTTCCTGTTGAGATGGTCTTCCAGTAAATGGTCATAACTGGCGACTTCCCCTTTCCTTTTGAATCACATTCATCTCTGGCTGTGCAGTCTTTCCTCATGTGCCCTCACTCCTCTGTGGATTTTGAGCAGTTCTGTCCCGCTGCTTTGAAGCATTTTGGCAATACTGAGGGTTCCCCAGTACACATAATGGGTGAATTGGAATTCTCAAAGGCTGAAGTTTAACTAACCTGCCCTTTGCTATGTTGTTGTTATGTGCCCTTGAGTCCTTTCTGACTCATAGCGACCCTATGCACAACAGCCCTAAACCCTGCTCTATCCTGCGCCAACC
>NW_006399776.1:685188-685852 GCF_000299155.1 Elephantulus edwardii | reverse complement strand
TTTTTCCTTGTCTTTTCATCTCCAGAGTAATATATTACATGGTCATCTGACTCAAAATGCCCCTTTGCTATAGAGATAAAAATTTTCATAACTAAGTTATATCAAGGGTAGACCATCTGAATAAGACTTCAGATAGTTGTGAAAGTTTGGACCTATATTGCTTTGTGAGGTAGGATTTGGTCCCTATAGACTTGGGGTCTTCTTTTGAGAAAAGAGAAATGAAATGAAATAGATTGTCTCCACTTCTCTGGGCTTGGAAAATATCAGTTGGATGTTAATGAAGTTATGGAGATATTCAGAAGTGGCTAAGGCTTTTCTAGACGTACCATAGTCCTTACATACTTCTGAGGAACCATATAATAAATTTCTTTCTGTCTTTGCATACAAATATATCAATGATATACACATGTGTATATTTAGCATGTCCATAACAAATGTGAAATTAGCTTTCATTGATAAATAATGCATGGGTACTAAGGATAATTTTTTTCTTTTAATATTTTTTTTCTTGGGAAAAACATATTGGGGGTACAAGGAGGTGAGTGAGGGTTGGGGGCAGAAGGGTGAGGATGGGCCAGGGTGCACTTGCAGAGCTGCACAGTTTGGTCAGTGGGAGGAGCAGGTGAAGGAAATGATGAGGGTCCAGTGGGGACCAGATGCTACA
>NW_006399776.1:667377-684533 GCF_000299155.1 Elephantulus edwardii | reverse complement strand
CAACGAGCTTAAAGCCCCTGATGGCTCTGGGTGCTGACTCTCACCAGTGGCTATGGATGAAGTCACAGGCAATTTTCAGCCAGCGCCGGGGATAATTTTTTTAAAGTATCTATTTTTCCTTCCCTCCCTGGTAGCCATCAAATAATTCCTTTGTGTGTAAGATTAGTCAGAACTGCTGACCCTCCAGCAGATTTTCAGAGGGAATAAAGCGTATGAGAGAAGACTGCCCGTTCTCCTGTGAACTAGCTGGTGCACTAAAACTTTATGGGATTGCTGTATAGGCCACTAGAGGTCCTTTTTATAACAGTGAACTCATAATATTTATTCTTTTGTGACTGGCTTATTTCATTTTGCACAATGTCATCCGTGTTATGTGGTGCTTGGTGAATTGTTTATATTCTTTACATTGTATAGCATTCCATTTGTGTATGTGTACCATGGTACTGTTTTTTTTTTTCAGTGACCTTGCCAGAAGTTTTAATGATTGACCATATTTCAGAGTTTGACCTAATAGAAAGTAACCTTCTGGACACTTTTCTGCGAATACTCCAAGAGTCAGAGGGGAATAACAGAGACTCTAGCTCAAAGACCTGTAGCAAAGATCCTTTTGTTAGCCTCCAATTGAAATGAATCCCCAAATATTTTGTTTCTCAGAGACATTACTATCAGCCAATCTGGACCCTGGTGGGTGCTGGTGCCAAACAGTTGTCCTCATCTAGTCGTCCTATGGCAAGTGTGATCCCATCTGGAGTAGAATGGATCAGATCAAGAGTGGTTGGACTTAACCCAGACAAGAACAGCATCCTCACAGATAATGGCATGGAGGTAACAGATTTGGAGAGGGAATCATTCCATTCTAGTCAAATCAATTACACTGTACCACATTCATGTCAATGACTTTCAGAAGAGCGATTTCCCAGTTATAATGAGCCAATCCACATGACAAACCAATTTTGCTTGGAATCCACACATTACACCATAGGTTTAAAAGGAAGTGATTGTTTTGAATGTTAGGGAGCCATTCCTGGACCCTAAAACTTGAAAAACTGTTAATACAAGCACTGCACTGCAGATAAATGCAGCTTCTTTGCTATCATTTTCCACTGTATTAAAACACAGGAGTCAAATATGAGTTGATTCCAACTCAATGGCACACAAAAACAACAACAAACTTCTGTGGTCCAAGCAGTTTATGTGACATTAGTGAAGCAGCCATACATGAGGTAGTAGAGCAGCACTGTGGGCAGAATGGTAGGCTTGTACATTCACCCCTTTGTTCGTACCTGCCCGTCACCCTAAGCCCCAAGTCACCCACAAAGAAAACCAAAAGTCAAACTGGTCAGCATGTCTGGGGCTCCATTCAACCCCTGGGATACCACTTCTTGGGCACTGGTCTGAAATAACATTGTTTTGTGTTACAGATTTCCTACAAATACCTTATTATTGCTCTTGGAATCCAGTTGCACTATGAGAAGGTATTGTTTTCAACTTTTCCTATGTTGTATTGGCCTATTTAGTTCTAGATCAAACACTGCACTTAGTTGTTTCAGATTAATCTGATAGGAAAGAGTTCCAAGAAATAATTTTCTAGTTTTCCTTTAATCATCAGTCCTTTTGGCTTTAATAGTCTTCTCTAGAGTCTATCAATGATAACCATGTATGTTCTAGCTTTACATTTTAATCAGAGTTTTCAGCATGTTGATGCCTTAGTGGTCATTTTTTTTGAATCCTTATCAGAAAAACAGCCTTTTTCTATATGACTGAGATGGCTGTGTTATGGATTAAATGTTACTTTGGAAATAAGATTTAGAAGTATGAATTCTTAAGTCTCAGTTATCTAGTGTTGCTATTAGAGAAATATCATGAGAGTGTAGCCTTAACAAATAGAAATTTGTTTTCTCACCATTTAGGAGGCTAGAAGTTAAAAACATGTGCTGGCTCTGGGGAAGGTTTCTTCCTTCTGTCGCCTCTAAAGGAAAATCCTGGATCCTTTACAGTTTCTGCTTTTTAGGTACTTGGAGATCTCTATTTGTGCAAGTTTGTCTTTGTGATCTTGTACTTCTATGACAGAACACAAGTGAGTGACTTTAACAAACAAATTTTCTCACAGTTTTGGAGACTCAAAAGTCTGAATTTAGGGTGCCATTACTAGAGGAAAGGTCTTTCTCATTGTTGGAGAAAGGTCCTTGTTTCTTTGAGCTTTTGCTCCTGGGAAGCCTTCATGTGTTTAACATCTCTTTTCCTCATCTTTGCTTCTCTTAGAACTTGTTTGTTTAATCTCCTTCATAACAAAACAAATGGATTAAAGATATGCACTACATAATCCTTCCTCATTCATGTAACAAAGATGACCCATTCTTAAATGGGATTATAACCACAGGTATGTGCTGTCAAATCACCTGCTACTCAAAGTGACCCTATATGCACAATAGCTCTGAACTTTGGCGTATTCTGAGCCAGTCTCACTGTCTCCAACACACCTACCCCTATTACCCCAGTCGCTGTGTCAGTCCATCTCATTCAGAGTCTTCCTCTCTTGCATTGTTCCTCCACTATTCTAAGCATGTTGTCCTTCTCCAAAGACTGGTTCCTCCTGGAAACATGCTCTGAATTTATCAGATGGAACTTCAAAATCCTTGCCTCCAGAGAGCAAGTTGGTTTCACCCTCTCCAGGTCAGACTTGTTTGTTCTCTTGGCCGTTGATGGTATGTTCAATACTCTTCTCCAGCACCATAGTTCAAAGGTATCGATTCTTCTTCTGTCTTCCTTAGCCGTTGTCCAGCTCTCTGATGGATAGCAAGTAATTGCAAAGACCATGGCCTGGATCCTGCACACCTTAGTCTCTAGACTGATCATGACCACTAGCATAGAGGCTGGGATTTAGAACACTTTTTTTTTTCCTGAGGAGGAAGTAATTCCTGTCCATAGCACAGACTTTAAGAGCGTAACTTTACTTAGCACCTCAGGTATGAGGAGGACCTCTGGGTTCTGTTGTGCAGTAACTGGAGCTTATATATAAAGTGAGAACACACTATAACTAATATACTCACAATTCCTTTGATGTTTTTTCAGCAAACTATGGAACTTAATGCTGTTAGCTTAATGCTGTTGTAAGGGTCAGGCTTATTTGTATAGACCATAATAGAGTGTTTATTACAGTTTCCAGAAGCTCATAGGGGCCCTGGATAAATAATTGGAGCACACAAACATAGTGATCACCACCTCGTAAACTGTGGCAATGTGATTCAGGAGAAGATGCATCTGATTGTTCCTGTGTAACTTGAATCCTGACACATCAAGGATTCCCTGCAGGGATGTGTCCTGCGAAGGTTTAGAGAAGCCATAGATTGATGTGAAGGTTGTGAGATAGTTTGAGCCAAAATTAATATATGTTAGAGGACAAACTATAGATAAGACTGCAGAAGGAGGGACAGTCTCCTCTTTAAACCTGCTGGCAAGTCATCTATGAGTTGGTTCAGACTTAATGGCAAATAGAAATTTATGGAGAAAAGTGCCAATTAAAACTTACCAGAAGGTTCAGACAGCTCCAGAAAGCTTCACGCAGTGTTGACTGGTCATGCAAAGACAGTGCATCAACACAAAACCAGTACCAGACCAGCTGCAGTCCGGTCTTGTGCCCTGTGTGTCAGAGTAGAACTGTGTTCTGTAGAGTTTTCAGCGACTGAGGTTGTGGAAGTGCATCACAGGCACTTCTTGGTGTGTTTGAGTGAATAGAGCTTCTGTCTTTCAGCTGAATGCATTAACTGTTTGCATTACTCAAAGACTTTTTCTAAACAACACTGTCTCCCAAACAGCCTACAGAAGTGGACATAGAAAGACTGGATTTCAAATCTGTCAGAACCAGTCTCTCCACATCTGCACTTGTTTATGCCTCTTTTCCACATTGGTTTCTGAGTCCTCTGTAGAGAAGGGTCTCTGCTTCCCAGTTTACTTGGTGTAATGCAACAGTGTATGTTCCCCCAGTGGACAGCTTTTTACTGGGCAGTCACAGGGAGGGCAGATCTAACCTCTCCTCCTGATTTCCTGCTCTCCCTCCTCTCTGCCTCTCTCTAATTCAGAATTCCCAGGAAGCGGCTCTGACTGGGTGAGAGCTCCCTTCATGTTTTAGGTCTTCCAAAAAAGGAACTTGGTTACCACTTAATGGTGACTTTCCCCTTAACAACGGTTTCTTCAGACTGGAGAAGAATGACCAAGGAAATGAGATCAGCTGTTGGTTTATCTCTTGGACATGAGTTTTGCTTTAGGAACCAAGGTGTTGGAAGAGGCATTTGTTCTCAGTTATAAAAGATTCTAAAAGGGCTTTCAGTTTTACTCTGCTCCTGTTTCCTCATCTGTTATAGGTTAATATTTCCCTACCACATACTTTGGCATGTTATTAGGAGAAGTTAGTCCTTGGAAAAAGACATTGTCCTGGGAAAGGTGGAGGGTCAGAGATAGAGAGGAAAAAACCCTCAACAAGATAGACACTGTGACCATGAGACAGGGCTTGAGCATATCCGAGATCTAGAGGATAGTCAGGCAAGACTCTCATCTGGTGTTGAGAGGTTCCCGGCTCTCATCTGGCATTAGAGGCTTGCTGTAAGTTGTAGTTGACTTGGTGGTACATAACAACCACCACCACTCCCAGAGGTGTATGGTGAATATCGAGTACTTGCACAGATGTGAAACTTCAAAAACATGGAGATACAAGGTAGTATTGTGATGATGATGATGATGATTGAGGTTACAAATTAGTAATAATATTATAATTACTTAAAGCAGGAGGTATGTTCAGTAATCAAAGAAGTAGTGCTCTTAACCTGGAGCATGTATAAGTGATGGCTCCAGCCCACTAATGGCATAGATCACAGGACTCTTTACTGGAGAGTGTGGGGAGAGGAAGTTCTGCTGTGTCTCAAGTGGTCACCGTACAGTCTGGAGAGTAGCCTGGGCCAACTCTGAGGAACCAGCCCATCCTGATGACTTTCTTGATGATTGAAGTTGAACCAGCTCTTGCTTGGTGAACGGGTGTTGAAATCTCTGAGCTCATCTGTATTATTTTAATTGCACTTGGTGAACTTTCTAACAATTAAGATAAGTATCCAGTTAATTGTATTGACTTCAATAAACTAGAATTTGGGCAATTCACTGTGCGTATCAGTTATTTGTGTAAGCCTTTTACAGGCATTGTGTCATTTACTCCTGCCCAAAACACTATAAAGAAGATATTTTTATTTCTATTTTAGTGCCAAAGTACATACACTTTGCAACCCTTATAGTACATCAGAATCATCTAGAATGCTTGTTAAAATTCAAATCGTTGGTCTTGCTCCCAAAGTTTCTGGCTTCATAGGTCTGGAGTGAGGCCTTATACTTTGCTTTTCTAGTAAGTTCCTAGCTTGTCTGTAACTTGCACAGTAAGAGACGGCTCCTCTTTCTCCTGATGAGCAACTGGTGGATTTGAAACAGCTGCCTTTGGGTTCTCAGTACAACCTCTTTCCCATCAAAACGCCTTGGAAAAAAACATACTACTTGGAAGGTCACTGAAAAAGAATAAGATGTTAAATGTGGTGGATTGACACAGTGACTGCAACAGTGGGCTCATGTATACCAGGGATGAGTATGGCATGGGACAGGGCAGGGGTCAGATCCACTGTTCACGGGGCCGATGTGAATCACAGTCAATTTGGTGATGCCCAACAACAACAACAAATTGTTGTAGAAGTGTCTGAGAACGAGGACTGGAAAGCCATTTGCACTTTTGCTAAGAATGTTTTTTGTGTGTGCTTTGTTGCAGATTAAAGGCCTACCAGAAGGTTTTGATCATCCCAAAATAGGGTCCAATTATTCAGTTACAACAGTAGAGAAAACATGGCAAGCTCTTCAGGACTTCAAGGAGGGCAATGCCATCTTCACCTTCCCAAACACCCCGGTGAAGTGTGCGGGAGCCCCACAGAAGATCATGTATTTGTCCGAAGCCTATTTCAGGAAGGTATGCTTCTTGTCTAGTCATGAAGAACAGGGAGGAAGAGGGCACTAACTCAGTGAGAGCCAGAATTCCATCTCTATCTCTCCTGCATGCCTTTTTAATTCCTAATTTTTTTGTCATACAGATTTAAAATGATGAAAAGTTTATGAGAAGGGATAAAAGGGAGAGGCAGTCCCTCATAATCCCATTGCTATAATATAGCTCCTACCATCGATTAGACATATTCTCATTATTTTCCTGTATGCAGTTTTAAAAACATGGTTACAATCATATTGTATATCCCAGTTTAACTACATTGTCGTGTTATGTGCTGTTGAGTCACCTGTGACTCCTAGTGATGCTATGCACAATAGCTCTGAACCCTGAGCCAACCATATTACACATTATTAAATCTTTAATAATATTAAGTCTTTGTAATATGATTTTTATGTGTGTGAAAGAGTCCATTGCGGAGGTGTTAGATTGTTTGAATAATTCTGGAAAGGTAGACCACTGAATGGTTGCACTTTTTTGTTCATTTTTAAACTTTTTATTTGATTTGAATGAAAGTTTATGGAGCAGACTGGTAAAGTAATTTTTATTCTTAATGCTATCTCTGACTGTTCCCACTCAGGTTAGATTCTGTCAGGCTCTTAGGTTGTGAATATTTTGTGGCTTTCCATTCAAACCCTTTTGAAAACATAACAGGCAAGATGTTCAGCCCTGAGTGGGAAGGGTGGAGGAGACCTGTAAGAACAGGTGGTTGCAGCTCAAGTGCTTATGGCTCAAGGCTGGAGGGAAGCTGCCCCTGTGCTCTGTCATTGCCTAGGATGCGACATTTGGTTTTTTAAGAAGTGATCTGATTTGGAACAGTGGGAAAATTCAAAGCAACCTACAGCTCTGTGAAGTGCTAGGTTGGAGAAAGGGGCAGGGGAGGAGATGGGGATGAGAGCTGTTCAACGTGTACTTGGTACCTGACTCTGGGCAAGGCCTTTGCTTGAGTTCTAGAAACTTGCGGCAAGCCCTCTGGGGTTTCTTAATTATAAGGGTATTCATCCTGGGTTATAAAACATCTGCTGTTGCGTTGCTTTTGACTTACAGCAACCTGTTGAAAAGTAGAATTGCCCGTAGTGTTTCCAAGGCTGTAAGCTTTTAAAGAAGGGGCATTCCTCATCTTTCCTTCATGGAGACTGGTGGATCCACACCACTGATCTTCTGGCTGACAGCTCAGTACTTAACCCACTGCACAATAAGCCTTCTTTCTAAGTCATACAGAAGTGACAATGGTGAGACCAAGGTGAACAAATCTTAAAAAGAACTGGTCAAAGGAAAAGAGGAAGGAACCAGTCATTTCTTCCCTTGTGGGAATTCTCTTTCCATAGTCCTTTTCTCCTAAGTCTTGGATGGCCTAAGAGCACGTTTCTTTTTCAGGTGACAAAATACCTTAGGAATAGGAAGAATACTGACCTCACTGAAACAGGGCAACAGTCATAGTGTGGAACAGCCAAGGATACAGGAGGTTTCTTTGCTTCACTGCTGTTCCCATAGCACCTGAAACAGTACCAGCCGACTGTTGTTAGCTGCCATCTTGTTGGTCCCTAACTCCTTGTGACACTGAACAATGAAAAAAATACCACCAGGTTCTGTGCCATCCCCACAATTGCTTGTAGACTCTTGTGGTCCACAGAGTTTTTAGTGACTGATTTTTGAAAGTGAGTCATGAGGTTTTTCTTCTTAGTTTCTCTTAGTGAGGGAAGGTCTGCTGAAATCTGTTCAGCGTACTTGCCAACATATGACCTTCACTGACAAGTTATTGTGGCTGTGTGTAAGATGCACTGAGCAGAGGCAAAACCATGTCTACCACATGGAAGGCAAGACTTCTTCCACTGAAACACAGCTGTCCCACCCCAGCCAATATAATGAAATACTTCATGTGTGCTCAAATCACTGGATGTATAAATAAATAAATTAGCCTCGTCCTGGCTTTGATTGAACTTGGAGTTCATCTATAGCCTCAACTCAGTAGAGCCAAGCTCAAGGCCAGATTCAAGTGTGCTCTGGCGAGGTTGCCAATAGAAAATTAGGAGGTGGCAGTGGACTGGTACACATATGACCTTACCAGAGTAAACCCACCACCTTCCAGCTGAGTCTGACTGTGGCAACCCTCCATCATATTTATGAGATGATAAATCTTTATGGGAGGAGATTACTTCATCTTTCTTCCATTGGAATAGCTGGTGGGTTTGAACTACCTACCTTTTGGTTAGGAGACCAACCATATAACTCATTATACCACCAGAGCTCCTTTACCAGAGTATAATGGGAAAACCAAGAAAGCCTTTAATTCTTGTCTTGTTGTTGTTGTTGTTATGTGCCATCGAGTCGTTTCCGACTCATAGTGACCCTATGCACAACAGCTCTAAACCCTGCTCTATCCTGCGCCAACCGCACCGCCTCTGACACACCCATCCCGATTACCCCAGTCACCGAATCAATCCATCTCATAGAGGGTCTTCCCCTCCTGCGCTGTCCCTCCACCCTCCCAAGCATGATGTCCCTCTCCAAGGACCCGTCCCTCCTGGCAACATGTCCAAAGTATGTCAGACGAAGCCCCAGAATCCTTGCCTCCAAGGAGTAGCTTGGTTTAATCCTCTCCAAGATGAATCTGTTTGTTTTCCTGGCAGTCCATGGTACATTCAGTACCCTTCTCCAGCACCACAGCTCAAAAGCATCCACTCTCCTTCTGTCCTCCCTAGGTTTTTAAAAAAGAGATGTTTGAAGCAATGCTTTGGTGTTTGTACTTTATCCTGTTATCATTTTAATCTCAGACAGGGAAGCGATCCAAGGCCAACATAATTTTCAACACTTCTCTTGGAGCAATTTTTGGGGTGAAGAAGTATGCAGATGCCCTTCTGGAGATCATTAAGGAGAGAGACCTCACCGTTAACTACAAACAAAACCTCATTGAAGTCCGAGCTGACAAACAAGAGGCTGTTTTTGAGAACCTGGACAAACCTGGGGAGACGCAAGTGATTTCAGTGAGTGGTGGGTTAAGTTGTGGGCCCCAGACATCATGTGTTAAGCAGAATGGTATAGTCTCCACCTCTCTGTCTGCCATCACTGTGTGTGTGGAGGCTGGTTACAATTACACCTCAGGGTACACTGGGGTGAGAAACCAGCCTGCTGCCATCAAGTCAGTTCCAACTTAGAGCAACCCTTCAGGACAGAGTAGAACTACCTCTGAGGGTTTCCAAGGCTGGCATCCACTTCTTAAACAACACTCCTCTGGAAAGTTTATGAACTTTGATAAGTGTCAATAGTTATAGAAAAGCTTCAGGCCTTTTGTTCATAGGGTCACTATGAGTCATGCTTGACTAAAAGACAACAACAACTTGTGTGAAAGCAGACTGCAACATCTTTCTTCCATGGAGTGGATGGGATGTTCCAACCACTGACCTTTTGCTTGGCAGCCAAGACCTTTAATCATGGTGCCTATTGCTGTGTTGTTGTTGTGTGCCGTCAAGTTGCTTGCGACTCATAGCGACCCTATGTACAACATCCTTAAACCCTGCTCTGTCCTGTCCATGTCACAGAGGGCCTTCCCCTCCTGCGCTGTCCCTCCACCCTCCCAAGCATGATGTCCCTTTCCAAGGCCTGGTCTCTCCTTACAACATGTCCAAAGTATGTCAGACGAAGCCCCAGAATCCTTGCCTCCAGGGAGCTGCCCAGTTTAGATTTTTTTTTCCCTTTTTTTTTGTTTTTTACTCATTCATTTATACAGATTTATTTCCCCTTCCTTCTTTCTTCATCCCATGCCCATCCTGTTCCAGATTGGTAGTTGCATTACCCATAAAGTCTAATTATCCATATTTTTTTCAGATTGACCTTCCTTTCATCTTTTCCAATGAAATGTTCCTAATCTATCATTTTTTTCCTGCTCTATGACTCTTGATAGAATGGGTGAGGAAAAGAAAAAAGAAAAAAGCAACAAGTTGTATTTGTGGAAAGTGAGGATGATTTACCCACTAGTTCTGGGTGTCCTTTTCCTGTCACTACGCCACTTGGAGCAGTCAAAAATGTCTCACAGCATCAGTTATGGCCTAGATTTCAGGAGCCAGTGAGTCAACTCCAGTCATGGAGACTCCTGTAGGTCAGAGGACAACTGTGCTCTGCAGAGTTTTCAATAACAGATTTTTTTGGAAAGTACACTGCCAGGCTTTGCTTTTGAGTTATCTCTGGGTAGACTCAACCACCAACATTCAGGCTTACAGCCAAGTGCATTAACCATTTGCAGATTCAACATCAGGAGTTCAGGAAAGGTTTCATTGATACACAGTCTGGTTTTATCTCAGGAGAGAGAGAGAGAGAGAGAGAGAGAGCGCGCGAGCGAGCGAGCGCGCCTTGACTCTGAGTAGGAGGTGAGTAGGAAGCAGCACGGCAACACTGTTTGTAGTTTAAGAACTATAGGAATGTTGCAAGTTGTTCTGAGTTTGGAAAACACAGGACTCTAAGGAAGACTTGGAACTGAGCCCTGACATCTCCGTGGCTGTCCTCTCTTGTGGGCCTTTGCCCACCCTGTGCCCATTCCTGAAAGCATTGCTCTGCTATAATGAACACAGAGTAAATAACACCAGATAACTTACATAAAGGCATTTACAGTTTTTTAAAAAAAAGTTGTAAAAATGAACTTAAAATTTTCTTAAAGTCCCTGAAGATGTATAAAGAAATTTCAAAATATAACTACTATTGTTGATTTAACATAGAGCTAATAGTTTTCTTGTCTTTTTACTGTTATTCTAATAGATTAATTAGTTAATAGTTCTAATTAATAAGAGCTGCTAGACAAAAACCTGATAATATGCATATTAACCCACATCTAGCAGATAAAGCTCAAGCAGTCTAAAAGATAAACTTGCGTAGAGAATATCAGTTACTAAAAAGAACTCTAAGAAGAGTGACTAGAGATTACTTGCAAGCTTATCTCATAGAAGAAAGAAAATATATTTAAATAAAACCTGTAAATGATTTTAAGTTAGTGAGAATAATGCAAAATAAAAAATAAAACCCTAAAAAAAACCCAACCAAAACCTACAGGAATGCTTTTTCACTTATAGAAGGTGCTGTGATTAAAAAAAAAAATCTTTCACCCATGCATAAAAGGAAACACTTAAAAGTCTTTCTTGAAAAAGCTAACAGAACATACCCTCTTCTTTGAAAGATTTAGCTGTGTGACTTTGGCTATTTTTGTTGATCTGTGACGTAGAAATATATTCTTCTCCCCCCCCCCCCTTTAATAAATGTCTTATGAGGATCTGGAAAAGATGTAAAATCATCTGAGGACGTGCTTGGAGGAATGATTTGTTTACATCATTCTTTCAAGTGTTGTTAGCAAAATGAGAAGACATTGCACAACCACATTTTATTCAGTGTTTTTAGCATGAAAAGGGGTCATAAGAATATATTTTTGTAGTGAACCAAAGATTAATCTCCTAAATATAAAAACTTGAAATTTTAAGCTTTTTAATGAAAGCTTTACTAAACTGTATGCTGCATCTTTATCTCTCTTAAAATGTATTAAACACGATTTAAATTTTGAGTCATAGAGTCAGGGTTATAATTTTAAAAAACTTAAATTTGGAAAGAATTTGAAATTACAAGGACGTTACAAAAATGAAAATAATTAGAGGGGAGCTCTGGTGGCCTAGTGGCAAGGAGCTGCAACTACAATCCCAGAGGCGAACGGTTAGAATCCACCAGATGCTCTGCCGGGTAAGGAGGGACAATCTCCTCCTGTACCAGTCAGATCTGATTTGACGGTATACGCACACAAAAATAATAAAATAAAAAAAATAAAAAATGAAAATAATTCAAAGAATATGTATACTCTTCCCCCCTTTTTTACACACACAGACACACACCCTTTATCGCTCTTTTCTCTGTTTATACACACATACATATGTGTTACTTCTGCCCATGGTATTTTCTGTGACATCGTTATTACATTTTATTATTTATTTACAAAGTTTGAATACATTGTTTTTTTACAAAAGATTGTCCCCATTTCATTAACCCCACCTATGCATCAAATTGTGCAACCCTATGATTAACATGCTACTCTCCCATCATTACCCCACTATTTCCTCCCCCTTGGATCCTCATACTCATTTTCAGTAATGGTTTTATACAGTATTTGTCTAAGTGGGACTGAGTTAGTTGTGAAATAGTTATTGTTGTTTGGTACTGTACAGTCCTATACAACTCATAGCAACACTACAAGCAATGAATTTAAACCCTGTCCTAGTTGTGCTATCCTTATCTCTGTGCTTCATTGACTGTGTACAAGCATTTCACTTTGTGGGTCACAGTAAACTATGGCTGATTTTGAGAAGAATGAGAATCCCAGAACACTTGCTTGTGCTTATGTGAAACCTGTACTTGGACCAGGAGGCAGTCGAAACAGAGCAAGAAAACACTTGTATGTTCAAAACCAGAAAGGGTGTACACCATACCTTTTCAATCTATATGCAGAACAGATCAACCAGGAGGCTGGGCTCTCTAAGGAGGAGTGTGGCATAAGGATTGGAGGAAGACCCATCAACAACCTACTTTATGCAGATGACACAACAATGCTTGCTGGAACTGAGGAGGACCTGAAGCACTTGCTGCAGAAGGTCAAGGAATGCAGCCTTCAATATGGATTGAAGCTCAACATCAAGGAAACAAAGAATTGCTCCACAGGGCCAACTGGCAGCATCATGATAGACAGTAAGGAGATTGAGATTGTTAATAGATTCCGTTTGCTTGGCTCCACAGTCAACACTCTTACCAGCAGCCAGGAAATAAAATCATAATTAGGAAAGTCTGCTCCAGATTCCTGAAGAGCAATGGTGTCAATCTGGAGATGAAGGTGTGCCTGATCCAGGCCACTGTCTTCATAATTACTTGGTAAGCATCTGAAAGTTGGATAATAACTAAGGATGATAGGAGAATTGATGCCTTTGAGTTGTAGTGCTAGAGAAAAGTATTGAATATATCGTGGACTGCTAGGAGAATAAACAAGTCTGTCCTGGAGAGGGTAAAACCAGGTTGGTTGTTGGAGGCAAGGATTTTGAAGCTCTGTCTGACATACTTTGGGCACATGGCCAGGAGGGATCAGTCCTTAGAAAGGGGCATCATACTTAGAAGGGTGGAGGGACAGCACAGAGAGGAAAACCCTGGATGTCGCAAATGACTTGATGGCGCATAACAACAATCACAAATATACATATATATATATATTTTAATAAACATTGATATACATACACACACATACATATTTTAAAAACTCCATCAGAGCCTTGTAGTGTGAAAATTTGCACTTGCAATTGAAAACTGTATCTGGGTGCACGATATCTGTGACTTAAAGGCAAAACTTGGGAGATGTAATGAGCCAAGGGAGCCAATCTGAGCTGTGGCTGCCAAGTACCACAGAGTTGATGCCTGCAAACCTCTCACCCTTTTCAAAGTAAGTTTTACATCCCCACCTCACACACACACACACACACACAGAGATAACACAACCTTGCTTGCTGAAACTGAAGAAAACATTAGGTGTTTGATGCAGAAGGTCAAGGATTGCAGCCTATGGATTGAAGCTCAGTATAAAGAAAACAAAGATTCTCACCACTAAGCCAATTGATAGCTTTATGTTAGGTGGAGAAGAGATTGAAATTGTTAATAACTTCAGCTTGCATGGTTCCACAGTCAACACTCTTGCCACTAACAGGAAATCCAAAGATTGGGAAAGTCTGTCGGGGATCTCTTCTAGAATACTGAAGAGCAACAATATCAGTTAATAAGGTACACCTGATCCAGGTCATGGTTTTCGCAGTTTCTTGCTATGCATCCAAGAGCTGGACAATAACTAAGGATGGTAAAAGAAGGATTGATGACTTTGAGCTATGGTGCTGGAGAAGAGTGTTAAATATATCAGGGACTGCCAGGAGAATAAAGAGGTCTGCCCTGGGGAGATTGAAACCAGGCTGCTTCCTAGAGGCAAGGATTTTGAAACTTTGTCTCACATACTTTGGGTACGTAGCCAAGAGGGACCATTCATTGGAGAAGGATATCATGCTTGTAAGAGTGGAGGACAGCACAGGAGAGGAAGACGCTGGAGGGGGATGTATTGACTCAGTGGCTGAAGTAATGGGATTAAGTCTGTTGGAGACGATGAGATTGGCTCAGGTAGGGCAGGGTTCAGAGCAACAAAGTGGTTGCTGTGAGTCGCAGGCAACTCGATGGCACACAAGAGCAGCAACCTAAATACCTCAGCGTAAATTTCCCAAGATTAATCTCAGTAAATTTAACATTGATACAATAATCTGCCACCTGTATTTAAATTTTGTCAGTTGATTTAGTAGAATTTATAACACGTCCCCCATATTCCTTACAGGACCTATACTAGAGTCAGATACTACATATAATTTGACGTTCCTATAGCCTTTTTTAACCCGGAACATTTTCAAAGCTATTTAAGATCTTGAAATTTTGGAATCAACGTAGCTCCCCTCTTCTACTTAAAAAGTTTGTGGATAGAACACTCCTCACTTTGGGTTTGTTGGATATTTCCTTGTGATTAACTTCATGCTGTGCTTTCTCCCTGCGCCCCCCCCCCCCCCCCGGCCCCCTTTGAAGGTAAAATAGTAAAGATAGACTTGTTAGAAAGTTACATCCCCAAACGGGCAGACCTCCCTCCTTGAAAGGAAATATATGGAGGCAAAAGGGCCCATGTTAGGCTTTCTGGACTGGGTACTGAAGAGACAATGTTGGTATCCTTGGAGAGTGTCACACTGCAAAACACAATGTTTGTCCTTCTGTGATTTAATTTTGATCAATGGTCAAGATTGTACAGTTTCTACACTGTATAATTAATATATTTTTGGTGGGAAGACACTTTAAGACCATGTAAATACCCTAGCCCAAAAAAACCACTGCCCTCAAGTTGGTTCAGACTGAGTGACCCTTCAGTGAGTTTCTGAGGCTCTGATTGTTTACGGGGAGAGACTGTCTTTCTCCTGCAGAGCAGCTGATGGATTCAAACCACGGATCTTTCAGTTAGCAGCCCAACACATAATGCGCTATGCCACTAAACCTCCTTACTGCCTTGCTTAGGGCTAGTTATCAGTTTTAAAATAATTCCAGGATACTTTGTTCTGTGATTCTGTGTGTGTCCTTTGTGTGGCTCTCTCTGGTAATTTTTCCTGAATGTCAGGCTGTTGTAAGTGACTTTGAAAGTCCCTCTAGCTTCAACTCTTTTAAATTTATCTTTATTTTTTTTGTTGATTTGAACCTGAGATAGCCAAACTTGTTAAGTCTTTAAAAAAAAAAGAAAGTGGATGGGCTATTTAGCAAGTACTTAAAGCATATTGTCATGAGCCAAATGCATGAGTTTGAGGTAGTGGATTTAATTTTGTTACTTGGTCTTTTTCTGCATTTTTCTTTTTTCCTGAGACTTTGGGTTCTCAACTGTGATCTGGATAGCTGGGCTGCAGGTAGATAGAGACTTGGATAACTAAGTGGTTATTTTTCACAGGGACCTAGAAAGAATTTATGTCCCCCTTGAGTTACAGACTTTCAGGATAGATGTTTCTTTCCCTAGAGCCAATTCTACACTTAACATATGTGTTGTTGTTATGTGCCGTCGAGTCGTTTGCGACTCATAGCAACGCTATGCACAACAGCCCTAAACCCTGCTCTATCCTATGCCAACCACACTGCTTCTGACACACCCATCCCGATTACCCCAGTTACCGAATCAATCCATCTCATAGAGGGTCTTCCCCTCCTGCGCCATCCCTCCACCCTCCCAAGCATGATGTCCTCTCCAAGGACCCGTCCCTCCTGGCAACATGTCCAAAGTATGTCAGACGAAGCCCCAGAATCCTTGCCTCCAAGGAGTAGCTTGGTTTAATCCTCTCCAAGACGAATCTGTTTGTTTTCCTGGCAGTCCATGGTACATTCAGTACTCTTCACCAGCACCACAACTCAAAGGCATCAACTCTCCTTCTGTCCTCCCTAGTCATTGTCCAACTCTCTGATGCATAACAAGCGATTGCAAAGACCATGGCCTGTATCAGGTGCACCTTAGTCTCCAGAGAGACACCATTGCTCCTGAGTACTTTAGAGAGGTCCCTAACAGCAGACTTTCCCATCGCAATATGCTTTTTGATTTCCTGACTGCTGATGCCAAGAGTGTTGACTGTGGAGCCCAGCAAACTGAAGCTGTGAACAATCTCAATCTCTTCGCCATCCATCCTGACGCTGCCAATTGGTCCAGTGTTGAGAATCTTTGTCTTCCTGACATTGAGCCTCAGTCCATACTGAAGGCTACAGTCCTTGACCCTCTGCAGTAAGTGCATGAGGTCCTTGGAAATAGATCTAGGGAGCTTTAAAGAGTGTATCCATATTTAGGAATGTGTTGAGGATAGGCTAGTACCATATGCAGAGAGTTTGATGGTTTGGTTTGTGGGATGGACTGAAGATAGAAGCTTGAAAAGTTTCTCTGGTGATTCTGATAGTCAACTAGGCTTGAGAACTACTTCTGTAAAGAATTAAAACACACACAGGAAGATAAATGATCTCTGGTACTTAGTAGAAAATGTGTGAGCTGGGCAAAGTCTTACACGTGAGAAATCTAAGCTTTTTTTATAGTGCAGAGTCCTAGAACTAGAAGGGATTTTGGAGACACCTGATATATTATAGATGTTCAAACTGAAGGCATACAACATAAAGTGACTTTTCCACTGTTTTCTATTTATCATTGTAAATGAAAATGTTCCTTCACATCAGAGCTTCTAAGCATGTGATCTGCAGGCATCTTGTTGCAGAACCGGTAGGGAATTTGGTTGAAGTACAGACTCCTGTGCTTTGCCCAGACAATCATGCATTTGGATCTCTAGATGATGGGGTCCAGGAACCTGCAATTCCTGCACGTCTCCCAAATACTGCTTATCGACACGAAAGTTTGAAACTATGGCTCTGAATACATTTTTTATGCTAATCAAGAAGAACCAAATTATTTATCATGGGCAGTTTATGAAAGTGAATAATGGAAAGAAGCCACAGCTAGATGCCAGTGTTAATTTTTTTTTTCTATAATTATATTTTATTAATTTTCATAAACATTTACAGAGATTTTGGGCTTCCACTC
>NW_006399776.1:662271-662893 GCF_000299155.1 Elephantulus edwardii | reverse complement strand
ATTTTTAATAGGTCCATAAAATATTTCTTTTGAGTAGGATTTTAGCTCAAGTAAAACTCTATGCCTTTATGATGATTATGCAAAAATATTTGACTTTCCTTTGAGGCAAGATGTATAAAATTTGTGTGTGCTTAAGAAATTCAAGCACATTAACTCCAAACAGAGAAGGTTGACTGTTGTAAGGTTTAGACCTTGAATGTTGTTGTTATGTGCCATCGAGTCGCTTGCAACTCATAGCGACCCTATGTACAACATCCCTAAATTCTGCTCTGTCCTGTGCTGATCACACCGTCCCTGATACACCCATCCCGATTACCCCAATTACTGAATCAATCCACCTCATAGGAGGCCTTCCCCTTCTGCACTGTCCCTCTACCCTACCAAGCATGATGGCCCTCTCCAGAGACCTGTCCCTCCTTGCAACATGTCCAAAATAGGTTAGGTGGAGCCCCTTTCCAGGATGAATCTGTTTGTTTTTCTAGCAGTCCATGGTACCCTCAATACTCTTCTCCAGCACCACTCAAAGACATCAGTTCTCCTTCTATCCTCCTTAGTCATTGTCCAACTCTCTGATGCATAACAAGTGATAGCAAAGACCATGGCCTGTATCAGATGCACCTTA
>NW_006399776.1:653636-661941 GCF_000299155.1 Elephantulus edwardii | reverse complement strand
TTGACCCCACATTTCTCCTCATAGAGCCCAGCCTCCTGGATAATCTGTTCTGCATACAGGTTGAAAAGGTATGGAGACAGGACACATCCCTGGCATATGACCTTCCCAATTTTGAACCATGCAATGTTCCCTTGCTCTGTTCTGATGACTGCTTCTTGGTCCAAGTATAGGTTTCTCATTACCATGATCAAGTGTTCTGGTATTCCCATTCTTCTCAGAGTCAGCCACAGTTTGTTATGATCCACAGAGTCAAATGCCTTTGCATAGTAATGGAACACAGATAGACATTCCTCTGGTATTCCCTGCTTTCAGCTAGATCCATCTAACATTAGCTACAATATGCCTAGTACCACGACCCCTTCTAAACCCAGCCTGGACTTCTGGCAGTTCTCTGCTGATGTGTTGTTTCAGTCATTTTTGGATAATCTTCAGTAGAATCTTGCTTGCATGTGAATTTAATGATATTCTATAGTTTCCACACTCTGTTGGTTCACCCTTCTTTGGGATGGGAACAAATATAGATCTCTTTCAGTCAGTTGGCCAGGACCTTGAATAGGAAAGAATCAATAAAAAATATTATCAGAGGCCTAAAACTTATTAACTTAATAAAAGTTTGTTTTAAAATTCACCAGGTTTCTTTCTCCCCCAAAGTATTAATATTCTTAAATATCCTATTTCATTTTAGATTGGTGTTTGACTGTTTCCTTTATGTGTTATCTGGATCACCCCTATTTAGGAATAGTCTTTCTTACCAGCTCCTAATGTGGCTTCTACAGGTTTTAAGAAACCCTGATAATCTTCCCTCCATCCCTAATGTACTAGGCTTTATAAGTCAACATCTGAGGGTTAGACAGAGAACAGCCACAATATACTATATTTTAATTTTAATTTTAGTCATCATAGAAACATCAATAGATTCTTTAAGAATGTTAGTGAGGTCTACTCTGGTGTCTTGGAACCCCACTGTCTGCTGCTGAAAGTCTTTTATTATTAATATACTAGTTTATTCATAAAATTAAAACATTGTTTTTTCAGATCAGATTCTTCCAATTTCTCTCATGCACCCATTAAATTGTACAACCCTATGATGAATCTGCTCCCCTGCACCCCACCGCCTCCAAAGGAGTCTTTTGAACTCTGAATGAGGAGCTCATGCCAGCCAAGAGAATTGTTACTTAATCATCAGACTTTCTAAGCGTGTGTAAGGTCATGGAGAAAGCACAGATTAGCATAAACACTGATCTCTGTAATGCTCCTTGCAATCTATGCAGTCATAATACGTAATATAGACTAAGAAAATGAGGCTGAACATGTGGGGCTGGAGAAATACCTAAACTTCACAAATCTGACTGTGCTATTTTTGTGTAGTATGAAATGCTCCATGTCACACCCCCCATGGGCCCACCAGATGTCATCAAGACGAGTCCTGTGGCCGATGCTGCTGGCTGGGTGGATGTGGATAAAGAAACTCTGCAGCACAAGCGCTATCCTAACGTGTTTGGGATTGGGGATTGCACTAGCCTTCCTACATCAAAGACGGCGGCAGCAGTGGGTAAGAGAATGATCGATGTTGCTTCCCTTCTCAAAATGATGCCACCAGAAGAAACAACAAAACTTTGGCAGCAATAGCATTCTGTTAGTGTTGCTGTTGGTGGTTTGTGCTGTTGATTTGGTACTAACTCATAGCTGACCCTCCAGTGAGTTTTCGGGGGTAGTAAATTACATGGGAAGAGAACACCTCTCTCTCTCTTGTGGAACAGCTGGTGGATTTGAACTGTGTGCCTTTGAGTTGGCAGTGCAATTTCTTACCCATTAGGCCACCAGAGCTCCCTATACCATTAATAATGAAAGTTTTCTGCTCTAAAAAGGACTTTGAGCTCTCCATCATAGCAGCAAATTATCACTGAAGCTAGTGTTGTGTAAAGGAGAAAGTATCATTTCAGCTGTAACCAGAGTGGCCTGATCTTATCTACCCTTTTTAGGACAAAGGTGTTCCCAGGGAAAAGTTTTATTAAGAAGGTATCACTTTCCTGGCTCTTGGTACGAAATTCTGCTCTTTTTAATCCTGCCATACTTACATCCTTGGCCTTCTCCACCCCTGATACCAAGCAGGTTGATTATTTTTTTTCTACTCAAATCACTAAAAAGTTAAGGAAGCTCTTGTTGCCCCAGAAAAATACATGCAAGTCAATGAAAGCTTTTGGACCAGAAAATTGTTTTGTTAGGACAAATACAGCATAGCGTGCCCTGATTGGTACATGATGAAGGCCTTGGACTGAAACACTAAATTCTTTATCTAGTGTTCTGCACTAGCAGTGATGGGGAGAATTGGCTTTTAGATTGTATCCTTTACAGACAGGAACTCTCTCCTCTGAATGCTATAAAACATGGACCTTCCTGCTGATGTCATGATAGTATTTTATGTGACCTCTGCACCTACTAGCACATATTTTGTTACTGTCATTACTATTTTCAGCCAACAAAAGATTCCTTAGCAAACCCGCAGAATGTCTTTTTTTTATTATTAATTGTAATTCTCTCCAATACATCATTGAGTCAGAACAAGTCATAACTGACCCTCCTCTGGGTTTGCACAGGAGGAGATTGCTGGTCTTTCTGCCATGGAGCTGCTGGTAGATTCGAATAACCAGAGAGGTGTGGTCCTTGGATTAGTAGTGCAACTCGATATAGGCAATGACTCTAGTTGTTATGTGCCATTGAGTCACCTGTGACCCGTAGCGACCCTACATACAACAGCCCTAAACCCTTCTCTATCCTGTGCCAATCTTGTCTCTGACACACCTACCCCAGTCACTGAGTCAATCTCAATTGATAATCTTCCTCTCTTGTGCTGTCCCTCCACCTTCCCAAGCATGATGTCCCTCTTCAAGGACTGGCCCCTCCTTGCAACATGTCCAAAGTATGTCAGACGAAGCTTCAGAATCCTTGCCTCCAAGGAGCAGTCTGGTCTCACCCTCTCTAGGATGAACCTGTTTATTCTGCTAGCAGTCCATGGTATATTCAGTACTCTTCTTCATCACCACAGCTCAAAGGCATCAAAACCACTAGAGCTCTTTAAAATATAAGAAAAATTGAAAGTATAATTCATACCCATTTAATTGTTAGTTGTTAAGTCATTTCTGACTCATGAAAACTTGCATGTGCAGAGTAGAACTTCATAGGGTTTTCAAGGCCATGACCTTAAGAAAGCAGGCTGCCAAGCCTTACTTCTGAAGTTCCTCTGGGTGTGTTTGACCTACCAATTTTTTGATGAAAAGTACAATACTTAACCATTGTACAACCCTCTGGGCATGCCTAATGCCTTTCCTTCAGGTATTAACTTTTAATATTTTGCAATGTTTGCTTTATTACTTTATTATGTACCTTTTGCCAATAATTTAAAAGTATGATTGAGTTATAATTATTCTTCATCTTTAAATATTTCAATCTTTATCTCCTAAGAAGAATGAAACAGTATCTTTTTCAATCATGGGTAACTGAACAGTGCATAATAATATCATATACAATTCAATCTGAATTTTGCCAGCTTTCCTAAAAATTTCTTTTGGAGTTTCTTTCATGGGTCACATCCTGCACTGACTGCCATATCTCTTTAGTTTTTTAAAAAATCTGACCCAGCCTTCCTTACACTTTTAAAGAAACTTTCATAACACTGGTATTTTTGAAGGACCCAGGCTAGTTTTCCTGAAGAATACCCACAATTTGTAATTTCCTAATTGTTTCCTCAGGGAGTGCTGGTGGCATAGTGGTTAAGCATTTGACTGCTAATTCAAAGGTTAGAAGTTTGATCCTAGCCAGTGATTCAATGGGAGAAAATGCCTGTCAATCCCGTAAAGATTTACAAGTTAGGAAATGCTATGGAGACAGCACTTCTCCATTCTATAACGTTTCTCGTAGTCAAAAGTAGCTCAGTGGCCCCAAGAACAAGAGCAAAGTTCAACAGGACAGCAAACAACAAATGCTGATGAGATTATGGATAGATTGGAACTCTTATTCATTGCGTGTGGAAATGTAAAATGGTATAACAACTATGGAAGACAGTCTGACACTTTCTCAAAAAGTTGGAAATGGGAACACCAATTTGACCCAGAAATTCCATTACTGGGAATATACCCCAAAGAAATCAGAGTTGCAACTCAAACAGATATATGCACATCCATGTTTACTGCTGCATTATTTATAATAGCAAAGAGATAGAAGCAACCCAAGTGCCCATCAGTAAACAAATGGATAGAAAAACTATGGCACATCCACATAATGGAGTATTATGCAGCATTGAAAAAACAGTGAAAGAGTAAAACATTACACAACATAGGTGAGTCTTGAGAACATTATGCTAAATAAAGTATCTGTCACAAAAGGACAAATACTGTATAACACTGCTGTTATAAAATAGAGACCTGGGAGGGTTGGTGAGGGAATGCGGAAAGAGTAGATAGATAAAAAACACTATTAGAATAGATGAGGGGAAGAACTGGTTGCAAGGAATGTGTGATAATGCAGTATATTGATGAGAACAATCTGGAACAAGTGTGCATTACTGGGAGGGCTGGAGGCGGGGAGGGGAGGGAGGAGAAAATGTGCAACAAATGGGTACTTAACAACAATTGTTGGCTCAGGTTGGAGGTTATACATTTTGGCAAAGGTCTCTGCCAATACATAATCTCAGGACCCACTGAGTTAGTTTGTCTCATTATTGGTGAGGTTAGATTCATCACTGGATCAAGGAGTGGAGGTCTCTGTCATAAAAATGTCTTTTCTCTTTGAAACTTAAAGATTGTGCATGGGACAGTACTTAATATTTCATCCAATGTAAACTTGTTGAATTTCCGTGGTGAAAATGCCTGTAATATATATGAGCCAGGTTCAGCTTGCCAGCCTTTGTTGTTGTTGTTAGGTGCTGTCCAGTTTATTCAGCTCATAGTGATTTCCATGGGCAATTGAATGAAATACTGTCTGATTTGCACCATCCTCACAATTTGGGCTCATTGTGGCCACTGTGTCAGTCCTTCTCACTGAAGGGGCACCTTTTCTTTCCTCCCTCTCTCCTGATCCTCGATCAACCATGATGTCCGTGAGTTACCAACTGCTGTTGAGTTGATTCTCACTCATAGTAACTCTTCATTGGGTTTCTGAGCCTTTCTATCTTCATGGAAGGAGACTGAGTATGTTCTTCCCCTGGAGGATCTGGAGGGGGCAAACAGCTGACCTTTCAGCGAGTAGCCTGACATGTAATGCACTGCACCACCAGGATGGTGTACTCTGTAGAGAGCTGCACTGTTACCTAGCAGGCCACACCCCTCTGGAAGTTTGAATCCACCTGCAACTCTGCGTGATTTACAGCCTCTGAAAATCCACTGAGGAGTCAGCTAGGAATAGTTTCCAACTCGACAATAATGATTTTGACAGTTGGCCTACTTAAAAAAGGGAAAAATTAAGACCAGAACTCACATTTAATCAAATGCTTTGACTAGACAATATTGAATATGATGACTTCACAAAAATAAGGGAAAACCTTCATTGCAGCTCTTCTATCTCTTAGGTATCCACATTGCTTTTATTTCACTTTCCAAGAGTTTAACTAAAATAGTAAGAAATAAGGAACAAAAGTAATCCCATATCTTCTCTTTTACACAGAATGTGGTATACCCTGCACACTGTTCTGTCTGCTCATATTTCCACTTCGTACATCTCTTGACATAGAAAATGTCCACATTTTTTCACTGTTTTAAAAAGAATTGATATTCTATTGTATGCTTGTTACAAAATTTATTTAACACTTTTACTTCTAAAAAAGCAATTTTTATTTTATATGGGTTTGCTAAAAAAAGTTTGCATGCATTGTGTTTGACACTTTTATTCGTATTGTGTTTCATACAATCATTCCCATATTTTATAAAATTAATTAACATTGAATTATGCCCACCATTGCCCTGTCTTTCCAGATTCCCACCAGATCATTCTCATTTCCTTTACCCATCCTCCTTCACAAATGCACTTTTAATTTATGCTTGGGATGTTTCCAGCTCATTGTTATTTCAAACTGTGATGCAGTGATTGTTCTTCTTTTTATACTCTTTCATGTCTGTATAACAAGTCCTGGTTGTCCCCTAGAGGGTCTAGTTGTTGTTGTTATATGCCATGACTCATATTGATGCTATGTACAATACCTCTGAAGCTTGCCCTATCCTGAGCCAATCTCATTGACTCTGACACACCTAACCCCATTATCTCAGTTACTGTGTCAATCCATCTCATCTGAGATCTTCCTCTTCTGCAATATACCTTTACTTTATGTGGTGGAAATGCTGGTAAAATATGTGAGCCCTTCCAAGCATGATGTTCTTCAAAGACTGGTCCCTCTTAGTCACATGCTCAAAGTTTGTGAGACAAAGATTCAAACTCCTTGCCTACAGGGAGAAACTTAGTTTTACTCTCTCCAAGACAGGCCTGTTAGTTCTCCTGGCAGTCCATGGTATGTTCAGTACTCTTCTCCAGCACCACAGCTCGAAGACATCAATAATTTTTCTGTCATCTTAGTCATTGTTCAGTTCTTGGTCACAAGTAACTGCGATGACCATAGCTGGAATCAGGTGCAACTTAATCTCTAGACTGACATCATTGCTCTTTGGAAGCCTCAATTCTGTCTTGTCACTCCTCAGCCCTCTGAATATCCATAGGAAATGCTAACACTGCTCTCAAATCTGTCTTTGGCTTTACCTGGCACCCAGCCAGTTCCTCACCCTGTCTTGCAAAGTCAAATGTGGCTTTCTTGGGGCAAATGCTTCGTTCTCTGTTTCTCTTTGCTACAGGATCCTACAGTCCAAACAAGGATGTGACAGCTTAATGGAAGCTAACTGAAGGTTTGTGCACAAGAGAATGAGCCATGAACCAGCTGTAACTGAATGAATTCTGACTCACAATGACCTTATGAGTATCAGAATAGAGTTGTGTTCCATAGGGTTTTCAATAGCTGACTTTCCAAAAGTAGATCCCCAGACTTTTCTTCCAAGTTACTTTTGGATAGACTTGAACTTCTAACCATTAGGTTGAAAGCCAAGCAATCATTTGTAACAAGGAGACTCTGTAACTGTAGAGGATTGTAGTGTTGGGTAAAATAACCCATACATCTCTGTCTCTCTGTCTCCCTCTCTCCTTCCCTCTCCCCCTCTTTCCCTCCCCCCTTTTTCTTTCTCTCTTCCACTCTCCCCTCTCCCCTGGGTGTTGATTGCAATTGCTTTCAAGGTCCACCCTTTTTAGTCTGCTCTCCTTTCTCTGACCTTGACACCCTGTTAATAGGGATCTCATCAGGTCTCTTCCATACAGATCTCAAGCCCTGTCAGTTCTCAAAGAGAAACAAAGTTGTCCGGAGTGAGGTACAATCTTTAGAGATAATACTTTATTCACAACAAAGATACTTGCTTTATAATTTTGAAGCCAAGTTGTTTGCTTTTTAGATTTTGAACCTTCTCAGTCCAGAAAAAAAAATCCTTGCACTTTTGATTAGGAGTTAATTTCAGTAATCTGGGGGCCAAATACAACCTTTGTTGTCCATTTTCATGGGGCTGTCTAAGCATGGTTCTGAACATGAACACTGACAATTGATTCACTGACAAGAAATATTGGCTCTGAACTGTGATAAGTGAAAGTTATCCTAAGGAAAAGAATCCCATTCTTCTCAGTCACTGATTCACTCATTGCTGTTGACTCTCCAGCAGCTTTCCAGAGGCAGTAAATCCCACAGGTCTTTCCCAGCTGTTTCCCTCAGAACAGCTATTGGATTTTAGTTTTTTTTTCAAGAAAGTTTTAGTAAATTTCTTAAATTGTGTTTTACAATATGCTTGATTTTGCCTCTTGACCTGAAACATCTAAAATATTTACTGTATGACATTTTACAAGAAACGTTTGCCAATCCCAACTTTGGATTTGACAGCATAATTCCTTATCACTCAGTCACCAGTTTCCTCCATTGCTTACTCTGGAGGATTAAAAAGAACCACTTTAATGAACATTTTACAATATAAAGTTAAGACATCTTTCCCCAAAAGTTATAAAGTAAAATTCCAGTCTTTTTTTTTTAATCTTTGAAAGAGAAGGGTTTTAAAAAATTTGTATTTGTTTGCTCACAAAGTTCATATACATTGTCTTTCACACTACTCTTTATTCATATTGTGTTTGTACAATCATTCCCATTCACTATGTTTTATAAAACTAATCACCGTTGGACTTTGCCCATCATTACCCAATCTTTTCAGGTCCCAGCTGGATCCTTCCCATTTCTTTT
>NW_006399776.1:590494-651561 GCF_000299155.1 Elephantulus edwardii | reverse complement strand
TCCACTTTTCAAGATCTCTTTTTGTTTCTTGTAGTAATGTTTTGTAATTTTCTTGGAAAAGGTCCTTTGTACTTCTGGTTAAATTTATTCCCAAGTATTATTTAATCTTTTTCTTTCACCCTCTCCCACCACTCCCCAAACTGTGCAACCCTGTGGTTTTGCCTCTACCCATCCTCATCCCTCTGCTCTCACCCCTTCCTTGGGTCCCCAGACATGTTTTAATAGTTTTCCTTCTATTCTTATAATAATGGTATTATGCAGTATTTGTCCTTATGAGACTGAGTTAGTTCATTAAGCATAATGCTCTCCAGTCTCTTCAAGTTATATAGTATTTTTCGAAATTGTTGCTTCTGAGTGCTGCATAATATTCCATTATTTGGATGAACCATAATTTCTCAATCCAGTCAGTTGTAGTTGGACGTTTGGACTGTTTCCATGTTCTTGTGATGGTGAATAATGCTGCTGTGAACATTGGTGTACAAATCTCCATTTGTGTCTCAGTTCTAATTTCCTTAGAGTATATATATTTCTAGTAGCGGAATAGCTGGGTCATACAAAGTTTCTAGGTTTAATTTTTTGAGAAAATACCAGAGAGTCTTCCAGAGTGGTTTTACTATTTTACAATCCCACTAACACAATATTCAAGTTCCTACGTCTCCATATCCTCTCCAACATTTATTACTTGCTGCCCTGCTAAATTTTGCCACTGCTGCTGGTGTTAAGATGGCATTTCATTGTGATTTTGATTTGGATCTCTCTTATTACCAGTGATTTTTGATCCTTTTTTCATGTGTCTGTTTGCCATCCTAATGTCTTCCTCAGTGAAAATCTTCCCATGTGTTTTGCGTATTTTGTAATTGGAGTATTCTGTAGACTCTTGTCTGAAATGGTATTGATTTGTTCCCAGTTGGTAGGTTTTCTTTACACTCTGTTGAAAAGAGTTTTTGATGAGCGCACATATTTAATCTTTGGAAGGTCCCATTCATCCATTTTATCCTCTCCAGATTGTTCATTTCTGGCTATATTTATCAGTCTCTTTATACCTTAGATCAGGCCATCTAAGATTGGTCCCAGTTTTCCCTTTTATGAACTTTATGGTTTTGAGCTTTGCTCCCAGGTCTCTTATAAACCTTGAGTTGTTTTTGCGTATGGTGTGAGATGTGAATCCTGTTTTAGCTTTCTGCAGGTAGCAGTCCAGTTTTAGTCAAAATGGAATACAGACTTGGATTAGATTATATTAAAGAATTAGTGTTAATAATTTTGGGTGTAATGTATCTTGTGTTGGAAAAAATCCTCACCTACCAGAGACACACAGAAACTTTTGGGCAAAACGGTCTGATGTATGCTCTAAACTTGTTCCAGGAAACCAAAGTGATGAGTGGTGAGACACATGAGTGTGGTTGTATGACAGAGTTCATTATCTTAGATTTAAAATTTTTCATTAAAAGTCTTTTTCCCTTTTGCCATAAAAATTTTATCTTTTATCTCTCTCTCTCTCTCTATCTCTATCATCTATCTATATCCACACACACATACATGTATGTGTGTACATAAAAACATCACGGTATCAAAAAAGGATTGGCTGACACAGAAGAATTTAATGAAACAATATATGACCAAGAGGCAATGGTGATGATGAGGGAGGGAGTTCAAGCTGCTCTGAAGGAATTGGCAAAAAATGAGGCCCCAGAAATTGATGGCATACCAAATGACATATTTAAACAGATGCTTCCCTGGACATGTTCACGAGGTTGTGCCAAGAGGTCTGGAGGACAACTACCTGGCCAACTGACTAGAAGAAACCCATATTTATCCCTTTTTTTTTTAAAAGGTGATCCAACAGAGTGTTTAAATTGTTAAACAATATCACTAATATTTTACTCAAGCAAGATCCTGCTGAAGATTATCCAAAAAAACTGGGACAGTACAACGACAGAGAACTGCTAGAAGTGCAAGCTGGATTCATAAGCTTTGGCAGTAGGGGCATCAGAAGGATCTTGGCTGAAAGGAGAGAATAGCAAAGGAATGTCTGCATTTCATTGTGCTCATGTGAAACTTATACTTGGACCAGGAAGCAGCAGTCAAATTAGCATGAAAACATTGGATGATTCAAAATCAGCAAAGGTATTCATCAAGGATGCATTCTATCTCCATACCTTTTCAAATTATATGGAGAACAGATCATATGGGAGGCTGGACTTTGTGAGGAGGAGTGTGGCATCAGGATTCGAGGAAGACTCAGTCTGTGTTCAACCTTACTTGCTGAAATTGAGGAGGACATGAGGCGTTTGCTACAGAAGATCAAGATCTGAAGTCTTCAATATGGATCGAAGCTCAACATCAAGAAGACAAACATTCTTACTACCGGCCCAATTGGGAGCTTCATGATAATCAGTGAAGGGATTGAGATTGTTAACTTCAGCTTGCTTGGATTCATAATCAACACTCTTGACACCGACAATCAGGAAATCAAAAGATGAATTGCATTGGGAAAATTTGCTGTCCTCTCTAGTGTACTAAAGAGAAATGATGTCGGTCTGGAGACTAAAGTGTACCTGATCCAGGCCATGGTCTTTGCAATTACTTGCTATGTATCAGAGAGCTAGAAAATAACTAAGGATGATAAAGGATTGATGCCTTTGAGTTGTGGTGCTGGAGAAGAACAAGAAGTATTAGTTAAAAGTGCTGGGGATGGGGGAGGGCAGGTGGAGAGAAAAGTGCAACAATGAATTAAAATCTCTGTAAATGTTCATTAGAATGAAGAATAATAAAAAAGTCCTCAGTTGCTAACTAAAAGTGGGCTATTCAAACTCTCCTGGAACTCCACAGCAGGACAGATGTGGCAGTTTGCTTCTATAAAGATTACAGCCCTGAAAACCTTATGGGACAGTTCTAGTCTTCGATAAGGTTGCTATGGGTCAGACTTGACTAGATGGTTGTTAAGTGCCATCGAGTTGCCTGTGACTCATAGAGACCCTATGTACAATAAATGGCTCTGAAGTCTGCCCTGTCCTGAGCCAATCTCACTGACATACCAACCTCCATTGCCCTAGTCACTGTATCAATCTATCTCATCTGGGGTCTTCCTTCCTTGCGCTGTCCCTCCACCCTTCCAAGCATGATGTCCTTCTCAAAGGATCGGCCTCTCCTGGCCACATGCCCTAAATATGTAAGATGGAGCTTCAAAATCTGAGCTTCTGAGGAGAAACTTGATTTTTACTTTCTCCGTAACAGACCTATTTGTTTTCTTGGTGGTCCATGGTATATTCAAGACTTTTCAGTCATGGCTTAAGTATGTCAGAGGATGAGGATGGCACAGAATTAATAAGGTCACTATGAGTTGTATTGGACTTGATGGCACCTTACAACAGTAACAACAGTTATTACAGTCTATGACAGATGAAAAGCTATGTATTTCCCCTGATTATATATGCTGGGCTACCAGTTTAGTTTGTCTTACCAGGGTCTAGGAATATCTAGATGCCCAGGGGAGACCGGCACACAGATTGCTGACTCATCTCCAGGAGAAAGGGCTGTTCTTACTTAAAGTTCTTACTGAAATGGCCAACCCTCTTATTGATGAGAACTGATTCTTAAATTCCAAATTCACAGAGTTTTTGCATCAATTTTTTGAAACTAATAAGTTGATGAATGCTCTCTGGTAGTTAGAGCTTCTAGAAATAAGAAGTCATGTTCTAGTTGCAAGCTAAAGGGATGGGGAATGGACACTTTAAAAAAATTTTTATTATTCTTTAATATATGTACCATCAAATTAGATCTGACTGGTAGAGGAAGAGATTATCCTTCCTTCCTTCAGCAGAAAATCTGGTGGATTTGAACCATGCACCTCTGATATTGCAGTGCAGCTTCTTGCCACTAGGCCACCAGAGCCCACCAACACTTCTTTTTCTAGAAAAGGTTATATTTTGGTTTGCTTACACGGTTCATATACATTGCGTTTCACAGAATTCTTCATTCCGATTGTGTTTCATGCTATTCTTCATTCTCAGTGTGTGTTTTATACAATCATTCCCATGCATTATGTTTTATAAAATTAATTACCATTGGACCTCACCCATTGTTACCTTGGGTGTTTTTTTTTTTTTAAATTTCAATGAACATCTACAGAGATTTTGGATTTCCATTCATTCATTGTTGCACTTTTCTCCCTGCCCACCCCACCCCCACTTCCAGTTCGCTCTTCTTGAAAAGCAAAAGAAAACGTCCTTCATTGGTATACAGTTCCACCCCCCCCCCACCTTTCAGGTCCCTGCTGGATCCTTCCCATTTGCTTCATCCCTTCCCTCCACCTACCAAACTGTGCAACCCTATGGTTTCTCCCCACCCGTCCTCACCCCTCCACTGCTGCCCCCTTCCCCCCCGCTTGGGTTTCCATATGTGTTTTACTAGTTATCCTATTTTCACAATAATGGTCTTATGGAGCATTTGGACATTTCTTGTTTACACTAAAATTATTTGCAGATTGGTTTCAATGGAAAACCTAGATGTTTCTGTATTTCTGACTTTTTGATTTCTCTTACAGCTGCTCAATCAGGAATACTTGATAGGACAATTTCTCTGATTATGAAGAACCAACTACCAGTTAAGAAGGTATGTGTGCCTTTTCTCAATTTTCATCTTCCATTCTGCATGCAGATAGCATGTCCCTAGAGATGAAGAGTGCCAACCAGCTCGATTGACACAGTGACTATAACAGTGGGCTTGACCATGTCACAGATTGTGAGGACGGCGCAGAATAGGGCAAGGTCCAGA
Organism: Elephantulus edwardii; assembly: GCF_000299155.1. Classification (NCBI taxonomy): domain Eukaryota; kingdom Metazoa; phylum Chordata; class Mammalia; order Macroscelidea; family Macroscelididae; genus Elephantulus; species Elephantulus edwardii. Next base: position 646,788 of record NW_006399776.1, on the reverse strand, counting down.
TCTGCTGTCATAGGGTTACTATGAGTTATAGTTGACTTGACGACACCCAACAACAACAAACAAGGATTTTATCACTTTTTGTCCTGGTTTCTAAAATATGAATACATTGTTTTTTCCTTTATCATGAGTGTTTTCATAATTTTTTATCTGTTAGGATGTAACTTACCCATTTCACTATACAAAAAATGACAATTTATGTAAAAAATGAAGGAACAAACCACCATTATAACCACTCAGAAAAAATATTAGATTTTAGAGTGTCTAAGTAATCTGTGGGGAAGAGATGGGCAATCTCCTCTTGTGGGATTAACTGCCTCTGAAAACCCACCAGAGGGTTGGCTATGGGTTGGTTCTGACTGTACAGTACACAACAACAACAACAGAGAGCTCTAGTGGCTTAGTGGTAAGGAGTTGTACTGCCAACCCAGAGGCAGGTAGTTCAAATCCATCAGCTGCTCCATAGGAGAAATATATAACAACAATAACATGTAGCAGTACAGGAATTGTAATGGTATAAGGTGTAACTAGTATATTTGGGCTTCTAATTTAAAGGATGGTGGTTCCAGGCCACCAAGCTACTTCATGAGTCTTTTCCTATAAAGGTTTACAGTCTTTGAAACCTGATGGAGGGTCACTGTCAGTCAGAATCAATGACAGTTGAAGGTAGTGGTTTGAAAGAAGCACGCTTTCTAACTCAAGATTACTTTTTATTTTAGTATGATGGCTATACCTCGTGCCCACTGGTGACTGGTTACAATCGTGTAATTCTTGCTGAATTTGATTATAATGCTCAGCCACTGGAAACGTTTCCCTTCAACCAGGGCAAAGAACGGCTTTCCATGTACATCATGAAGGCCGACTTCATGCCTCTCCTCTATTGGAATATGATGCTCAGGTGAGTGAGATTTCAGCTCCAAGGATGCACCTTCTGGCACAACTTAGGCAGTGTGACATTTTCAAGGAGCTTTCCAACCTCAGGAGGAATTTCCACCTAAAGCAGGACTGGCTAGTGGGGTCCCCTTGCTGTGCTGTTTTTTCATGGGGTAGTGCTGGCCGGCTGTGAAAGAATCTGAAGTCTCAGCCAGGCTCAATGGGAGAAAAGACAGTCCTGGATGAGGGAAGGGGGTTGTAGCTTGTTTACCATGTCAGACAGTACAGCCTCTGTTCATTATCAGCAATGACCCAAATCTACTAGTTGCTGTGCTCTGATCTTCTTTGCTGCTAAAGATAGAAAAGTAGTAATAATAATTAAGTAATAGTAATTTTGTTTATCAATAAATAACAATAGTAATCTTTACATACTTAAATCACTTTCTCCATGTCAATATTTTTTTTTCTGTTACCTTAGTTTCACCTACTGCTTTTGAGTTGGTTCTGATTCAGAGCACCCCTCCATCACATTTCCAAAGCTATAACTCACACCAGGTGGAGACTGCCTATCTTTCTCCCCTAGAGCTGCTGGAGAATTTGAACAGCCTAAAGGTTAGCAGTATAACCTGCTACAGACTATGTGACCAGGTGGCTAAGTGGCGAGAAACTGGCTCCAATCCCAAATGTACACAGTTCAAATACACCAGCTGGTCTGTGGGAGAAGGATGGGTAATCTCTCTTGCAATTAGCTCCCTCTGAAAACCCACTGAAGCATCAGCTATGGGCTGATTCCAACTTGATAGTACATAATAACAACAACAACAACAACAACAATGATGACTTTAGAGTCCATTAGACCTGTGTTTTTGTCATGCCTCTGTCATTTACTCGGAGGGCTAGTAGCTTAGATTGTCCGTTTCAGGTATTTTATAAAATTAGTATAATGAAAGTAACCTCACCTACCTCATAGGACTATTGGGATGAAATGCAAACAAACAAGAACACAGTAAGCACTCAATAAAGAAGAGCAACACATTTTAATGAATCATTCTTCATTCTAAAAAGCATGATGATTCCATTTGACCTTTCCAAACCTCTGTCAGACAGGCAAGTCAGTAATTCACAACTGGGGGTGATTTTGCTGCCTTTCTTTCCCCTGAATAGTTAGTTGTCACATTGGGGTGTTCTTCTGGCACCTGGTGAGTGAAGAACAAAGAAAGAAATGTCTGGCCCAAAATGTTAACAGGGCTAAAATTGAGAAACCTTGACAGAGGAATCAATGCCATTGAGTTGTGGTTTTGGAGAAGAGTGTTGAGTTTCCCATGTACTCCAAAGAGAACAAACAAGTCTGTTTTGGAGAAAGTGAGACCAGAGTGCTTCTGGAAGGGAGGGTGGTGAAGCTTCATCTCACACACTTTGGGCATGTTGTTAGGGAGGGGCCTGTCCTTGGAGAGGGACATCATACTTGGAAAGAAGGAGTGTCAGCATAAGAGAAGGTGGCCCACATAAGAGGGATTGACAAGGTAACTGTAGTAATGGGCTTAAGAATGTCAGAGATGGTGAGATGGCATAGATAGGGCAGGGTTTATATCCATTGTTCCTAGTGTCTCTATGAGTTGCATTGCACTCTGTGGCATCTAATAACAGCAGCAACAAACTGCATTCATTGAGCAAATGGAAGCAGAGAGGATAGCAGTTTACACAGTGTGGGCTGAACACAGTTGCTGGATTGAGTCAGCATGTTTGGGCTCACACAGCAAGGCAGTGTCGAAGCTGCAGCTGGCGGCAGGCCATTCTTCCCCTTGATGGGATTCAGCTCACTAGATAACTCGTGAGTCACCTGCTGATAAGCACGTTCTGGGAGCAGCCTGACTTCCCTTTCAGCATCCTGCTGACTGAAGTGACTCCAACTCTTTTGCTACAAATATCTTTTTCTGTGTCATTTCTTCCAGGGGCTACTGGGGAGGACCAGCCTTTCTGAGGAAGTTGTTCCATCTGGGGATGAGTTAAGGCTCGATCCTCTAGATTATCATCTGGACCAAAGTCAGTACTGATTAACCAAGAGTAGCATGAAGGACTTGGAACCCTAAGAAGAGTTGATGCTGGACGATGGTGATCTGATACCCAGTTTGTTAGTATTTCTAAGCAGCCGTCAGTCACATGAATCCCCCAGGATGGGCTTGTGCCTTTGGAAGCATTAAAATGAAAGGGCAGACCTTTATTTTCTAAATAAAAGTTTGTTGTGACTTGAGATTCTGTGAGCAAATGTTATAATTTATAATGACTACTAGTCAGGATAATACTTGGGAGAATAAGAGGGTGGTAGGGCAGTGATTTATTATCTTCGTTGATATGCAATGTCCAGCTGGCATCATTTCACTGGAGTCAGTGAAACAAAAGTGAAACAAAAGTCATTCCAGGACCAGTATTGTTTCAAGCACAGTGTGCGGCAGCCACGAGCGTGTGCTGGTGGAACTCTCTCTGCAGGGAGCAGAGTTGACTGAGGGCCCAGCTGTTGCCCTCCTGACCCCATCAGCATGTCTGTGCAGAGGCCACACTTTCTAAGATTGCTCTCCAGCCATTATCTGGACACAGTAGGGTATCATGCTGGCCTATCCCTGCAGGGTGAGGATCTCTCTACAAGCAACTTTGTTCCCAGGGCTCCCCATGAGCCGGGCTGAAGCTTGTTTGGAACGAGGCTGAGCCAGAGGCTCTTCCTACCCGGTTCTCTTCCTGTCACCTTTCCCACGACTTGCACTTGCCTCACCCACTCCTGCCCCTTCTCCTTTACCCTTCACAAGAATTTCCCTAATAAACCTTATGCAAATACAATTCTGTTGTGGCCACTTCATTCTCAGAGGGCTTGGACTAACATCCAGTGAAAATGGAGTTAGAGGAATCCTGATGTGTACGGCAAGCATTTGCTTCTTTTAGTTCCAATAAAGTTTTGAAGGCATTCACACTGGAATGTTGCAGGAAATTGTTCCAGATCATTTGAAGTTCAGCAGTGGTTGACCTTGTTTCAAATCAGTTTCTCTGTAGATGTCTATAGTTTCAGTTTAATCTGACTTTGAGTGTTCATCTTGGAGGTACAAACTCTTATCAAAGGGAAATCCATAGTAGTCTTTGTAGTACAATAGATACTTTTTTTTTTTTTGGTGGTAAAAAAGATACACAACTAAATGTACACCAGATCACCAGCGCCTCTGTGTACAATTCAATGACATTATGTTCTACAAGTTGTGCAATCATTCTTCCACTCTTTTCCCAAATCATTTTATAACATAAACCCCAATTCACCTTCAGCTTTTACAACAGTTTAGAGTTCAGATCTTTTATGTATTACCCAGGATTGCCAGATCTCTCTGATGGCTTTAGAAACCATACTCAGGCATACAACTATTTTCAACAAATATTTCCTAAGAGTCTACTGCAGACCTTGCTCTCAGGACAGAGGTGCATGAGTGAAGCAGACAGAGGCCCTTCCCCCGGGTCCTGGCCCATATGATTTTTCCATCTTCTTTTCCTGGTCTGCTAGAGAACTTGCTGAATGAGGCTTCAGCTTAATTTTGAAAGTGGTGGGATAGTCTACAGAGGGTTACCCTGCTGAGCTAAAGGCTACATCCACCAGCAGTTCCCTGGGAGAAAGCTGGGCAATCTCCTGTTCAAATTATAGCCTCAGAAACCCAGTGGAGGGTCAGCCTGGAGCTGTTTCCAACTCCACAGTGATGAGTTGGAACTTCCATCAGAGGCCTAGGTCCTAGGAGACAGTAGGACACCACCCTGGCCAGGCAAAAGCAATGGGTGATGTTTTCTCAGGTGACCATATACTCTGCTCAGCCTGAGATATTCCTGCCTAAAACCCATTTCCTAATATACATATATTTTTCTTTTTTATAATACATACTAATATGAGTATAGCACTATCATCTACTTGTGGCATAAATTTTTTAAAATTATGATTTGAAAATTTGTAAGGCAAATTGGCCTTTCATTCAATATGTCATATACCTTTTGTTTTATAATATTAGTTATAAAACTCACAATATCTGATCACCTCTTTATTGTGTATTGCCTTTCTCTTCACCTATCTCGGCTATTATTATTAGGTGTGGAGTCAAATACTGTTTGTATCGACCCATGAACAACCAATCTAAACCTTGCCCTATCCTGTGCCATCCCATCATTTCTGAGACACTAGAGTCCATTGCTGAAGTCACAGTGTCAATCCACCTTGTTGGGGGGGTCCTTCCTTTGCTTGGCTGACCCTCCATCTTTCTGAGAATGATGTCCCTTTCCAAGGAACAGCCTTGCATAATTACATGTCCAAAGTATGAAAGATGAAAGCTTGCTATCTTTGACTTAAGGAGCACTCTGGCGGCAGAAATAGCTCTTTCCAGGACATAGCTCTTTGTTCTTTTTTCAGTCCATGGGATATTCAGTATTCTTCTCCAGCATCACAACTCAAAAGCATCAATTCTTCTTTATTCATTCAATCCTTATTCATTGTCCAGGTTTCTAATGCATAGCAGGTGATTGAGAAGACCATGGCCTAAATCAGGCGCACCTTAGTCTTCAAACTGACATCATTGCTCTTCAGAGGTCTTTGACAGTAGACTTGCCCAATGCAATATGTCTTCTGATTTGTTGACTGCTGGTACCAAGGGTGTTGATTGATCAGAGAGATGCAAATTCAAACAACAATGAGCTGTAACCACACCCTGACAACAATAGCAAACTTCAATAAGACAATAAACAGCAAATACTGGTGAGGACATGGTGAGACTAAAACTTTAATACACTGCTAGTGGGAATGTAAAATGATGCAACCACTGCGGAAAGAACACTTTGATAATTCCTTGAAATGTTGAAAATGGAAATAGCATTTGATTCAGCAGTTCTGCTGCTAGGTGTATATTCTAGAGCAAAAAGAACTGTGACACTACTAATATACACACACCTGTGTTTACTGCACTATTATTTCCAAAAGCAAAGAGATGGAAATAACCCACATGTCAACAACAAACAAATGGTTACAGAAACCATGGTACATCCTGGCATGAATCTTAATAGTACCCGCTTCACTCTGCACAATGTCTGGATTGGACAATAGATTCTATGTCCACATGAGTGTCACCTTCCCCACCCCACTTTGGTTCCTGAATCAGAGAATAGGGTTCTCAAGGGTGATCACAAATGGCTTACCAACCCATTTGCTTTCATCTGTGTTTGTGACACAGTATGGGTGGGGTTGTCTTCCTCTCTCTGTCCCTAACTTTAAGTCTTTAGGAAGTTCCTGGCTAAAGGTATCCCACTCTTGCAAGTGTGTGTCAGGGAGATTTCTGGGGCTTTTCACCCTAAACCACCCTCTCCTGAAGGGCTTGAGTGTCCAGGGACTGAGCCAGTCAGGACTCAAGTTCTCACATTTTTAGAGATAGGGCTCATCATCTCAGGTGGAATAACTCTGAAATCGTTTACAGGGTTAATTGTGCCTCTTGAATCTGTTTATGACGAAGCATTCCTGGCAAACCTCCTTGCTTCCTGGTTCACAGTACATTGGGCAGAATTTATCATTAGGCCTGGAGAGGGCAGTGACCACTACTGGCCAGTATGTGCCTTGACAGCTTTGGTTACTCTACACTGAGAAAGGGAGCTCTGGTGGTTAAGTGGTAAGGAGTTGCGCTGCCAACTCAAAGGCGTGTGGTTCAAATCCACCAGCTGCTCTGTAGGGCAAAGGTGAGCAACCACCTCTCGTGGGATTTACTGTTTCTGGAAACTTGCTGGAGGGTCAGCTGTGAGTCGGTTCTGAGGTTCTGACTAGATAGTACTTAACAAGGTGAGAAAGAGAAAAAAGTCCTGAATTCCAGAAAAGCTTCCTCTCTGAAGCCTGGTCTCATTAACCTCAAATATAAGATTGGCCCCAGGAGAAGCCTTTTTGTCAGACTGCTTCCAGGAATTGGGGGAGAAGCAATATGACTAGGGTGAGAATGAAGTAAAAGGTTTGGGGTGAAGGTGGGGCTAGAGGCCCAGCCCTGTGAAGGGCTCCTGTGGAATCACACTGGAGTCACATTTAAACTGTGGAATGTGACACGCTCTGGGATTGTTGGCTTGGAAAGCTCTGATTCCGAGCCTTATCCCCAGAGCTTCTCTCCTCTCATTTTCTGTTTTGGTGTCTGTCCTGGGTGAATTTAGGCAAATAACACAGCTGAGGTCAGAGTTTAGAGATGACAGGTTTATAAGGGGGGGGGGAAATCAGCTAAGAAAATGCAGCGTTTCAGATATAATAGATTGTTTTTGATATTAAGAACATGTTTAGTGTTTTTATTTCTTGTGTCAAAATCAATACGTGTATTTCTAAATAAAAAGAGATAAAAAGGAATACAAATCACCCCAAATCTACCACTCAGTTAAAATAACTCATAACATATTGACATCTTTTCCTCTATTTACCTGGTGTTAGCAAACATATAATTTTTAAAATAAAAACGAAAGTAGGATGATTTGTAGGTGTTGTTTTGTAACCTGTGTTCGATGCTTAGAGATGTGCATTAGAGATGCAGTGGCTGTTAGCAGAGAGTAGGAGGTGACCAGAGGTCAGTTCCTCATGGAGCACGAAGTGTTTGAAAACCATTAATTCATTAGTGTGACAAATGTATATAACTCCTCTACTAGGGTGTTGGTGTGTAATTGGCACTTGATAAGTACTCTTCGCAGGTAATCCTTCCAATGTATGAGTAGAATTATCAAAGACACAGAATATTCTTTTTGAGGAAAGTGATTTTTGAAGTCTAGTGTTTAAAAATAGCCACACTGATTTTTAAATACACGTGATCACGCCAGGTAACTGTACACAGACTTCCCCCCATGGCCTGAGACTTTGGACAAAGCTCTCAGTCCTGATGGGGTCATTGTGACCATTTCAGGGAGGCAAGAGCCAGGAGAGATGCTTTTGATAAGAACAGGCTTTTTGAATAGATAATGGAAACCAAGTGTCTCTGGTTAGGTTAGCTGCCAAGCACCTCAGGAAATTGATTGTGTGCTGGGAGAAGTCAAGGTTAATACTTTGCAGCAGACAGAAAAGTCACCAGAGGCAGTTGAGAAAGATGAATGGCGAGGACAGTCTCCTCACACCCACTAACATTGATTTTTTTCAAAGTAACTTCCTTGAAGTATACCTGGCTGGGAACAACTCCAGGTTAAAATATAACTTTCCATATTTGTGTGAAGTAAAACAATTGCGATTGCAGCTCTGGGGCACAATTCAGGGCTACTCCCAGACCCACAGTGGGACAGAGGTTGCAGACAGGTTGGCATTCTGGAGTTGTATAAGGCATGAGCTGGGCTGCTTTTTCCTTGAGGAATGGTGTCAGATTTGAAGCCACAGACCTGGATTTGGATCTCATTTCTACCACTGACAGGTGCCTGAAAGGGTCCAGTCGAGCCTGATCACTACTTTGTTACCTCTTCTTGTTGTGTACTGTAGAGTTGGAAGTGACCTATAGCTGACCCCCCAGCAGGTTTTTAGAGGAGATCTGGAGGAGACTGCCCACCCTCCTCTGTGGAGCAGCTAGTGACCTCCAAGCACGTGCCTCCGGGATTGCAGTGCAGCTTGCCACTAGGCCACCAGAGCTCACGACTTTCTTACCTGTAAGGTGAAATGTTAATACCTACTTCATAGGGTAGAGGGTGTTCTAGTGCACTCGTGGGGAAGGAGTTGAGCTGCCAGCCCAAAGTCAGTTGGTTCAAACTGACCAGCTGCTCCTCGGCAGAAAGATGAGCTATTGACTTTCTTGCAATTTATAGCCTCTGAAAACTTGCAGGAGGGTCAGCTATGAGTTGGTTCTGATTATACAGTAATGAGTTTAAGTTTCATACAGCTGATGTAGAGATTGAATAAGGAATTAGAGAGCTGTTAGCACTTTGTGATGTCCACAGTAGCTAGTATTGCCAACACTGTAGACTATCAATGAGATATACTGACACCTTGACGACAACAGTGGGCCTGAGCGTGACAGAGATCAAGATGCTGGTGCAGACTAGGGCAAGGTTTAGATCAGTTGTTCAAAATGTTGTAATGAGTCTGTACTCAATGGCGCCTGAGAATAACAGTAGCCTAATAAAACATTCAGAAATACAGTTTCCATTAGTCTAGAAACTCCTGTCTTTCTGGAGAAAATGGAGTCATAAGATGTGTATCCAACATCCTTGTCCTACCTGAACGATATCTGCATTCTGTCATCACATGTCCATGTTTCTCTGCCTCATTCCAGCAGGTTTCTGAGCTGGACAAACACCCAGCATTACAGATGAGCCAATGTGAGGTACTATCTAAGAGCACAGATGTGGGTGCTGCCTGCATGGGGTTGAAATACATATGTAGCTCTCACTGACTTTAGTTACTAAACTTTCTATCCCTGGTTTTCTAGAAAAGAGGGATAAGAATAACATTTACCTTTTGGGCCATTGGAGGGAGTAAATGAGGTGATATGTCAACCATATTGTGCTCAATACTAATTAAGTGTTTTAAATCAATCATAAATTGATCCTTTCCTGGAGGATTCTGTGGGCAGTGGTCTGACTCAAGGTTTGTGATTCTGATTAGTTCAGTTCACAGATGACCCTTTGTGCCTGTCTTTGCAATATGTATAAATATATGTAGTAGGCAGGTATTACTGGTCATAGAGGATTAAAAATTGGCAAGAATTAGTTATTAATTATTCCCATAAGATTATTTTCTATACCTAATATAGATAAGGGAGCTCTGGTAGCATAGTGGTTAAGGAGTTGAACTGTTAACCCAGAGATGAGTGATTTGAATCTACCAGCAGCTCTGTGGGAGAAAGAAGGGCAATTTCCTCCCATGAAGGGTCAGCTATGAATCAGTTTCAACTCGACAGCAGTAATGAGACTACAGGTAAACCCTAGAGATGAAAAGCTTTGCCCTTCGTGAGTCCTGGCCAGTTACTTATGTATTTATCATGTGAAGTGTCAAAACAGATATCCGATCTGTATGCTCTCAGACCATTTAGAACAAGCTTAGACTAAACAATTAGGGAAAGTCTCCAGAAAATGACGATGTTTAAACAGTCTTTCTATTAGTTAGAACCTTCCACCTACTGGGAAGTAGGAGCTTCTAGAACTCTAGGACGAGCTGTGGGAAACACAGACTGTGGAAAAATGTTGCTGTTTCTCAGGAGATCAGAAGACTTGCAGAAATCTCTGAGCACAACTGCCTGCCCACCAGGGGAGCTTGCTCTGTGCAAGGGCTAGGTGTGCAGATGTATGTGGCACCACTGCAGATCACCACTGCCACACCACTGTTACATCTCCACCTTCCAGTCTGGAGTGGGTGCCCCTCAAAGGTGTCTCTAAGCAAAATTGCTGCCACTTTTCCCAGCTTTCCCCCTTGATACAGAGGTGAGTGTAGGGAGCAGGGCAGGGATATGGATTTCCAAGGCTTTGGGAGATTCTTGAGGGGGTCGGGATTTGGAAGTGGAGATGACTCCCAGCCTTGGGTGATCATGGTGGGCACAGATAGGAAGAGGAAGAGAAAGAAGATTCTGGAGAGGAGAGGCATCCTCAGAGCTCAGACCCTAGACCTTGGCCAACTGCCTCAATGGGATTTTATCCATTGATATTCATGGAGTAAATTCAGAATATAAAGTACTTTTGAAAGAATAATTAAAAAAAAATTGATATTCTAAGCTTGAGATTAACTGCTTTTGCCAGAGCTGATGAACATCCATTTGCAGTCTAATGTAGCTATAACTCTTCCTTAGGACAAGTTCAAAGGAGACCTTCTGTCAATTAGAAAGCAATGATCATCTCTTTGGTCCTGGGCGTCTGTTGGCATGAGAAAGAGGCCTGAAGCAAAGGCACTATGTAGCAAGAGACTGGATAGGGATCAGAGGCCAAAGGGTGGAGACGACAGAAAAATTAGACCTTGAGATCACTCATTGCCGTCAGGTCAAGACTGACTCATAAGTGACCTGGCATTGGGTCTCTGAGGCTGTAAGACATAGGGGAAAATATTACTTATCTGTCCCCGTTGGAGCTGTTGGTGGATTCAAACTGCCAGAGAGGGACAGCATTTTTTTTTTTTTGTTAGCAGCACAACTCCCTACAAACTTTGGGACTATGCCACCATTAAATAAGAGAGAAGTCTCTTGTCTCTTCCATGGGACAATGGGAGGATGTGGGAAAGGTGCTGAGACCACAACTTCTGGCAAGTGCTTGGCCTCTGCCCCAAGAGAAGTCTCCTTAGGGCAACTATCCTTGAAATTTAACCAGCTGTTTAGAACTCATACTTCCACAATGTGACAGAGTAGAGCAGCTCTATAGGGTTTTCTTGGCTATGATCTTTCTGGAAGCAAAGCTCCAAGTCTTCTTCCCACAGAGCACTGAGTGGGATCAAACCACCAACCATTCAGTCAGCAGCTGCTGCACAGCGGGGCCTCCTTTTTCTATGGCTACACCCTACTTCTTATCTGAGCAAATGGAAGGCATGTACCTTGTCACTCCAACAAAGCCAATTGTTTTGGCTTTATTCCACTCAATTTGGTAGTTTTCCAGTTTGCATCTACATCCCAACTAATCTGCCTTACATCCAACTAATTAGTTGTTGCCTTCTAAATGAGCTTTGCCTTCTAATGGTTTGTATGTACAAATACAATATTGCCAGGGTTTAAACAATACTCATGAAAACAGCAGAGTAACTGGCTAAGATAACCCTTTTCTATCATCTAATTTCTAAGTCTAGAAAAAGGTTAGTTAACATTTGCGACAAAATACAATAAACTCATTGCCAAGGATACCAGAATGATTTTCGAGTTCACACAGGAAATAAGAACAGAGGCTTAAACCCCGTCTGTTCTGAAAAAAATATCTTGGGAAAACTGTCAATATCAGGATTTCTTTGGAAGCCCTTTCCCAGATTAGCGTTGATTTATAAGTGAAATAAAAAGGAGAAATGTTATGGACCATGTTCTTTAATTTTCCAAAGCAAAAAGGGAATTTTTGATCTATGTGCCTTGGAAGTCTGAGAAGGACTTCAGGCAAAGTTGGATCCAGAAGTTCATCAGTGGTCAAGCTTCAAATTCTTTCTCTCCTAATCTCTCAACTCTGGTGTGTGCATGCGGTTTTCTTAGGAACAGTAGATTCTCATGTGGACAAAGCGCCTCCTAACAATTTCAGGCTTACAGGGTCCTCAGAATCATAGTTTTGGAGAGGAATGTGTCTTTTCTGATTGCTAACAGGAAAAATCTGGCGAGAGTTTGATTGGTCTGGGCTGGGCTAGTAACCTCTCCTCAGCCAATCATGTGCAATCTTGGAAGTAACTTCTGCCTGGGCCGCAAGGACTGAGAACTGTGGACGAGTTAGTTCTCCAATGAAATGATGGAGTTCAAGACTTGTTTACTACAAAGATGAAGTAGACGCCACCTTTTTTTTTTTTTAAATCCATTAGTAATGTTAATACTTTAATTTATCCATGCTGTAATGTATACTGAGCGTGGTCTCGCTGGCGGCTTGGTGTCTTCAGGTAAGAAGGGTTCTTGAGTGTGTCCTCTTTGAGACACTTGCACAGGATCCTCCTGGCCAGGAAGAACTTTAGCTCCTTCACGGAGGAAGTTTTTGATCTGGTGACCCTAGGGCTTCTTACCAGTGTCTGTTCAAAATAGCACTTTCAGCTTTGGAGGGTCTCTGTAATAGAAGCAAATAAACAATGGCTGGGAGAAGGGAGAACGCTGGAGCCCGAGCTGTGCGCGCCCCCAGCTGGAGAACCAGATGGTCCGCGTGCCTGGGGCACCTGGGCTTTACTCTAAAAACTGTTCTTGGAAACTTGTTTGGAAGGGCTGGAAATACTATCCTGTTTATGTTTACCACTAGACAGCAAGGTAACCCTCAAGGAAAGGAACCCAAACTCTCTCCCGTGGGGATTCCTTGCTCTTTTCAGACACTTTTCAGCCACATTCTCTCCTACCCCACAGTAGTTTTCAGATGGGACACTTTCTCCTTCCACATTTGCTTGCACTTTCCCTCTACCAGGATGCTTCTCCTTTTCTGAGAGCAACAGATTTCATTTAGTTAACTTGGTACATTACACACTTTGCCATCAGGGCTCCCTAGTGAAATCTTGTTATTGTTGTGTGCTGTTGAGTCGGAACCGACTCATAGCTGACCTTCCAGTGGGTTTTCAGGGGCAGTAAATCACACAGAGGAGTCTGCCATCTTGTCCCCATGGTGGATTGCAACTGTGCATCTTTGAGATTGCAGTACAGTTTCTTACCTCTAGGCCACCAGAGCTCCCTAGTGAACACTTAAATGCCTTCAAATGCGGATTGTAAGATGGAATAGTTTCTTCTCCTCTGTCATGGTTCTGCCAAAAGAACCCACAGATACATCTTGGAATAGGTGTATCATAGTGCTGCTTGGAGACAAAGATGGTGAGACTTTGTCTCTCATGCTGTGGACCTGTTGCTAGGAGAGGCTATTCCTTGGAAAGGGGTATCATGCTTTGAAGTGTGGAGGGTCAGCAAAAGAGAGGAAGAGCCGCCAATGAGGTGGTTTGACATGGTGATTGCAGCAATGGGTTCAAATGTACCACAGATGACAAGGCTGGCACAAAGGAGAGGTTCAGATCTGTTGTTCATAGGGTCACTATGAGTCATACTTGACAGACCACACCTAACAACAACAGTCCTGGTCCTTTATGATCCTTAAAGTCTAGCTAATGCCGCACATCCATTTTCTCCTCCTAGCCAAGGAGAACAGGGGTTCTGATCTCCACCCTGTGGCTATAAGGAAGGAGAGTGCAAAGTGCCCTGCTACATTCAACAGGTGCTCACTAACCTTTCTTATGTGATAAATCAGTGCAGACATGAGTTACTGCGTGGGAAGGTGCTTACAAACTGCTTTACAAATGCAGGTTTTCATTCTTTTACTCCAGCCCCAGGTTTAATTATAGTTCATGGGTGAGCAAAAGTCACTGCAAAGCGAGCTGGTAACCTTGATTTACAGTTTCCTTTGTAGTATGAGGCATCAATTTTGGGAATAAAACCAGTGAATCAGACATAGAACTAAAGTTTTGCTAGGTGAAATTTACTGTACATACGGGCAATTGTAAGGAGCAGCACAAACGCCAGGTTTTGGTCAGTGCTCCGGGCCTGTGAGGAGGGCTTCGGTGTTTCCTGCTAAGGCAAGTTAGCACGGTCATTCTTAACAGTCACAGTCACAATCAAAGTAACCTCAACAGGTGAAATTGCCTAAGTAATTTGTGCCATACACTGTTTCAGGCACTTTTTGGGTGTGTGTGTGTGTGTGAATTAATATTTAGACTTAGCCAGCTGGACTCAGTTTAGATGATCCCAATTTTGTTGGCAACATCCAAAGCATCATAATCAGGAGCAAGTCGAACATAGGTCTTCTTTTCTCCTTCAGGCCTAATCAAAGTGTTGATCTTAGCTACATCAACATCATAGAGTGTCTTTACAGCTTGTTTTATTTAGTGCTTGTTGGCTTTGACCTCCACAATGAACACAAGTGTGTTGTTATTTTCTATCTTCTTCATGGCTGACTCAGTGGTCAGGGGAAACTTGATGATGGCACAGTGGTCAAGCTTGTTTCTCCTGGGGGTGCTCTTCTGGGGGTATTTTGGCTGCCTTCGGAGTCTTAGTGTCTTAGGCTGCTGGAAGGTGGATAACGTGTGGATTTTTTTTTTTTTGGTTGTGGATGCCCTTCAGGACTGCCTTCTTGGTCTTTAATGCCTTTGCTTTGGCTTCAGTTTTGGGAGGGGAAGGGGCTTCCTTCTTCACTTTGGCGCCATCTTCGTAGAAAGGCTGTGTTAGGCACTTTTGCATCCATTTTCTTATTCAGTCCTTGTTGGTTTGTGCCATCAAGTTAGAACAGGCTATTAGCCGATTCAGAGACCCAGTCTATTCAGAGGCGGCAAATTGCACCAAAGGAGATTGCTCATTTTTCTCCCATGGAACAGCTGGTGAATTTGAACCGCTGTCTTTGAGTTAACATAACAGTGCAACTCCTTTATAAACCAGCAGAGCTTCCCTCCTATTTAATCCTTATAACCAGCTTGCTGTTGTGTACTATGAGTCTGAATCAACCCATAGCTGACCCTCCAGTGGGGTTTCAGAGGCTTTGATATAACACAGGAGGAAATTGCAATCTTTCTCCTCCTGAGTAGCCTGGTGGATTTGAACTGCGCATGCCCTTGGGTTTGCAGCCAAGATTCTTACCACTTGGTCACCAGCAGCCAGGGAATTAAAAGATATATAGTGATGGGAAAGTCTGCTGTTAGGGACCTCTCCAAAGTACTGAAGAGCAATGGAGTCACTCTGGAGACTAAGGTGCACCTGATACAGGCCATGATCTTTGCAATCACTTGCTATGAGAGCTGGACAATAACTAGGGAGGACAGAAGGAGAATTGATGCCTATGCACTCTGGTGTGGGAGAAGAGTATTGAATATACCATGAACTGCTAAGAAAACGAACAGGTTCATCCTAGAGAGTTTTAAAGCAGGCAGCTTCTTGGAGGCAAGGATTCTGAAACTTCATCTAACATACTTTGGACATGTTGCAAGGAGATACCAGTCCTTGGAGAAGGATGTCATGCTTGGGAGGGTGGAGGGACAGTGCAGGAGAGGAAGACCCTCTACGAGGTGGATTGATTCAGAGACTGTGGTAATTGGGGTAGGTTTGTTGGAGACGGTCAGATTGGCACCTGATAGAGCAGGGTTTAGGGATGTTTTACATAGAGTCGCTATGAGTCTCAGGCAATTCGACAGCACATGGCAACAACAACAACAGATCACCAGACCTCCCTGTTATTATAGGCACTTTATTGAAGGATTTTTGCAGAAGTCAGTTTAGTGTTTTGTCCAGCAACATGTCACTTCCTTACCAGAGCCACGAGAGGGCGCTCCTCCCCTGCGTTAATGTGTTACAGCGGTTGCTTTTTCTGAGAGCCCCCTTTGACAAACATAAAAACCACATAAGCACGTTATTGATTTGTTGCAGGGGATGGGCAGCACTGGGAATATGAACTGCATGTGGGGTGAGTACGTTTCTGGAACTGGAAATGAGGTTGCAGCTGGTCTGACAGGAGGCAGACTTTTTGAATTCCGGAGACTTGTAAAATCTGGGATGATGGTCACTGACACCATATGGGATGAAACTGTTGATGATGAAAAGCCTCTGTGATTCATAGCTGGAAAGCCACCTTCTGTGTGTGTGTATATGTGTATGCACACAAGCTGGTTCACTTGCCCTGGGCTTCTTCCCAGGTTAGAGGAAGTCTGAGTGCTTCTTTGCGCTGATATCACTTAGGACTAAAGCCCTGGGGTCCCCCCCCCACCCCGACCCCCGCCTAATATAATCTAAAGGCACCAGTCTTCCTCCTTCGTCATATCCCTTCCCCGATTTCCCTTGCAGTCCCAGCCATTGGGGCTGACTGAGCACACTATAATGGTGTGCTCCTCACTTAAATTGCTCCTCACTGTCTACTAAGGCACACAGTTCAAACCCACCAGCTGCTCTGCAGAAGATAGGCAATCTCCTCCTGTGCTGTTTACTGCCTCTGAAAACCTGCTGGAGGGTCAGCTATATAGTCAGTTTGACTCAATGGCACACACCACCACCACTACTATTTATTGAAATAGACCTAGATTCTTTAGTTGGGGACTGGGATACTGGTGGTGCAAATGGTTAGTGAACTTGGCTACCAGATGAAAGTGGTTCAAATACTCCCAGAGGACCTTCAGGAAACGAAATCCTGGCAATGTCCTTCTGGAAGACCAGTCATTGGCAATTCTACGAGTAACCACTCAGGATCAACTCAAAGGTAACTGGTTGGTTAGGCTACTAGACTAGATTCTGGTTGTGCGTTCTTGGTGAGAATACTACATGGATGCTGCTACAGAGACAGAGACACTTGTGCCAGATGAGCCCAGCATGACTCTTATTTCTTTCTGGCTTTGGCACCAGAATGGAAACCACGGAAGCTGGAGTGTGAATGAAGCCATAAGCTTAAGGGAATCTTGAGTGTCGTTCTAGGCAACGAGCACAGCTGGACAAATGGGAACTGGGCAACTGAGAATCCAATAAAAATTCAAACCTGTGGAGCTCGGCAAAAGCAATGTCTTTCTGAGTTTAGATACAACTGCACATTTCAATGATACATTGTTTGATTTCTGAACAATGACCTTCACTGGCTGTGAAATATATGTGGTCGAATATCTGAGAATATCTGACCGTGCGGATAGAAACCTGGTGATGTCACTATAAGAACTCTGGTGGTGGTACTATAGTTAAAGCATTTGATTGCTAATCAGAGTGTTGGTGGTTCGAACCCAACAGCTACTTCTCCAGAGAAAGATGATGCAATCTGTTTCCATAAAGCCTTAGAAATCATATAGGTCAGTTCTGTTTTATCCCCTAGGGTTGTTTTGAGTTGGCAGCAATTTGATGGTGATGGATTTTTTGCTTTTTTACATATCTCTATATAAACCAGGGAGAAAGTAGGGAGTTCTAATGGCACAGCCCACAGGGAGTTGTGCTGTTAAACCAAATAATATGCCTCTCTGGCAATTCAAATCTATGGAATTACCATGACTCCTGGGAAGAAAGATGGACAATCTCCTTTTTAGTGATTTACAGCCTTGGAAACCCAATGAAGAACTATCTATGAGTCAGTTATGACTTTGTGGAAATGAATTGGTTGAGATCTCTCTGTATTTTATCTCTAAGGAGTCCTGACAGCATAGTTTTATAGTGTGTTGTACTGCTTACCAAAAAAGACCTTGCAGCTCCACTGGTTTGAATTAATCAGTGCTTCTGTGGGAGAAGGATGGACATTCTATTCCCACTGAAATTTACATCCTCAGAAACTCTGTAGAGGGTCTCTATGTGTCAGATCTGACTTGACAGCACTGAGTTTGAGTTTATATTTTATCTCTAAAGTTGCAATTATGTCCATTTTACAAGGAAGGGAATTGGTATTTGAGGAGAATAAGAGTTTTGGGAGTAAGAATCCAATCTTGTCAGAATCTCTCTATTCCTTTCATGTTTTAGTTTAACAAAGACAGTTTAATAAATTAATGAAGTCATCAATAAATTTTAGTTCACCATAAATATTTGCTAATTCCTTGGGTTGTCTTTAATCTTCACTCTTGATAAGCTAGAGTAAAATTCCTTGGACTTAAGAATTGTTGTTACTTCAAGGGGAGGTGCTTGAACCTACTTTTCCAGTTTGAGTCTTCTGTTTATGTCCCTCCAGTAAATGAGTTCTTCAAATCTCAGCTGAGGGTCTGACATCACAGAGCAAAGTCTGGAGAAAAGTCTAGGTCAAGGGATGACTTGAGTGAAGACATGGAGGTAGAAACCCAGAGACCTGGAGCTGCGCCCAGGGGGACCGGAAGCCCATTCTCAGGAATGTCATGGTCAGACGACACAGCTCCTTACCAAGGCTATATATGCGATCCCAGCATTTTCCTCTAGATCTTGAGAGATGCCTCTAAGCCCAGATAGTAATAGGGGCATCTTCCTCTCCCCCTCTCTGTGTCTCTGTGTATGCATGTGTGCATGCAAGTTATGAATGCAATTTTGCCTCCTTCCCAGAAAAGCTAAACCATCATTTTAATTATTATTTATTAAGATCTACTCCAAGGTCTCTGAACTGCTATTTATTAATAATAATAACTGTAATAATAATATAATAATCCAGCAACAATAATGATAATTACCAACCTCACTAGAGTGCTGTGAAGATAAAATGAGATAATGTACTGCAAAGTGCTTTGTAATCCAAAAAGAACAACCATTAGACTGAAATTTTCCTAAATACCTGTTATTAGCACTGCTATCCCGACATTGGGAGAGTCAGCGGTCTTGACTGTTGTGTATGCCTAACTTTTATGTTGAAGAGAAGCTTTATCTTCTTTCTGGCCAGTCTTCATTTTGTGCACAGTGTGTAGACATGGCCTTAACATTTTCTTCCTTTTATTCTGAGGAGATCAGTAAGAGGTAATGGGTATCAACAACATTGCAGACACTTTGCATATACAGATATGCATAGCCTAACACCCATAATATGGTCTGTGAAATAGGACATTATTTAATTTGGTTTTTGTGCAAACACTGTGTTTGATATAGGCAGGTCCACTTTACCTACAGTTAGTTGTCCTTGTAAAGCCTACCACGTAAGGTTCTGGTGGCCTAGTGAGGAGGGAGTTGTGCTGTGCCTCTCTGGCAGTTCGAATCCACCAGTAGCTCGAATCTACCTGTGGCTCCGCAGAAGAAAGATGGGCAATCTCCTCTGGTGCGGTGTACAGTGGAGGGCCAGAGCCCCCCCCCCCCTTTGAGTTTGTTGGAACAAGACTGAGAAGTTTATGCAGTGGATTCAGGAGCCTAGGTTGGACTGGAGCTGCACTGCCAGTCAGATGAGGACTTTGCACCCATTTGGGTGCAGGGAGGAGGTGAAAATGGAACGGTATGAGTAAGAGGTGGCAGGGACTGAATATAGAGGTGCCAAGAGCATAGCTGGCAGTGGTGACCCTAGCTGTGGCTGCCCTGATGGTGACACTTCTTGGATGTATCTCATCACATACTGCTGCAACTGCTTCCAGAAGCCAGAGAAAGCCCTCTTCCTGGGCCTGTACCACAGCTCCCTTGATGGGATGGGAAGAGTCACTATGGGTGCTTCCCTGTTCTGGGAGTGGAAGGCTGTATAGGAGCCGGGCTGTAGACGAAGCCAGGAGGAGGTGGAGGAGAGGTCCTTCAGGGATTGGATGTGCCCTAAAGTCTCGCCACTCATTTATTCGGGGACTTTGAAGTGTTTAACATCACTCAAACCTCCAACTCATTGCCCTTGAATCAGCTCTGATTTATAATGACTCTCCATTGCGTTTTGGAGATTGCTGATCTTAATGAGAGAAGATTGCCCATCTCTCACTGAGTCGCTGGTGGGTTCAAACTTCGGAGATGGGCAGCCTTTGAGTTAGCTGCTGGAACTTGCCACTGGGCTGCATCACCACCAGAGCTCCCTTAAAATGCCATCAGGGGAAAGAATAAACAAAAGGAGAATTGCTGTCTCTTTAAAACAGAACATGCACGGATGTATATACAATTAAACATTGCATGCAGACACTCATACTATCTCTATGATAAAAATTTTTGTTATTATATATAACTAATCTTTTAAATTGAACTATTAAGTACAAACTGGAGTTCACATGACATCCCAACACATTTAAATACTACAGTAAAAATTTTCCTTCAAAAGCCACTTTCCTGAATAATCACTGTGTCAATAGCTAATGCTGTGGAGTTGATTTTGACTCCTGGAGACAGACCCTGGAGGACAGGGTAGAACTGGCCCCAGGGGGTTGCCAAGGTGGGAATCTTTATAGAAGCAGATTGCTGCATCTTTGCCCCTCGAAGTGCCTTGAGCTGCAGACTTTTTCATTAGCAGCTGAGATCTTACACCACCAGGGCTCCTCAACAACCGTCATAAATGTCCAAAGCTGTGTCACAAAAATGTCCACAGGGTCTAAATCATTGTGAGAAGAGACCACAACACCTTTCTGCTTCCAAGAAGGATTAGAACCTTCTGGTTAGCAGTCTAATGTGTTCTGGACCAAACCACCAGGGCTTCTGGTAATTATCATTCAATCATGTGAGTCAGATAATCAACATTATTTTCCTAGATTGATACATACATTGTCATTCAGTCTACACAATCCATTCAAATGTTTTCAATTGTCCCCCATATGTAATTATTTTCCCTTCTGATCTAGGATCATGGAATCATTCATGGTGGACAGTTGTTGCATCTCTGTACCATTCTTGTACAGAACAGAACAAAATAGAATGAAACACTGTCAGATCCTGAACTTGGTAAGTTCAAGTTCACTATTGGAGTTGATGTGTATTTCCAGCCCAGTCCAATATAAAGGAGCCATAGTGCTTAGTGCTTAATTGCCTGGCTCCTAGTCATAAGGTCTGAGGTTTAATCTACCAGCACCTTCCATAAAGTTGTATATAGCCTGTTTCCTACTCTTCCCCCATTACTTCTCTAGAATGATGTGTGAGCACTAAATTAGGCACTGGAGATAGAGCAGCAAATGAAATAAAGTTCTTGCTATTGTGGGGCTGACCAAGTGCAGCTAGAACGCCCCTTGGAGGCAAGGAGGGTGGAGCCTTGTCTTTGGGTATGTTGCCAGGAGAGGTTATTCCTTGGAAAAGGACATCATGCTTGGAAAGGTCAGTGAAAGAAAGGAAGATCCTCCACGAGGTGGACTGACACAGTGACTGCAGCAACGAGCTCACGTGTCCCAGCAATGATGAGAATGGCACAGGACAGGACAGGATTCAGGTCTGTTGTTCATAGAGTCATATTTAACTCAATGGCACCTAACAACAGTTGTGGGGCTTGCTTCTATGGATGAAGGTCAGATTGGGTGATGATCAGTGTTAGAAGAATAAAGCAAGAGAAGGGGTAGAATAGATGGTAAAGGTGGTTGTGTTTTTTTTTTTTTTAATTCTTCCATGAAGTCTTCCTTGAATGTCCTAGATCCAGTAATCTTCCTCTTCTCTGAATAAACAAAAAAAAAGGTGTCTATACATTAGACCTCCTTATGTTGTTGATTTTGTTATATGCCATTTAGTACAACCCATAGCAACCCTATGAACAACAGATCTGAACCCTGTGCTATGCTGTGCCCTCCTCACAATCCCTAACACACTCAAGCCACTGCTGCAATCACTGTGTCTGTCTACCTGGCTGAGAGTCTTCCTTTCTTTTGCCATCCTTCAGCCTTCCCAAGCATGATCTCCCTTTCCAGTGAATAGCCTCTCCTAGCAACATGCACAAAGTATGTGGATTTGAACATTCTTTCCCTCCACGGAGCACTCTGGCTGCACCTTCTCCAAGACATATCTTTTTATTCTTTTGGTGGTCTATGAGATATTCAGTACTCTTCTTAACCACCACGGCTCAAAGACATCATTATTCTGTAATCTTTATTCATTGTCCAGCTCTCAGCAGCATAGCAAGTGATTAAAAAGACCATGACCTGGATCAGGCACACCTTAGTCCTCAAATGAACATCATTGCTTCTCAGTAATTTGGAGAGTTCCCTGACTGCAGGCTTTCCCAGTCTTCTGATCTTTGGACTGTTGGTACCAAGTATATTGATTGCACCATATATTAAGGTGATACTATCATAACATTATAATTAGACATTATAGATAAAAAAGTTCTTTAAGAGCAAGATTTAATTCCATATTTATACTTTTTCTTCCTTTTTCTCTCTCTTCCTCTTTTGTATAGTATGTTCTTGATTAATATGAGTTAAAAAGTAAATAAAAAAACCAGTGAAGAACTAGAGAGAGAAAAGGTGGTGCAGTTTCAGGAATTAGTATAAAGGTGCTTTGGGGGTTGAGGGGACTTTTCCCAGCACCCTTAGTGGTCACGCTCACATCCAGCTTCTGTAAATTGGAGTATCTTGGAACATTTTCAGTGAGGGTTTTAATTTTTTAAAAATTTCAGACATGGCAGATGATTGACTGACTGTTTCACATCAGATTTCAGTGTTAGCCAATCTCGACAGTTATTTGTGATTGCTTTTAGTCCTTGGTGGATTTCTATAACACTTCTTAGAAAAAAAATTGCCTTGTCAAAAATCCAATGTTTTTAGATTATACCAAGCTAGAAAGCAAATAAGCATTTTAGTAATTAGCCTAGATTCTTCCCATTAGTTCTCTTTCCTATTTTTCTACTCCTAAGTAAACACAGTATCTTGGTAGAGGCATCTGAAATAGTAAAAGTACTAGATTGCGCGACTGTTGACAGCTGCCTTGGAAGAGAGCTGTACCGTGAATTTCACTAATGATACTGTAGGTGGCGCTGTGTACCCGGCGTACAATAGTCAGTGTGCCTCCAAAATTTCCATTTTGTGACTGAATGGCTTCTGGTATCTTTTTAGTTAAACTTGATCTATCTACTCAGCTTCTATGCAGCACATCTGAGAAACAGATTAGGCCATTTTTGACCCTAAACAGAAGGTCAGCCATTCTGTGCTGAAATGTAGCATTCACCGTGGGCTGGACCATATCCAGGACGAAGCTTTGGAAGTATGTCTGCGGGCTGTGAAAATGACCCTGAGGTGTTTCTTCTTACCCTGTGTCTGGGATGTCTTTTGCTTTTATATCTGGAAGTAGGAACCACATCAAAAGTCACATTTTAAACCAGTGTGGGTGGGTGGAGTGACCACTAATCATCAGCTTCCTTCTGAGCTCGAACAAGGTTGGTTGGTGCTTTAGTTAACACAGCTCACCCTCTCAATGCGATGAATTGTCAGGTGCTGCAGAGTCAGAGACTCCAACTCATAGTGATACTGTGTGCAACAGGAGGACACTCTGCCCGATGGACCCAGCGCAGTCCTCACAGACCCTCCTGTGGTTAAACTCATGGCTGTGTCAATCCACCACAGAGCTTTCCTCTTCTTCACTGACCCCTTTTCCAAGCATCATGTCCTTTCCCAAGGACTGCCCCTTCCTCATAACATGCTCACTATCTGAGACAAGTCTCTTACCATCCTTGCTTCTGAGTAGCACTCTGGCTTCACATTTCCCAAGAAAGTAGTGTTCGTTCTTTTAGCAATCCGTGGTACAGCTGATACTCATCACCACCACCACAAAGATAAACCTTCACGGTTGTCACCTACTGAAGTGAGCCTTTATTGCACACCATGCCATCCCCAATTCTTTGGACCTTGTTTTTTGTTACATCTCTTTGGAGTGATGTTGTAGAAATCAATCTCGTGCTGTTATGGAGGCTCTGTGAGTGCTTCTCTGCCTTTTCTGGGCCCTGCATTTCACCAGCTAGCAGGAAATTGGGTGCTGAGTGCATCATCTGTCAGTCAAGTGGCAGGATTTCAAATTCCTTAATTAAACTTGGAGGTTTCAGGTTTCACAAAATGAATCTATGTCTTATTTCTACAGACTTTGAACATGTAACCTTGAGAGAATTGAAAAGCACCTTAATCTGTAGACCAGATGACCTTCTAGATATTACAAATTCTAATTCTCTGAACACATTTACTAAAGGCATTTCTATCTTCAGGTATCTTTTTTATTTTTCCATTAAAAAGAAAAAGGCACCACTTCCCATCACATTTTTATAATGAAGTCATCAAAGTGAAGTTTGGTGATTTTATTTTTATTGTTTTCACATGACTTCTCTCGTGATCACTAGACTGCTTTGTGGTTTGTCTTGGGTTGGTATGGGTTGGCTGAGTGCCAGCTGATGTGGGAGACTTCGTTTCTGCTTTGACTGGTGCAGGCGTCTTGAGCTGTTTCATTAAGTTCAGCACAGAAGCGGGGATGATTGGTGAACTTACTTTTCTTCCCCTCTAGTATCATCCTCCTCCTCCTTACCCTCTGATTCTGGCTCATTGGAGGCCTCTGTGTGTGTATGTGTTGTTCAAATGAAGTAGTCTCTTAATGTTGCAATCAGGTACTGGCTAGGTCTGGGCGTACAGGTGTGTATCAGTCCTTAGGGATAGTCAGTGAGAGGTGTACTTCCTACAGTTGATAAAAGATCTTTCCCCAGTACCAGGACCGTAGATGGATCTTTAGCTGTAGGGGTGTAGAATGCCTACCAGATGGAGTGGAGTCTGGGCCATCTGTGAGCACTGACTCAGCCTCCATATGTCGCCTTAGTGCTGGGGGTTCTTGTTTGAGCACATATGGGTTGAGAGAGCATGTCTCTGGATGCTGCCTCTGCTTCTGTCCACAAGGTCTGTCCAAATTGGGGCTTTTGTCAATTCTCCTCATCACTTCCTATTTATTATATTTCCCTTTTATTACTTCTTTACCATTATTCACTCAAGGAATGTGGAAAATATTTTGTGCTTGTTCACATATTCTCCTAAATATCTTTGTCTTATTCTTCTGTGCTAGAGTTAGCTGTGCTTGCCCATAGCGGGTTGTTCTTTCCTTCCTGGGCACATGAAGAGATGAGTTTTTCAGTCCCTCTTGTTATGTGGGGCCATGTGACTTGTTTTAGGTGTGAATGGAAGTGATTCCACGCTGAGAAATTAAAAAGTGAGGGTAAGCCTTCATTGTCTCTCTGCCTCTGCATCACCCACCCTTAAAGTGATAGTGCTAAAGAATAGAAGAGAAAGGCTTAACTTACATAATATTTCTTTTGCAAAGTCACAGCACTTAACAACAACAATAACGCCAACGATATTTCTGGTTATTTTTGCTGTGGTGTAGCCTTAATATTATTCAGGCAGAAAAATTAAGCTTGAATTTTAACTTTTAAAAAGTACAGTGACGTTTAAAATGAATCTTTTATTTTGATTTGAGTGAAATTTTATATAGCAAATTGGTTTTTCATATAACAATTCATATATATCTTATTTCCTGATATTAACTGCAGTTCCCACAATTGGGTAGTGCCCTTCATAGCCCTTCTCTCTATTTTCTGTTTCCTTTCATCCTTCTTTCATATCCTTCTCTGCTTTCTGAGTTGTATCACTGGGGAAATTCTGCCCTTTTTATCTCATACGGTTGATTATTTTTTAAATATGGAACACTTCACGAATTTGCATGTCATCCTTGCACAGAGGCCATGCTAATCTCCTCTGTATTGTTCCAATTTTAGTATTTGTGCTGCTGAAGTGAGCACAAGGTTGATTGTCTTAAGAAGGGTAGTTCTCCCTGGTGTTATTGATCATGGTGTAGGCCTCTCTGTTGTTTGGCTGAAAATTGAGTCACCGGGTGATTCAGTTCCAGGTTTGAAGGGTGACAAAAAGCCACGGTCACAAGGGTTCCATCAGCCTCTATCACACCAGCAAGCCTGGTCTTTTTGTGAGTTTGAGTTCTAGATTACATTGTTCTCCCACTCTGCCATTTTAATCCCTCTCAGAGTGCCTAGCTGTGGTAGCCAGGCACCATCTAGTATGTTTGGTCTCAGTAATGAAGACCAAGGTTTGCTTTGCCCATTAGTCCTTTGAACTGATAACCTTTCCTTTCTTCAGTCTTCTTTGCTCTTGACAGGGAGAAATGAACAGCTGCACTTTTGATGGCCACTTACAAGCTGTTAAGGCTCCAGCAACTCCTTATCAAAGAATATAGAATATTGATTTTATGGAATGTTTTTATGCCAGTTGATCTTGATGTCCTGCATACTTGAGATTCTAAGCTCAGAGACTAATTTCTTTAAGGTGTTTAGTTAAAGCTAAGAAGTTTTCATACTTTGGCTTTATCTTTGCTCTATAATATATATGTGTATCTATTTATAACATTATATGTATATATATGTCTCTGGATGCTGCCTCTGCTTCTGTCCACAAGGTCTGTCCAAATTGGGGCTTTTGTCAATTCTCCTCATCACTTCCTATTTATTATATTTTCCTTTTATTACTTCTTTACCATTATTCACTCAAGGAATGTGGAAAATATTCTGTGCTTGTTCACATATTCTTCTAAATAACTTTGTCTTATTCTTCTGTGCTAGAGTGAGCCGCGCTTGCGCATAGCGGGTTCTTTCCTTCCTGGGCACATGAAGAGATGGAGTTTTTCAGTGCCTCTTGCTATGTGAATAAGGGTTCCAGTTTCTCCACATTCTCTCTCTTCATCAATATGAGTTGTTGTTGTTGTTGTTGTTGTTATGTAATGTGCCATCGAGTTTGCGACTCATAGCGACACTATGTACAACAGCCCTAAACCGTGCTCTATCCTGTGCCAATCATACTGTCTCTGGCACACCCATCCCGATTACCCCAGTCACTGAATCAATCCACCTCATAGAGGGTCTTCCCCTCCTGCACTGTCCCTCTACTCTACCCAGCATGATGTCCCTCTCCAAGGTCCTGTCCCTCCTTACAACATGTCCAAAATTTATCAGACGAAGCCCAGAATCCTTGCCTCCAAGGAGTAGCCTGATTTAACCCTCTCCAGGATGTATCAATGAGTACCAGACTTAGTTATAGGTGTAGTCTGGAGACTAAGGTATGCCTAATCCAGGCCATAGTCTTTGCAATTGCTTGCTATGCATCAGTGAGTTAGACAAAGACTAGGGATGGATGATAGAAAGAGAACTGATGTGTTTGAGCTGTGGTGCTAGAGAAGAGTGTTGAATATACCATGGACTGCTAGGAGAACAAACAGGTTCATCCTAGAGAGGGTGAAGCCAGGCTGTTCCTTGGAGGCAAGAATTCTGAGGCTTCGTATGACATACTTTGGTCATGTTGCAAAGAGGGACTGATCCTTGGAGAGGAACGTCATTGTTGGAAGGGTGAAGGGACAGAGAAAGAGAGGGAGACCATCGATGAGATGGGTTGATACAATAACTAACTAAGGTAATGAACATAGATGTGTCAGAGACAGTAAAGTTGGCACAGGATAGAGCAGGTTTCAGGGCTGTTGTACATACGGTTGCTATGAGTCTCAAGTGACTTGATTGCATATAACAACAAACAGCAACAGTTTCCTTTGTGCACTTGTTAATCTTACATGCCTGCCTATTTATCATTGGTAGACTAACATTATATTACTGATAATGCAATATTGTGTGTCTGAAACTCTTTTTAATTTAATATTTATTTGTTCCTCAATTTTTAAAAATTATTAATTTTAATGAAAATTTACAGAGACTGGATTTCCATTCATTCATTTTTGTACTTTTCTCCCTACCCACCTCTCCCCTCTCCCAGTCCATTCTTCTCTTTGACAAGGAAAAGAAAAATTATTTCATTGTTTTACAATCCATTCCCCCAGATCCACTCCACTATGTAGCCTTCATTCTGGACTCCTGTCATGACAATAATACCTAATCACATATCCCTTTTAAACAGTTTTCTCCATCATCTGTTTCAATGCAGTATACATTATTTATCCCATCTTTCTCAGTCTCCCCCCAACCCCGATGTCAGTCCCATTTTACAACAGTGACATTATGCAGTATTTGTCCTTTTGAGACTGAGATATATCACTCAGCATAATGTCCTCCAGGTCACCCTTTTTGAATAATATTGCACGAGTTGCTTGTTTTTCAATACAGCGCGGTATTCCATTGTGTGAATATACCAAAGCTTTTCTATCCATTCGTTTGTTGATGGGCACTTAGGTTGTTTCCAACTTCTTGCTATTGTGAACAAAGCCGTGATAAACATGGGTGTGCATATATCTGCTTGGATGTCAGTTATGGTCTCTTTGGTGTATATTCCCAGTAGTGGAATTGCTGGGTCAAATGGTATCTCTATTTGCAACTTTTTGAGAAAGTGCCATACTGCCTTCCACAGTGGATGCACCATTTTACACTCCCACCAACAGTAATTAAGGTTCCACAACCTCGTCAGCATTTGTTGCTTGCTGTTCTGTTAAATTTTGCTATTCTGATTGGGGTGAGATGATATAGTTGTTTGTCTGTAACTCTTGTGCACCTCTATTTTCTCCTATTCTTTAGTGTTATTGAACAGATCACCTCTTTTTTGTATATTACCTTTTTCTTCACTCAATTTAAGGTAAGTCTCTTATCTAGTTAGTACTTTTCACCTTCCTCCCATCCTTCAGCCCTGTCAGTCATTGCTGTTGAGTTGGAACGGACAGCTGACTGTCAGCAGCTTTTCAGAGGCTGTAAGTTGCTCAGGAGGAGAATGCTTATCTTTCTTCTACAGTACAGTTGGTAAATTCAAACCTCCAGAGAAATGTGGCCTTTCAGCTAGCAGTACAGCCCTCTATGGGCTACACTAATGGAGCACCGTTATCGGAGCAACGCCAAAGGAGGGGCAGCACTGAAATAGTATTGAAGAAGTGCCTTTGCATGTCGATGCTTTTACTAGCTTCGGTATGTATATGTTTGCTTGTTTATCATCTGCTCTTTTGGGTAAAATGCTTTTCTGTAAGATACTGTACTAAAGCTGAGCTTCCAAATTAAGACAGATGAAGAAGGATTGACCATTCATTTCTGAAATAATAGAGCCTTGAAAACCCTGTGAATAATAGAACCCACTTAGACTATTAGGTATACAACATCTCCACTACTGGAGGTTGAGCTCTCATACTGGAAAATAAAAAAAAAAATAAGAGGAATAGTTGCAAACAGACATTAGTACTTGGAATGTGGGATGGACTAAGTATGTGGTTGTTTGCCTTTAAGTAAAGCACGACTCATAGCGACCCTATGAACAAAAGGCTTGAAGCCCCTTTACAGCTATCACTATTTATTAAAGTTCATAGAGTTTCTGGAGGAACGTAATTTTGGAAGTATGAATGTAGGAAAATGAGACATCTTAAAAGAAGAAATGGCATGCCCAAATATTGACATCCTTGGCATTGGCGAGTTGAGATGTATTGACATGATCCATTTGAATCAGACAATCATATTATGCACTATGTCCGAAATGAAAATGTGAAAAAAAGTGGAGTCACATTCATTCTCAAAAAGACCATTTCTAGATCCATCTTGAAATACAATGTTATGAGTGACAGGGTATTATCCATTTGCATACAAGGAAGACTTGTTAATACCATTAACATTCAAATATATGTACCAACAACTAAAGCCAAAGATGAGGAAATAGAAGATTTCTACCAAATTTTGCAGTGTGAAATTGAACATACAACTAAGATTTATTAATAATAATTGGTGACTGGAATAAAGAAGTTTGTAAACAAGGAAGAAGGAGTAGTAGTTGGAAAGTACAGGCTGGGTGGAAGAAATGAGGCTGGAGGTAGGATGGTAGAATTTTGTACAATCAATGATTTATTTATTGCAATTACCTTTAAATATTCCCCCAGATACCTTTTATTGCACACATGGACCTCATCAGGTGGACTACAGGGGAATCAGATTGGTTACATTTGTGGAAAGAATCACTGGAGAAGCACAACATCAGCTGTGAAAACTAGGCCAGGTTCTGGCTGTGGAACATATCATTAACTACTCATGTGCAAGGTCAAATTGAAGCTAAATAAAAGAAATCTACAAGAACCAAAATAGGACATTGGCTGTATCCCACTTGAATTAAAAAACCATCTCATGAACAGGTTTGGGGCCTTGAACACTAATGAGCAAAGACCAGATGAGATATGGGATGATATCAAGACTATCATCCACAAAGAAAGCAAAAGGTCATTACAATTATAGAGTAGGAAATAAAGACTGAGATGGATGTTAGCATAGATCTGAATATTACACTAGAACGCCAAGATGACAAAACAAAGGGAAGAAATCAGGAAGTTAAAGAGATGAACATAAAATTTCAAAGGGCAGCTTTGGAAATATGTGAAGAGCTGGAGTCAGAAAATCAAGAGGGATAAAATTGCTCAGGATTTTGCAAGCTGAAGCATCTGAACAAATTCAGGCCTCAAGTTGCAATATTGAAAGATGCTATGAGCAGAATATTGAATGATTCATGAAGCATCAAAAGAAGATGGAAGGTGTACACAGAGTCACTAAACCAAAAAGAACTGGCTGACACAGAATATTTTCACAAATCAACCTGTGATCAAGAGGCAATGGTAATAAAAGAGGAAGTTTAGACTTCTCTGAAGGAACTGGAAAAAAAACAACAACAAAAAACAAGGCCCCAGGAATTGATGAATACCAATTGAGATATTTCAACAAGCAGATGCATCACCAGGTTGTGCCAAGCTACCTGACCAATTGACTGGAAGACATATTTATTCCCCTTCCCCAAAAAAGATGATCCAAATGAGTGTGGAAATTATAACACTTTATTACTAGTATAACATGCAAACAAAATCTTACGGAAGATTATCTAAGAACTACTAAAAGTATACAGTACACAGAAAACTGCTAGAAAGACAAACTGGGCTAAAAGAGGGCATAGCACTAGGGATATCATTGCTAATGTTGAATATTGGTTGAAAGCTGAGAGTACTAGAAGTATGTAAATTTGTGTTTTATTGACTTTGCAAAGGCATTTGAGTGTGTAGAACACAATAAATTGTGGCTAACATTGAGAAGAATGGGAATCTCAGAACATTTGATCATGCTCATGTGAAACCTATACTTAGATCAGGAAGTTTTTATATGAATAGAATAAGGAAACAGTTGTTGTTATGTGCTGTTGAGTCGCTTGCGACTCATAGCGACCCTATGTACAAGAGCCCTAAACCCTGCTCTATCCTGTGCCAATGTCACAGTCTCCGACACACTCATTCCCACCATCCCAATTACAGAATTGATCCATCTCATTGAGGGTCTTCCTTTCCTGCGCCGTCCCTCCACTCTCCCCACCATGTTGTCCCTCTCCAAGGACCACTCAGTCGCTCCTTGCAACATGCCCAAAGTATGTTAGATGAAGCTTCAGAATCCTCAACTCCAAGGAGCAGTCCAGCTTCATCCTCTCCAGGACAAACCTGTTTGTTTTCCTAGCAGCCCATGGTATATTCAACACTCCTCTCCAGCACCACAGCTCAAAGGCACCAATTCTCTTTCTATCATCCCTGGTCACTGTCCAACTCTTCGATGCATACCACGTGATTGCATAATTCCACCAATCCTGATGCCAAATTCCTCCTTGTACAGCCCAGCGTCTTGGATGATCTGTTCTGCATACAAATTGAAAAGGTATGGAGACAGAATACATCTCTGGTGGACCCCCTTCTTGATTTTGAACCATGTAGTGTCTCCTTGCTCTGTTCTGACAACTGCCTCTTGGTTCAAGTATAGGTTTTGCATAAGCACAATCAAATGTTCTGGGATTTCCATTCTTCTCAGAGTCAGCTACAGCTTGTTGTGATCTACACAGTCCAAAGTCTTTGCATAGTCAATGAAGCACAGACAGACATTCCTCTGTTACTCTCTGCTTTCTGCCAAGATCCATCTAACATTAGCTGTAATATCTCTAGTATCAGGACTTCTAAATCTAGCCTGCATATCTGGCAGTTCTCTGTTGACATATTGCTCCAGTCTTTTTTGGGTAATTTTCAGCAGTGCATAGTTCAAAATCAAGAAAGAAGTGTGTCAGAGATGTATCCTTTCTCTGTACCTTTTTGATCTATATGCTGAACAGATCATTCAGGAGGCTGGATTTTATAAAGAAGAATGTGGCATCTTGATTGGACGAAGGCTCATCAACAACCCGCATTATGCAGATTTCACAACCTACCTCCCTGAAACTGAGGAGGACTTAAAGCGTTAGCTGCAGAATATCAAGGACTGCAGTCCTCAATATGGTTTGTATGTCAACATCAAGTAAATAGTCGTACCATTGAGCTAATTGACAGCATCGTGATAGATAAAGATTGAAGTTCTTAACAATTTCATCTTGTTTGGCTCCACCATCAACATTCTTGGCACCAACAGTCAATAAATCAAAAGATGCGTTGCTTTAGGAAAGTCTGTTGTCAGTACCTCTCCAGAATGCTAAAGAGCAATGATGTCAGTATTGATATTAAGGTGCACCTGATCCAGGCCACGACCTTCCCAATTGCTTGTGATGCATTTGAGAGCTGGATAATGAGTAAAGATGACAGAAGAAGAATCAATGCCTTTGAGTTGTGGTTCTAGAAAAGAATATTGAACATACCAAGATATATGGACTTCTAAGAGAACAAATAACTTTGACCTATAGAGGGTGAAACCAGTTTGCTCCTTGGAGACAAGAATTTTGAAACTCCATCTTACATATTTTGGATATGTTTCCTGGAGGGATAGTCCTTAGAGAAGGACATCATGCTTGGAAGAGTAGAGGAACAAGCAAGAGAGGAAGACCCTGAGTACGATGGCTTGACACAATGACTATAACAATGGAATCAAGTGTGTTAGAGATGGTGAGGTCCTATCAGGATAGGGCAAGGTGCAGAGCTATTGTTCATAGGGTTACTATGAGTTGCAGTCAACTTGGCAACACATGCCATAAACAACAATAACCCTAGGAGCCTTAAAATGGTTCTTTCAGTGTATAAACTTTTCCTTATCTTTTTATTGCAATAGATTCATACAACATTTGTCCTTTTGTGGTTGTGTTACTTTACTCAGCATAATATTATCTGGCTTCATCTATGTTGTAAAGTGTTTCTTCAAAGTCACAAAGAGGATTCTTCTTTGTTCTTTATTGCATAGTATTCCATTGTGTATATACATCATTCATTCATTAGTAGACAGATTGTTTCTACCTCTTTGCTATAGTGAATAATACCCCAAGAAATATTAGTGTACACATATCTATTCACTTCCTGGCTTTCATTTCTTTAGTGTGTAGAAATGTACTTAAAGTGAAATTGCCAGATTAAATGGTACTTCTATTTCCAAATTTTTAAGGATATGCTGTCATTTTCCAGAATGGTCACACTATTTTGTGGTCTTACAATCATTGTTATAAGAGCTCCAATTTATCCATATTTGTTGATTTTTTTTGTCTTATTGAAGTTTGATGTTGTTGCTGGGATAAGTATTCTCATTCTTTTTATTTGCATGAAGTGCTTGCTGCAGAAGATCAAGAACTACAGCCTTCAATATGGACTGCACCTCAACATCAGGAAATGAAAAAATCCTCACCACCAGACCAATAAGCAGCATCATGATAGATGGAGAAAAGATTGAAATTGTTAATGATTTCATGTTGTTTGGATCCATAATCAACACCATTGATACCAGCAGTAAGAAATTAAAAAAAAAATAAGTTGCATTTGGTAAATCTGCTGTCAAGGGCTTCTCCATAGTGCTAGAGATCAACGATGTCAGTCTAAAGACTATGATGTGCTTGATCCAAGCTATGATCTTCTCAATTGTCTGCAATGCATCTGAGAGCTGAACAATAACTAAGGATTACAGGAGAAGAATCAATGCCTTTGAATTGTGGTGCTAGAGAAAACCATGGACCATCAACTCGCACGAGAACAAATACATCTTTCCTGGGGAGGGTAAAACCAAGTTTGTCTTTGGAAGCAAAGATTTTGAAATTCTGTCTCATATATTTTGGGGATGTTGTCAGGAGAGACCAGTCTTTGAAGAAGGACATCATGTTTGGAAGACTGAGCATCAGTGCAGAAGAAGAAGACCCTGAATGAGATGGGTTGAGACAGTGCCTGTGGCAATGGGGGTCAGTTGTGTTGGAGATGGTGAAGTTGGCTCAGGATAGGGCAAGATTCAGAGCCATTGTTCATAGGTTCTCAGTGGGTCATAGTAGATAGACTCAGTGGCACATAACACCACCACCACCAACAGCAGTGGCTGAATTATGTTTATATGAAACCTGTATTTAGTCCAAGAAGTTGTTGTCCTAACAAAGCAAGGAAATATTACATGGTTTAAAATCAAGACAGGTGTACCTCAGGATGCGTCCTTTCTCCATATTTATTCCATCTGTATGCTGAATAAATAATTCAAGAAGCTAAACTCTGTAAAGAATGAGATGTCAGGATCAGGGGAAGACTCATCAACAACCTGGAATATGCAGATGACACAACCTTGCTTGCCAAAATTCAGGCGCTTGTTGCAGAAAATTAAAGATTAGAGTTTGTAATGTGGTTACATCTCCACATTAAGAGGACAAAAATCCTCACCACTGGACCATAATAGGCAACATTATAATAGACGGAGAGATTGATGTTGTCAACAATTTCATCTTGCTTGGATCCACAATTGACACCCTTGGTACCAGCAGTGATAAAAGCAGAAGACATATGCCATTGGATAAATCTGTTCTCAAGGACCTCTCTAAAGTGTTAAGGAGCAATGATGTTAGTTTAAAGAATAAATTTCTACTGATACAAGCCATGGTCCTTTCAATTCCTTGTTAGGCATCTGAAAGTTGGACAATGACTAAGGATAACAGAAGAATTGACCCTTTTGAGTTGTGGTGTTGGGAAAGAGTACTGACTGGATCACCAAGAGAATAAAGAAGTCTTTCTTGGAGGAAGTGCAGCCAGGGTGCTCCTTGGAAACGAGGATGGTGAAGCTTCATCCCATAGAGTTTGGGCATGTTGTTAGGAGAACCAGTCCTTGGAGAAGGACATCGTGCTTGGAAAGATGGAGAGTCATTAGTAGAGAGTAAGACCCTAAATAAGATGGATTGATACAGTTACAGTAACAATGGACTCAACTATATCAGAGATAATATAGATTGTACAGTATAGGCCAAGTTTCAGATCCATTGATCATGGGGTTGCTATGAGTTTTAGTAACTTCATGATGCTTAATAACAAAAAAATATGGCTAATTGGGAAAATATGCTTTCAAAAACTTCCTCAAAGTGTTACAGAGTGAAGATATCAGTTTAGATACTAATGTGTGTCTGATCTAAACCATGGTATTTTCAATTGCTTCGTTTGATCTGAAATTTGGGCAATGAATAAGGATGACAGAAGAATTGATACCTTCTAATTGTGGTGTTGAAGAAGAGTATTGAATATGCCATGGACTACCAACAAAACAATTAAGTGTATCTTGGAGAATGTACAACTAGAGTGCCACTTAGAAGCAATGATAGTGAAAGTTTGTCTCCCATACATTTGACATGCTTTCAGGAGGGTCCAGTCCTTGGAAAAAGGCATCTGTTAGGACAAGGTATACATCTGTTATTCATAGGGTCACTTTGAATTTTAGTTGGCTCAATGGTACCTAACAACAAAGTAAACTAATGGTAATGGACATTTCTAAATGTGTTTGCTGGCCCCCTTACTGTATTATTTGGCCAGATGACTATTCATATAATCTGCTCATTATTATAAAACTGATTTGTTGGTATTTTGGTTAAATGTGGAGATTTTCTATATATTTTAGAGATTAGTTTCTTGTTGGATATGTTGTTATTGTTAGGTGCCATTGAGTCAAACATGATTCCTAGTGACCTTATAAACAATAGCTCTGAAACCTCTCTTATCCTTTGCCATCCTCATCATTTCTGGCATGTTGTAGGTGTTGTTGTGTACCATAGAGTCAAAACCGACCCACAGCTAACCCTCTGGCAGGTTTTCAGAGGCAGTTAATTGCACGGGAGGAGATGGCCCATCTTTCTCCTGTGGAGTAACTGTGGCCTTGAACTGCATACCTTCAGGATTGCAGTGCAGCTTCTTCCCATTAGGCCACCAGAGCTACCCTAGTACTGCAGTCATCATGTCAATCCATGTCTTTGAGAGTCTTCCTCTCCTTTGCCTACCCTTCACCTTTCTAATGATATCCCTTTCCAAATAATAACCTCTCCTAAAAACATGCTCAAATTATGTGAGAGGAAGTTTTGCCATCTTTACCTCCACGGAGTACCCTGGTTGCACTTTCTCCAAGATGTTATCTGTTTGTACTCTTGGCCTTTCATGGGATATTAAGTGCCCTTCTCCAACACCACAGCCAACAGATCCTGGCTGTTGGATATGAGCTTTGCCAAATACTTTCATCCCAGCCTGGAAGTCTTTACTCTTTTGGATGAGTCTTTTGCTGTGCATAAGGATTTAAGTTTTAGAAGGTCCAATTTGTCTAAGCTTTTCTTCTATGCTGTTTGTGAAAGTTTGGTTTTGTTTGATAGTCTATTAAATAAAGTTTATAAATGTACCCCTATTTTTTCTTTGATTATCTTTATACTTTTAGGTTTTAAGCGTAAATATTTATTTGGTCTCGAGTTTGTTTTTTTTTTAAGGGAGAATTCAGAAGGCTATAATTTCTATGTCTTTTGTCCATTTTGTAATTGGGTCATCAGTCTTTTTCTTGTGGGGGCCCTGTAGGATTCTGTGGACTTTCATGATGAGATTCTTTTCTGGGATGGCATTGCAGATGTTTTTTGCAGTAAGCAGGTTTTCTTTTCATCCAACTGGAGAAAGTTTTTGATGCATGCAGGGATTTAATCTTTAGGCAATCTCATTCTTCAAGTTGTCCACTTCTGGTTGTGCACTTATGACTATATTTGCCAGCCTCTTTGTACATAGGCTAGGCCTTCAAGTTTGGTCCCATTTTGTCTCTTGTGATCTTTAGAGTTTTGAGCTTTATCCCTAGGTCTCTGATCTGTCTTGAGTTGATTTTTGGATATGGTGTGAGATGTAGATCCTACTTTAGCTTTCATGGAAAGACTGTTCACAGAAGAAGACATTTGAATGGCCAAAAGACACATGAAGTGATGCTAAAAATCCATGAGAATGCAATAAGAGAAATGAAAATCAAAACCACAGTGAGATAACATCTCACCCCAGTAGCAGTGACAAAATTTAATAGGACAGTCAGAAATAAATGTTGGAGAGGATGTGGAGAGATTGAAACTCTCATGCACTGTTGGTGGAATTGTAAAATTATACTATTGTGGAAGGCAGTTTGTCATTTCCTCAAAAAGTTGAACATAGAAATTCCATATGACTCAGCTCTTTTACCACCAGGAATATACCCTAAGGAAAATAGAACTATGACACAAATGGAGATTTATACACCGATATTCATAGCAATTATACACAATACCAAGAAAATGGAAACAGCCAAATGTCTATGAACAAATTAACGGATTGAGAAATTGTGGTACATTCACACAATGGAATATTATGCAGCACTCAGGAGCAATGCTTTTGAAAAATACTATATAACATGATAGATGTTGGACAGCATTATGCTGAGTGAACTAACTCAATCTCATAAGGACAAATACTGCACAAAACCATTATATAGAAATAGATTAGTAGTAAGATGTATACAAAAGTCCAAACTGGAAAGGGGAGGGAAGAGGAGAGTTGAGGGTGGAGGGGAGAGGATATCTTGGACAGAGTGCAGGATTGAAGGAATTAGGAAAGATCAAGTGGGGACCTGAAAAGGTGGGATAACGGTGGGCATGGATCAATGGTGATTAATTTTACAAAACACAATGTGAATAGAGGAATGTGTGAAACACAATATATATAAATGAAATGCAATGCATATTAATTTTGTATGCAAACCAATATAAAATATAAAGAATTAATTAAAAAAGGCTATAATTTAGGTTAGCAGCAGAATACAGTCAGGACAACTTCCAAAATGTGCTCACAGACACCTCAGCCTTTGAGCCTACAGCTTTAGGCTAGTGTTACAAAGTTCTCAGTCCAAATATGGCTCTTACCCCCTTCCCCAAGTCCTCCAACAAATGTGGACAGATGGCTCCTAACTCCAGTACCATGGTGTAGCAGTCCTAAGACCTGCTCCATCTCATACCTGGTCTCTGATTCTCTGCTGTGGCTGCTATGACTGCTGCTTCCTAGTTTGACAGGTGCAAGAATCTCTGGCCCTGAAGGACATGTTACATTCTCTTCTTTTTTGCTGATCGAGAAGATACCTCTTAATTTTATTTTTGTATAAAATGTGAGGTATGGATCATTATTAGGACCCCAGAGAACAAACTCATTTTCCATTTTCAAGTGGACATCATTGCTTCTCAGTCATTTGGAGCGGTCTCTAATGGCAGACTTTCCCAATGCAATACATTTCCTGATCTCTTAACTGCTGGTACCAAGGGTGTTGATTGTGGATCCAAGTAAGATGGAATCATTGACAATTTCAATCTTTGTCTATCACGATGTTACTTATTGGTCCAGTTTTGTCTTCTGGATATTGAAATGCAATCCATATTGAAGGTTGTAGGTGGGGTATTTTTTTTTTAATCTTCTGCAACAAGTGCTTCAAGTCCTCTTCACTTTCAGCAAGCAAGGTTTTGTCATCTGCATAACATAGGGTGTTGATTCAAACCATGGTTATTTCAGTCACTCTCTATGCATCTGTCTGAGAGTTAGACAGTGAATAAGGATGACAGAAGAATAATAATTGATGTCTTTGAGGTGTGATATTGGAGAAGAGCATGGAATAACCTATGGATTGCCAAAGGAACAAACAGATGTGCTGTTAAAAATAAAAAAAAAAACAACCAGAGAGCCCCTTACAGGTAATAATGGAGAACTTTGTTTCACATACGGTGAGCATGTTGCTAGGAGAGGCTATTCCTTGGAAAGGGACATCATGCTTGGAAAGGTGGAAAGAGTGGAAAAGAGGGAGCTCTGGTGGTCTGGTGGTAAGCTGTACTGCAGTCTTGAAGGTACCCAGATCAAATCCACAAGCTGCTCTGTGGGAGAAATATGGGCAATCTTCTCCCATGAGATTAACTTTGAAAATCTACTAGAGGGTCAGCTATGTGTTGATTCAGACTTGACAGTACATAACAACAACAATAACAACAATGCAAAAGTGTAACACCTTCAATGAGATAGGTTGACATGGTGACAGCAGCAATGGGCTCAAGTATGTCAGAAATGATGAGAATGGCATAGAACAGGACAGGGTTCACATCTTGTGTTCATAGGTTGTTATGAGTCCCACTCGACTTGATGGCACCTAACAACAATAACAACAATGAACCTGAAAGTGTCGAAATTTCACCCTTTAAATCTGAAAAATGCTAGAGTAGTTGGGGTAAAGATCAAGTAAAGGGGACCTCTGACATTTGTTTCTTTAGTCACACCAACTCTACATTTATCTGCTTAGAATTCTATATGAGATTTAATTTAAGCAAGGCACTCTGTCACTAAAGAAAGTTCAATATCACTGCCACAGTTCCATGGATGAAGAAGTATAGATTTCATGAGCATATGAAACACTTGTAGCTTGAAGTTTAGTTTGATCTAGTCAGAGCTTTGTATTGATGGACTCACAGTCACAGACTTCAGCTCAGTTCCTTGATCCTCTAGGTAATGTGACTTGAAAGACATTTCTGATCCATGAAAATAGATTAGCACAAAGCACAGGATTTCCTTATTGTGGGCCTTCATATATATTTATTTATGTTTTACAAAGACATCTGTGGAAGAAACTAATGGCGTTCAGCAATGTACTAAAGCCATATGTTTCTCACATGCTATATGTTTGTCTCTCTCCTATGTCCTAGCAACAAAACCCAGATATTATACCAGGATTTTCAGCAGAGTTCTAGGCAGTCTTTTTCAACTGCTGTATGTTAGCATACCAATTACACCTTTTCCAAGGATTGGCCTCTTCTAACAACATGGCCAAAGTTGTTGTTGTTATGCGCTGTCGAGTCGCCTGTGACTCAGCGACCCTATGTACAACAGCCCTAAACTCTGCCCTATCCTGTGCCAATCTCACCATCTCTGACACACCTGCCCCTGTTACCCCAATCACTGAGTCAATCCATCTCATGGAGGGTCTTCCCCTCCTGCACTGTCCCTCCACCCTTCCAAGCATGGTGCCCCTCTCCAAGGACTGGTCCCTCTTTGCACCATGTCCAAAGTATGTCAGATGAAGCTTCAGAGTCCTTGCCTCCAAGGAGCAGCCCAGCTTCACCCTCTCCAGGATGAACCTGTTTGTTTTTCTAGCAAAGCAAATCTTCATCATCTTCACCTCAGGGAGCACCCTAGTTACACATTCTTCAAGACGCATTTATTTGTTCTTTCAGCAGTCCATGGGGCATTTAATATTCTTCAATACCACATCTCAAAGGCATAAATTATTCTTCTGAGAAGGACATCATGCATGGAAGAGTAGAGGAACAACACGGGAGAGGAAATCCCTGGATGGGAAGGATTGATACAATAACTGGAGTAATGGGGGTAGGTGTGTCAGAGTCAGTGACACTGGCTCAGGACAGGGCAGGCAACAGAGCTTGTGTACATAGGGTTGCTATGACTCACAGGCGACTTGACTACACATAACAACATCTTTATTTTACTATCAGAGAGATGCATAGAAACTGAAAAGATCTTGGCTTGAATCAGAAACATGTTAGGAGGCTTGGGGAGGGGAGCGGTGGAGAGCCCATTTATATTAAACATGAGACTTGGTAAGAGGAAGTTAAAAGGAGTAGAATAAGAGGGTAAAAATTAAATTCAGAGAAAAGGTTAAGACTTAATAGCGAGAGATTAAATAAGATCCAAGAAAAAAGAAATAGAAGAGTGGAATAATTGAAATATATTGGAATAAATAAAAAAACTCAAAAAATTACAGCTCAAAAAAATACAGCTCAAGTCAGAGTAAAGCTAAAAAGCCCTAGCAAGCTATGAATGCAACTAAAAAAAAAAAAGGAAAAAAAAATTAAGATAGTGATAAGATAATAAATTAACAAGATAAAAGATAAATAGAAAATCATATAAACCAACAAGGCAAAAGGTTAAAGACATCAAAGTAAAAAGAAGAAAAGAAGAAAAGTGGAAAACATTAAAGTAGATGGGTCTGAGGCTTAAGTACAAGATTAAGGAATTAAGAGTGCTCTTTGAGTGTTAATACTTCCACAAAGAGGATTAAGAGCAAAATATTTTAAAAAGACTAAAAGAAAGAAGCTTGAACTTAGAGGGATAGATAATAAATAAAGAGTAAAGGGAAGGAAAATGTAAATCAGCATAGAAAAACAAGGAAATTATTAGCAATAAGCACAAGAAGAAAAAGAGCTATTAATAAAATCCAGAATTTTTCTCTGTTAAACAATATGTAAAACCATAAAAATTGTATCTCTATATTATAAACATCTGAGGTGGGTCTGGTTCTCGCACTACTCTTACTCCTATAGGAGTAAGAGAAAAATTAATGGAAGACAGGATGTGCTATGAGATGCCCTTTACATTCTTTCCCAAAAGTTCCCTTTGCCTTCAAAACCTTCTTTAGCACTGACATGGTCAGCAGTGACTTGGGTGGGTACAGATGTTGAATAGTCCAAACTATGCAGACATCTTCGGTAAAAGTTACATGGAGCAGTAAATCCTTCACTAGAGATATAAGGGAAAATAGATAACTAGTAAAACGTGTGGGGACACAAGAGGAGAAGGGGTGGGAGGATAAGGGTGAAAATGGGTAGAGGTGAAATCACAGAGTTGCATAATTTGAAGGGAAATGGGAAGAATCTGGAGAGACCTGAAAAGACAGGGTGATGAATAGCATATCCAATGATGTTTAATTTTATAAAACATAATGCATGGGAATGATTGTATGAAACAATGTGAATGTAGAATAGTGTGAAACAATGTATACAAACTTTATAGGAACACTAAATAAAACAAAATACAATAAAATAGATTTTTTTAAATAAAAGTTTATCTCATCACACAAGTGGATAAATAATATTTTGTAATTCTTTCCATCTTATGTTTACTATGATTCACAACATTCACAATTGTCGTAAGTTCCTTTTCTTACTCCCTTTTCAAGTCTTCTTTATAAATTATATTAATGATTTGTAATAATGTCTTACAATGTTTGAATTTGTACATTAAAAAAGAAAGAAGAAAAAAAAAGTGGTTGGGACAACAGAGGCATGAAGAAAAGCTCAAAATTACTGGCAATGAGAGATGCACATTGAAACCACAATGAACTATGATCTTATCCCAGTAGCAGTGGCAAAGTTTAGCAGGGCAGCAAGTAATGAATGTTGGAGAGGATGTGGAGAGAAAAGGAATGTTACACACTGTTGGTGGGATTGTAAAATGGTACAACTCTGGAAGGCAGTTTGGCATTTCCTCAAAAAGCTGAACATAGAAATTCTGTATGACCCAGATATTCCACTAACTTGGAATATACCCTGAGAAAATGAGAACTGAGGCACAAACAGAGACTTGTACAGTAAGGTTCATCACACTGTTATTCATGATTGTGAGAACATGGAAACAGCCCAGATGTCCAACCACAATTGAATGGATTGAGAAATTATAGTAAAATGATTTGTAAATTACTACCTAAAATGTGGCATCAGGATTGAGGTTGACTCATTAACGATTTGTTTTATGCAGATGACACAACCCTGCTTGCTGAAACTCAGGAGGACCTCCAGCACTTGTTGCAGAGGGTCAAGGACAGAAGCCTTCAATATGCATTGAAGCTCAATATCAAGAAAGCAAAGATTCTCACCACTGGGCCAACTGGCAGCATCAGTATGGATGGTGAAGAGACTGAGGTTGTTAACAGTTTCAGTTTGCTTGGCTCTGCAGTCAACACTTGTGGTAATAGCAGCCAGGAAATTAAAAGACAAATTGCATTTGGAAAGTCTGCTGTAAGAGATCTCTCCAAAGTACTAAAGAGCAATAATGTCAGTCTGGAGATGAAGGTGTGCTTGATACAGGCCATCACCTTCGCAGTTACTTGCTATGCATCAGAAAGCTGGACAATGACAAGGGATGATAGAAGGAGAATTGATGCCTCGGAGCTGTGGTATTGAAGAAGAGTATTGAATATAGTGTTGACTGCTAGGGGAGCAAAAAGTTTGTCATGGAGAAGGGAAAGCCAGGCTGCTCTTTGGAGGTAAGGATTCTGAAGCTTCATCTGACATATTTTGGATATGTTGCAAGGCAGGATGGTGCTTGGAGAGGGACATCGTGCTTGGGAGGATGGAGAGACAGTGTAGGAGAGGAAGACCCTTGATGAGATGGATTGATTCAGTAACTGTGGTAATGTATTAGTAGGTGTATTAGAGACAGTAAGATTAGCACAGGATAGAGCAGGATTTAGGGCTGTTGTACATAGGGTTGCTATGAGTTGCAGGTGCCTTGATAGCACATAACAACAACAACAACAACTATTACTACTACTAGCACCTAATATGGGAGGGATGGGAGAACATTATGTTAAGTGAACTCAGTCTCATAAAGACAAATACTGCATACGAGGATCCAAGGTGGATATGGGGGAGAAGAGGGTGGAGGATGGGGGGGGGGAGAAGGGGCTTAATCATAGGGTCATACAATTTGATGAGTGGAGGAAGGAAGGGTAAAGAAAAGGGGAAAGATCCAGTGTGAAAAGTAATATGTAGAAACTTTGTAAGTAAACCAGTATGAAAGAAAGGAAGGAAGGAAGGAAGGAAGGAAGGAAGGAAGGAAGGAAGGGTGAGTCTGGGAGAAGTAACGAAAGGTAGCTCTGGTAGTCTAGTCTGTACGGAGATGTACTGATAATGCAAAGGCCCTGCCTCTTATACTTCCAATCCACAAGATGCTTTTCCCAGGCATTTTACAGCATGAGAAACTTGTTGGAAGGTTAACTCTGAGTTGATTCCCACTCAGTGGCAATGAATTTGGGGTATTTTTCCTCCTTAGTGAAGGAATCTCTGATGGTATCATGTATTATGTGCCGAGATGCTAACTTACCCACCAGTCACTCCAAGGAAGATGGAAGGGCAGACTCCTTCTGTAAAGATTTACAGCCTCAGAAATCTGATGGAGGTTTTCAATGAGTCAGTCATCAAAGGAGAAGGTAGAACCTATATTGTTGTTGGTACGTGCCATCGAGTCACAGGCGACCCATAGCGACCCTATGAATAAAAGTCCTGGACACCCCCTGTATAACTTTCATCCTTTCTCCGGGTTCATAGGGTTTCCAGAGGCAAGCTACT
Organism: Elephantulus edwardii; assembly: GCF_000299155.1. NCBI lineage: Eukaryota > Metazoa > Chordata > Mammalia > Macroscelidea > Macroscelididae > Elephantulus > Elephantulus edwardii. The sequence continues at coordinate 602,600 of NW_006399776.1, read as the reverse complement.
GTGGAAGTGGATGCCACTCCTGCTTCCAAAGAACCTAGATTAGAAGAGTGAAAATGGTTTGGTGCAGCTGAAAGGTGGGAAGAGCTATCCACTCTTAACACTTCATCACTAGTTGGGACCCACTGATGTTTGGACTGACTGACTTTGCCGCATATTGCCAACAGTATCACATACATGCTAGTTCTCTCTCTTTTTTTAAATTACACTAGTTTATTTACAAAATTTGAATACATTGTTTTTCAGACACTAGTTCTCTTATAGGTGGGACGATGAAGTGTATGAATGAGCAAGTGACTGGAAGGTCAGGGGCAGCAGGGATACTAGGGTGTTAGTGAATGATGACTTCAGTGGTTTAGCTTGGACACCAGGTAGGCCAGAGGCAACTGGTAATGGGATTGACTGTTTGGAAGCAAAGACCTAATTCAATGAGAAAGAGATGGGCCCTGCAGGGAATAGGTAGTAGTCAGTAGGGAGTTTACAGAGTAAGAGTACTTACCTGGTGTTTTGGAAGTTAAAAAAGGTCTCATGCCCACAAATTTGCATAGGAAGTTTGAAGGAGAATGAAGGTGAAGGGTGTTGGAGTGTTTAAATACATAAATGATAGAAGAGGATGTGCAGGGGGAGGATGGGATTAATCATGGGGTTGTACAATTTGATGGGGATGTGTGGGGGGTGAGGGATATTGGAAGAATTTGTTCTGGAAAACAGTGTATCTGAATTTTGTAAATAAACTAGTATATTAAAAAAACCCAGCCTAGCCAGCTTTGAGGATGGTGGAAGAGGATGTCAGCTAGGGGGATGGGAGTGACAGTGGGAAGTCACTGAACACGGTAGGGGGGAGTGTTCTGAAGCCAGAATACAGAAGTGCAGGGAGAAGGTGGAATAGTGGATTAAAACAAGATACAAAAGGTGATGGTGGAAGCAGACTGAGGAAGCAAGAATGGATAAATCCTTGAGCTGAAATGGAGCCCCAGACTGTTACATGTTAGGCGGCTGACTGAAAGATTGTTGGTTCAAATCTGCCAGCTTCTCTGTAGGAGAAAGATGGCAAAGACTACTTCCGTAAAGATTTATAGCTTTGGGAACCTGACAGAGGATTTCTATGAGTCAGAAGAGATTCAGTAGTGATTTTTCTTCTTCTTTGTTTTACCTAGGATGAGTGGTAGAAGCAGTGATCTTCTTTGGAGTGCCTGCTCAGGGGAGAAACCAGGTTTTAGTAAATGGAAGTAGAGAAGAATTGGGGATGATAGGCAGATGAATTCAAAGAATCGTTTCTGATATGAGGGTAGTGGAAGGGGATGAGATGGCTTGATTTGGCCTGGGAAGGGGGAGAGTGGAGTTGAATAGGATTGAAAGGGCCCAGGAAGGAGCAATTACGGAATTATTTTAGCTATTGTACTCAGGAGCAACGGTGTCTCTCTGGAGACTAAGGTGCGCCTGATACAGGCCATGGTATTTGCAATCGCTTGTTATGCATCAGAGAGTTGGACAATGACTCGGGAGGACAGAAGGAGAGTGGATGCTTTTGAGCTGTGGTGCTGGAGAAGAGTACTGAATGTACCATGGACTGCCAGGAAAACAAACAGATTCATCTTGGAGAGGATTAAACCAAGCTACTCCTTGGAGGCAAGGATTCTGGGGCTTCGTCTGACATACTTTGGACATGTTGCCAGGAGGGACGGGTCCTTGGAGAGGGACATCATGCTTGGGAGGGTGGAGGGACAGCGCAGGAGGGGAAGACCCTCTATGAGAGGGATTGATTCGGTGACTGGGGTAATCGGGATGGGTGTGTCAGAGACAGTGCGGTTGCCGCAGGATAGAGCAGGGTTTAGGGCTGTTGTGCATAGGGTCGCTATGAGTCTAAAATGACTCGACGGCACATAACAACAACAACAACAACAGTGCAGAATTGGTGGTTCAGTGGTAGCATTCTTACCTTCAGCAACATGAAGGACCCAGGTTCAATTTCTGGCCAGTTCAGCTCACGTGCAGCCACCACCAGTCTGCCACCAGAGCCTTGTGTTTTGTTCTGATGCTCAGCAGATTTTCAGACAAAAACAGACTGGGGAAAACCAGTCTACTCCCAAAGTTCAGCAAATAAAACCCCTGTGGGTCACAGTGGTCCAGCCTGGAGTCAATCTTGGGAATGTCACAGGACCTGGTAGCATTTTGTTCCACTGTGGTCGACACAAAATAGGGGTCAAGTCCACAGCAGCTAACAGGAATAATGCTTCACTCTGTGATGGTGAGCATGAGTCATTCCAGCCCTGATCGTTCTAAATGGCAGAAATGTAGAAAATGCTGAGAGGACTTTGTTTATTTGACACTAAAGGCGTTAATATAACTTACTTCAATCCAGTCTGTGTGTGAAGAATCCTATATACATTCATAATCCAAAACCAGGTTTTCTATTGCTATGTTTTATTTTTTTTTAGGGGGAGTGGGGAAGTTTTAAGCAGAGACAAGGAGGTGAGCCATTTATTATCCACTCTCATGTTATGATATAAATGCAATTGTAACAAAAGATGAAGAATCAAAACTGAGAACCTGAGGAGTAATTGCGAAGAGTACTGAATCAGGACTCAGGAAAGCAAATAGGTTATTACAGATAGCTGGCTTGCTAATACTGTCACTAAAGTACCTCTGATTGCTGGAATTTTGGACAGTGTGTATAAAATACATCTGTGTGCCTGAAAAAAATATCCTGGGGCAATAACGACTGGCAAGCATTCTGTAGGTAATTACAACCCAAATTCTCATACATCTGCTTAGTGGGTGATCTATCAATGATGCCGAATAATGGTGATTTGTTTCTGGTTGGATGTGTTATTGTCAGCTATCAAAATTTTCATATGTGAGAGTGCTGAGAATGTTGAAATTGCAAGAGATTTTTCCCAGGTTTACCCTCCACTGGAACAACTCAGCATCCTGTGCATCACCCGGTAGGGTATTGTGGTAGAACAAGAACCTGGACTGTCAGTCTGAGCACCAATTAATTGGTTTAAAAATGCTCTGGTAGATGCACTGATCCTGGATAATCTGGTCTCACGGAGGGGCATGGTGTTTGGGAGATTTTCGTTATTGTGGATATTGAAATGCTGGTCCTAGAAGACCTGCTGACCAGAGTTCCAGGCTGCTCGAGAGTTAATGTGAAAAGAGAGTAAATGGATTTGCCCTTGGACCCCTAGGGAAGAGGTTGTTAGAATTCTCATTGGAAAAGAGCTGGGAGAGGCCTTTGAGAGAGTTGTGCTCTAACTGCCTATGCTTCCTTACTCTCTTGGTAAATGAAGGAATGGAGGTCTAGAAGAGTGAAGATCTGGGTTGGGGGTGGGTCACAGGATTAAATTTGTGTCAAAGACAAGACTTGAACTGAGCCAGGTCTTTTGTTTGAGACTTATGAAGTCTTTTCTTTTTTCACCACTTTTGTGAAGTTTATTCTTTAGGGATATCATCCTAGATTGCCTCTAAAAGGGAGAATTCCTTTTTTTTTGGTATGTGTGCATATGTGTATTTCATAATATTACTCTGGTACAGTGAAGCTGAGAGTACCAGGAGGTATTACAAAGTGCAACTAGCACTATAGCAACAGAAGTTCACCTCCTCGGAATGTTCTGTCTAGACACAGTCCAAAATCCAGAGTTGAATAGGGAGAAAATGGAAAGAGATCATCGTGAAGCTCAATGTTGCTTCTGTTGTAAGGATCCCAGTGACACTGTGGTAGGCAGCTTCTGGGTGGTTCCCAATGACCCACTTTCTGGCATTCACAATAACCCCCAAAACTGTCACTGTGGAGTTGAAACAATTTATGTGAACCCCTTAGGACAGAGCAGGACTTCCCCAGAGGATCTCCAAGGTTGTCTTTACTGGAGCAGCCTTGCCTCCCCTTTTTCCTGCAGTGTGGCTGGTGTGTGTGAATGGCTCATGTTGTAGTTAGCAATTTAGCACTAGCTATCCAAGCCTGCATGAATAGTGGTTATACCTGGAGACTTTTTTCTGACTAGTAATGAAACCAAGCCAAACCTGTGCCATTGAGGTAGTTTGGACTCATAGTGACTCTCCAAGGTTGTAAATCTATATGGGAACAGACTGCCACATCTGTCTCCTGTGGAATAGCTGGTGGATTCAAAGTGCTCAGCTTTTGGTTAGTAAGTTGATATGTTGCACATAATACCATTAGTAGAATACTACAAAAGGAATTATTCCTGAGATTGTATTATAAGAAGACTCTTCTGTCTCTTGCTTACCCTCTCTTGCTAACACACCCTGAGGGAGCTAGCTGCCAAGTTGTGAGCTGCCAGATGGAGAAGGCTTTGTACTAGGGAAGTGAGGAAGGCTTCCAGCCAACAGCCAGTGTGAAATGCAGACCCTCTGTCCGACAGCACTTGAGCGATAATCAGGTACAGGAGTGTGAAAGAGGATCTTCCCCAAGTTGAACTTTAAAATGATTGTAGACTCTTTTGACCCATTGATTGAAGCCTTTGAGAGACCTGAAGTCACAGGATGTGGTTGAGCTGCTTCTGAACTGTTGACCTAAAGAAATTGTGAGGCAAAATATGGGCAAAATATGTTAACCTGCTAAATTTTGGATAAATTGTTTTTCAGCAGTATCTATTGCTACAGATCCACTTGCTAACCATCATTAGAAAGAATAGGTTAGACAATTAGAAAGAATAGGTGTTGGAAGAGTTTACGGAGTGTAACGTGCATCTTACCTCCAATGTTAGTGTTCTTGAACTATAGGCACCTGCCAAGTACAAGGATATTCCTTGCCATAGGTGTGAATTAATCTTTGGACAGCTTCACTATTTTATATTTAGCACTTACAAAACTCTGATAACCAACAGCCTTCACAGCGTCTGACGTGGCCTTGTGCTACTTGAGTTCTGAGGTGATAAAATGTTTAGAGACAAAGCACCTGAAGCACATATAGGATTATGAAATTCATCCAAAGTTGTAAACATTAATAGACTATCTCCACCTTGGAGCACAGCCTACTCATTTTTCCAACTCACAGGTAAGATTTGATGCAAGTGAACTTTCTTTTCAAACTGATTCTGGACATTTTAGGACCCTTACCATTGCCTGCTATTTGAGCTCTAGTCACTTAGACATTTAGGGTTTGATTAGACATTCAGAGTCAAATTAAGTTTAGAGAGGCTAAGGTTTTAGCCTCTGCTCAGTCATGTGAAGAGCAGTTTTAAGCAAGAATTGTGCCTTCAGACTCTCAGCCTTGTCTACATCCAAGGTTTACTTCTCGTCTTACTCATAATATGAGACTCTTGGAAATTCTGTGGATGTCAGTGTAACTCTATAGGACTATAAATGGCTGGTTATTTTGGAAGGACATCACCAGGCCACTATTCTGAGATGCTCTGGGTATACTTGAAACTACAAATTTTGGTTAGCAGTCAAGCCTATATTATCTGTTTGTACTATCCAGAGCCTCTGTTTATGAGGCAGTGAAACTTGGGAGAGCCAGGACTCGATGGGACTACTTTGTGTTTATTGGGTATCTTACCACTTTTTTGGTTGTTCATGCTAGAAGAGGGTATTTGTATTTTCCTTCTGTGACAAGTTACCACCTTAGAGAGGTTCTGGTGTCTGAAGGTTTTACTGGATCAATTCTAGCAAAACATATACAAGCTACAGTCAGACCTTGTTAATTGCTCACTAGACTTTAGAATTCTGGTGGCTTAGTCGCAAGAAGCTGTGCTGCAATCCTGAAGGCGTGCAATTCCAGGTCACCAGTGGCTCTGTGGGAGAAGGATTGGCAGTCTCCTCCCATGTGATTAACTGCCTCTGAAAACCCACCAGAGGGTCAGCTGTGGGTTGTTTCCAACTCAACAGTACTCAACAACAACAACAGAAATAAAAAAGGCAGAGACTTGCCTTCTTTGAATATATCTGCTAAATAGACTTAAGGCAGCATGGGAGTGAATAGTGAAAAGAGTAAATGAGATAGAGCTGAGCTCAAATTTTGACATCATCACTTATTAACCATGTAATTTAAGGCACATTACTGCTCTTCTAAGCCTCAGTTCCCTCATATATAAAATGAGGTTAATAATCCCTAATGTGAAAGGCTGTTATGATTTGTTTAATAATATAGAACATTAAAAATGTAACCCATAGAGGCTATTCAATAAGGATTAACTCTTTATTGAAGTCCTACTTCCTTATGGCCTGGAACAATGTTGGAAAGTGATAGATCACATGGAATCTTGATTCTTGAGAAATTTGTAGGTCACAGAGGAAATAGACAAAAGTCACCATAGTGTTTGGATACTTGCTCTGGGGGATGCTATGTCTTCATACAGCTTCCCTGGCATTTGGGGAACTAGAGAAGAGATGCCAGAGTAAAAGAAGTGAACAGGAGCTTTCAAAGGGCAGCTTGAGAAGACAAAGTAAAATATTCTAATAGAATGTGAAAAGAGTTGGAGTTGGAGAGTAAAAGTGAAAAAAATCTCAACATTTCTCAAATTTAAAGAACCCAAAACCAAATTCAAGCTTTGAGTTGCAATAGTGAGAGCTGTTATGGCAAAAATCTTGAATTATCTTGGAAACATCAAAAGAAGATGGAGAGAATACACAGAATCACTGTGTTGAAAAGGCTTGATTGACACTGAAACATTTCAGGAAGTAGTATATGATAAAGAGTTAATGGTGATGAAGGAAGAAATTCAAGCTGTACTGAAGGTATTAGTGAAAAATAAGGCTGCAAGAAATCAATGGGATTCCAACTGACATGTTTCATCTAACAGATGCAGCCCTAGGTGTGCTCACCAGTCTGTGCTAGGAAATGTTGAAGACAGTCGTCACTTGGCCATCTGACTAGAAAAAAAAAAACCCATATTTGTTCCCATTTCCACAAAGGTGATTCAGTGGAATGTGGAAATTATTGAACAATATAATTAATATCATATGCAATCAAAATAATACTGAAAATAATAAAAAATAACTAGTACAGTACATTGGCAGAGAACTGCCAGAGATTTAAGTTGGGTTTAAAAGAGGCTATGGCACTTATCACTATTGATGTTAGAAGAATCTTGGCTGAAAGAAATCTGCTCTCAGGGACCTCTCCAAATTACTGAAGAGCAATGATGTGAGTTTAAAAATTAAGGTGTGCCCAATCAAGCTTTAGTCTTTGCAGTAATTTGCTATGCATCTGAAAACTGAACAATGAATAAGGATGACAGAAGAACCAATGCATTTGAGTTGTGGTGTTGGAAAAAAGTACTAAATATCCCAGGGCTTGCCAAAATAACAAGCAGACATGTCAGTATGGAATTGCAAGAGGTCCTCAATATCTAAAACAATCCTGAAAAAAGAAGAGCCAAGTATGAGGACTCCCATTTTCCAATTTCAAAGTGTACTGTGGAATTGCAGTGATTAAAACATGGTGGTGTGGTTAGAAGGGTAAGCATAGTAGGTCAATGGAATAGAAGAGAGAGTTTAGACATAGGAGAAACAAGCTTATATGGCTATGGCTGATTTTACAAAAATAAAGGGCTAGTCAATGGGGAAGGAAACATTATTCTTAATTTTTTATTTTATTTTATTATTTTTTGTTTGTGTACCATAAAATAGGATCAGACTGGTACAGGAGATTATTGCCCCTCCTTCTCCAGCAGAGCATCTGGTGGATTTGAGCTGCATACCTCTGGGATTGCCGTTCAGCATCTTTCCACTATGCCACCAGCGCTCCCTGGAAAACATACTTTTATGACTTGATATTGAGGAAATTGATGTCCACTTGTAAAAGAATGAGGTCAAACCTCTATCTCACAACATATGTAAAAATGAACTTAAACTGGATCAGTGACCTGAATATAAGAACTGAAATATGAAATTCTTGGAAGTAAATCTTCAAGGCTTTATTTTTTAAAAAATGAATTCTTAGATGTGGTACCAAGAGCACAGACATCAGGATAAAAAAAATATATAAACTGAACTTCATCAAAACAAACATTTTTCTGCCTCAAGGGAATTGCTTAAGAAGATGAGGAGATAATTTAAAGAATAGGAGAAAAATGTTTGGTAACCGTGTATCTTATTAAGTACAATATCTGGAATATATAAGAATTCTTAACAGTGAGACAATAAAAAGACAACTCAATTTTAAAATTAGCAACATATTTGAACAGATATTTCTCTAAAGAAGAAACACAAATGGCAAATAAACACATGAAAAGAGGTGTTCCATTGCCTTCTGTATTAAGATATGAGCTGACAGGTTCTCACATTTGGATGATGGTCTTTCTGGTTTTGTCTTATTTGAGGCTGATGGATTAATTAAAGAGCCTTATTGTTGTTATATGTCATCAAGTCATAACTGAGTCATAACTGATCCTGCAGCAGGTTTTCAGATGTTGTGAACTGCACAGGAGGAAATTACCCATATTTGTACCTTTGAGCAGCTGGTGGATTAGAATTGTCTGCCTCTGGGCTATGAGATGGTGCTACAACTCCTTACCAAAAAAAAAAAAAAAAGAAAAAAAAGGAGGGAAAAAATATTAAGATATTCCAAGTCATTAGTTATTAGGAAAATATAAATAAAAAACACAGTGAGATACCACTTCTTACCCACTAGGATGGCTATTAATGGAAAAATGAGAAATAAAAAAATGCTGGTAAGGATGTGGAGGTGAGAATGCAAAATGATCCTGCTACTGTGGAAATCAGTTTGGCAATACCTGGGAAAGTAATTGCATGTAGGGGCAAAATTTGCATTAGGTGATAATAGTAATGGATGCCACTGGGTTGTACCTACAGAAATATTAAAAATAGCATTTTATTTTACTTTCTCTCTCTCTCTCCCTCTCCCTCCCTCCCTCCCTCTCTCTCTCTGTATGCTTTTGGTGGTAGGTGAACTGCCCCATAGTGTTTTCTTAGTTTTTATCAGAGTAAAAGCCAACTCTTTCTCATAAGGGGCTTTTGGGTGGCTGAGCACTTAACCATTATTTCTCCAGAGCTCATATACTTGAAGGAACTCTGCTAGCTGAGTGGTAAGAAGTTCCACTGACAATTCAAAGTCTTCAGTTTGAATCCACCAGTTGCTCCACTGAAGAAAAAAGGACAGTCTCCTCCCTTGAGATTTATAGTCTCTGAAAATCCTCTGGAGGGTCAGCTATGAATTGGTTCCAACAGCATGGTACCAAACAACAGCATATACTCAACCACTTTTAAAAAACAAAGTTACCCACAAACCAATTGCTGTCAAATTCTTTATGGTTCAATTATAACTCATGGTGGCACCATGCATGAAAGAGTAAACCTATGCTCCATGGAACTTTCAATGGTCGATTTTTCAGAAGATGATCACCCTGCCTTTCTTCTTAATACATTTGAATACAATCAGGCCTCCAAACATTTGTGCCCAGTGAATCCAGTATTACTATTGTGGTTGTTGCTATTAGGTGCCCTTGAGTTCGCTCCAATTCATATTGCATCCCCATGTGTGACAGAACAAAATGTTCCTCAATCCTGCGCCAGCTGTACAATCTTTGCTGCACTTAAGCCCATTGTCAATGTTAATCTGTTTTGTTGAGCATCTCTCGTTTTTCTAAGTGGCTCAGCAGTTCCATTCCAAGGCAGAAACCAGAAAGACTTATACAGGAACTAACTTAAACAGATACTTGTACATGTTGTTGATTATAACATTATTTCAAGTAGCTACAAGGTGAAGAAAACAGCTGAAGTGTTGAAGAGTAATAAAGAAAATGTAGTGCATTTGTACATTCGAGTATATTATTCAGTAATAGAGGTAAATGAAGTATTATAAGCAAAACAAAGAAAGTAAATATAAAAGAGAATTAAGTGGTAATTTTTTTGTGGGGATAAGGAAAGGTGAAGACTGTCACATGGAGGAGGAGAAAGGGAACCAAGGAGAAAAAAAATTGGCTAGTGAACAATTCTTGGTGGCAGGAATGTGGTGGTGCATTAATAATGGCATCTCATTTTCAATTTTCTTTTTTTCTTGTGATTTTAGCAAAAGTTTATAGAAAAGTTAGATTTTGATTTATTCATTGTTGCACATTTTCTTCTCTCTCCCTTCTTTCTCCCTCTCCCAGTTAACTTTTTTTTTTAAAAATTCATCATTGTTGCACAGTTTCCTCTTTCCCTTCCCTTCCTCCTCCCCAAATCCACTTCACTATGCACATATTATTCTGGACTCTTGTCCTACATATAATGCCTAGCCATATATTTCTTTTAAACAGTTCTTTCCCTAATCTGTTCCAAATGCAGTGTTCATTATCTAACCACTCTTTTTCTAGTCTCCCTCTAACCCCCCATTTCCCTCCTGGTTTATAACAGTGATGTTATGCAGTATTTGTCCTTTTGTGATTGAGTTATTTCACTCAGCATAATGTCCTGGAGGGTCACCCATGCTGTGTAATGTTTTACGAGTTCATTGTTACAAATGCTGGTGAGGTTGTAGAGAAATTGGAACCCTTATTTACTGCTAGTGGTCTGGTGCTTTCTCAAAATGTATGAAATAGAAATAGCATTTGACCCAGCAATTCCACTACTGGGAATATATCTCAAAGAAACCAGAGCTTCCACTCAAACAGATGTATGTACACCATGTTTATTGCTGTGTTATCCACAATAGCAAAGAGATGGAAGCAACCCAAGCATCTGTCAACAAATGAGTGGATAGAAAAACTATGGTTACACTCACACAATGGAACAATTTTCAACTTTAAATAATATTCTGTGATGCAATGAAATATGCTACCAGTATCTCCTAAAAGTTCTGGTAGAAATGTTATACATACATAGTGGCTCTGTGTTGAAGCTCATTTGAGGAATGTGAGAAGAAAGTCAGTATTTGGTGACTTTGGAGATTTTTAAGCAAGCAGATGTGATCAGATTTATAGTTTATTAATACTCTGGAGAGAGTCTGAAGGATAAATTGGAGAGGAAGAGAATGAAGTTAGGAGACTAAATAGGATGATATTATAAGGCTCCCCACTGGAAAGGCGATGGATGTATTAGAGAATAAGGAGAAGAAAAATCTTAAGGATAAACTGCTGATTATCCTCAGTTTGTTTCTTAGCTGGTATTTATGTGTATGTGTTGTGACTGTGTGCCTTTTGGCTGATATTTATGTGTATATTTTATGAGCGTGTCCTGGTGTATGTTTGTGAGTGTGTCTCTTACTGTGTGTACATAGGTATACATGTATATGTGTGCACACGTATTTGTTGTGTGTCCCTGGAGGAATGCTGCTCCTCAGGGAAGTGCCTCACCAGCACAAATATTGGAACCATTGCTTGTGGGGGCTGTGTAGACACCCATGTGTTTGTGAACAGATTACGTTGAGTTTAGAAATCATTTCTGCAATGGATGCTCCTCTTTTTCAGAATGTTTCAGTCTACCTTAATTCCACCTCTCCCCCCAGTTAGCACTGTCCTTTTAAGTAATTTTTATTTTTTAATTTTTTTTTTTTTTGAGTGTGTCATCTTTTATTGGACAGAGTTCTCAATCTAGGAGGCAGAGGGCTGTTGAAGAAGGGAAGGGCGCCAGGGCAAAGGCACCCGGCCAGGAATGCAGACGGCGCCTCTTAGTGGTACTTCCGTAACCGTTCATGTTTGAGCTCCTTGTAAGAAAGGCAGTAGCTGAACACCACGTAAGCTGTCAGCACCATGGACAGCCCAGCGATGCCCCCCTTCTTCACGGTGACGTACTTGTTGTAGTACCGGTAGTAGCCTCGCTGGAACGCTCCTGCGATTCCACTCGGGGTGAAGTCCCGCATCAGTATCCAGCTGGGCAGCTCCCCCAGTTTTACATCCAAGAGCTTCTTCTCCTTCAGTGGTACGACAGAGGCCATCTTGGAGTCCTGGGTGTCCGCAGGCCGGGGCGCCGTAATTTTTATTTTTAATTAATTGAAAACATACAAAAAAGTTGAAACTATAGAGGATTCCAGTGTACACTTTACGCAGCTTGATCAGTGGTTAGGATTTTTCCATATTTATTTTTGTTTCTCTCTGGGCAACTTGGCTGCAGTTAACAACCAACAACACAACCTATCTATTGTTGTTGTTGTGTGCCATTGAGTTGCTTGCAACTCATAGCGATCCTATGTACAACAGCCCTAAAC
>NW_006399776.1:588484-589784 GCF_000299155.1 Elephantulus edwardii | reverse complement strand
ACCAATCCTGATGCCACAATTCTCCTCATAGAGCCCAGCCTCTCGGATAATCTGTTCTGCATACAGGTTGAAAAGGTATGGAGATAGGACACATTCCTGGCGTACACCTTTCCCAATTTTGAACCATGGCATGTTTCCTTGCTCTGTTCTGACATCTGCCTCTTGGTACAAGTATAGGTTTCACATTAGAACGATCAAGTTTTCTGGGATTCCCATTCTTCTCAAGTCAGCCACAGTTTGTTATGATCCACACAGTCAAACACCTTTGCATAACTTATTTTTTTTCTAAACCATTTGAGAGTCTGCTGTAGATTTGATGACATTTTACCTCTAAATATTTCAGCATTTATTTCCTAAGAACAAGGATATTCTTCTTGTAGAAACATAGTATAATGTTGAACTTTAGTGCACTTAACATTGAGATAATACTGTTATTATTTTAGGCACTATGCAGTCAACTTTAGCAACCTCATGAAAAAAAGATGGAAACTTTGCTCTGTTTTGCACCATACTCACAACCCCTGCCATACTCAGGTCCACTGGTGTAGTCATTGTGACCACAACATGTTGAAAGTTTTCCTCTCTTTAAATATTCCTCTACTTTTAAGTTTATTGTCTTTCTATTTATTATTTAATACATATTCCATATTTAAATGTTACCAACAGTCCTGAAAATGCCTTTTTATAGCTATTGTTTCCTCTGGTCTAGGATTAAATCACCTTTAGCAGTAGATCATCAAAAACTAGCTAGAACAATACATAGATAGGAAACTGCCAGAAGTTCAAGCAGGAGTTAGAAGAGGCCGTGGCACCATGGGTATCATTGTTGATGTCAGATGGATCTGGGCAGGAAGTGAAGAATACCAGAAGAATGTGTTTATACTTTATTGACTATGTAAAGGCATTTTACTGTGTGGATCATAAAAAATGATTGCTAACATTGAGAGAAATGGGAATCTCAGAGCACTTAATTGCACTCATGTGAAACTTAGACCAACAAGGAAAGACTACATGGTTTAAAATTAAAGAAGTGCACCTGAGTTGTATTCTTTATCCATACATATTCAATCTGTATGATGAGCAAATTATTTCAGAAGCTGCACTCTATGAAGAAAAATATGGCATCAAGATTGGAGGAGGACTTATCAATTACCTGCCTTATGCAGATGACACAACCTTGCTTGTTGAAAATGAGGAGAACTTGAAGTATTTGATGCGGAAGATCAAAGAATTCAGCCTTAAAACTGTACTGCCACCTGCAGAAAGCTAAAACAGGATCCACATCTCACACCCTACACAA
>NW_006399776.1:585566-587349 GCF_000299155.1 Elephantulus edwardii | reverse complement strand
ATGCAACATCATGATAGATAAAGATTGAAGTTGTCTCAGTTTCTCCACAAGCAAATGCTTGCCAGCATTTGCTGTTTACTGCTCTGTTGAATTTTGCCATTCTTACTGGGGTAAGATGATATCTCATAGTTGTTTTGATTTGCATCTCTCTTAGAGCTAGGGATTTTGAACACTTCTTCATGTGTGTGTTTGCCATCTGAATGTCCTCTTTGGTGAAGTGTTAATATCCTGTGCCCATTTTTCAGTTTGGTTGTTTACCTTTATCTTGCTGTGCTGCTCAAGTAGTCTATAAATTCTAGATATAAGTCCCTTATCAGACATGTCATTGCAAAATATTTTTTTTCCCAGTCTATGGCTTCCCATTTTACCTTGTAGGAGAAGTTTTTGGATGTGCATAGTGATTTTATTCTTAGAAAGTCATGTTCATCTATTTTATCCTTTCCTGGTTATAGATTTTCCAGGATGTTTGGAAGACTGTTGTGGATTAATGTACTTGGTTTTAGTCCTAGGTCCATAATCCACTTTGAATTGGTTTTTGTGTGTGGAATGAGGTGTGGATCTTGCTTTAATTTTCTGCAGATAGTTTTCCAATTTTGCCAACATAATTTGTTAAAAAGGCTGGTTTTTCCCCACTTAACTAATTTCATATCCTTATTAAAATCAGATGCCCATAGGTAGATAGGCTGATTTCTGGGTTCCCAATTCTATTCCATTGATCTATGTGTCTCATTGTACCAGTACCATGCTGTCTTGATCACCACGGCAGTGTAGTAGGATTTGAAATCAGGGAGTGAGATGCCTCCTGTCTTGTTTCTCTTTTTAAGGAGTGCTTTCCTTATTTGGGACCTCTTTCCATTCCAAATGAAATTGGAGATTGCCTTTTCCATCTTGTCAAAGAATGAAATTGGTATTTGTATTGAGATTACACTGAACGTGTAAATTGCCTTTGGCAGTATTGTAATTTTCACAATATTGAATCTTCTTATCCATGAGCAAATGGGGGTGTAACATGGTGCAACCATTATGGAAGACAGCATGGCGCTGTCTCAAAAAGTGGCAAATAGAAATACGGTTTGACTCAGCAGTTCCACTACTGGGACTATACCCTAAAGAAACCAGAACTGCCACCCAAGCAGATATATGCACACCCATGTTTATTGTGGCTTTGTTCACAATTGAATAAACAAAATTGGAAACAACTCAAGTACCCATCAACAAACAAATGGATAGAGAAGCTGTGGTATATTCACACAATAGAATATATGTTGCATTAAAAAACAAAGAACTCATGAAATATTATACAAAACAGGTGATCCTGGAGGACTTTATGCTGAGTGAAAGATCTCAGTCACAAAAGGACAAATACTGCATAGTGCCACTGTTGTAAAACGGGACTGATATTGGGGTTGGAGGGAACCTAAGAAAAGAGGGGATAAATAATTGACACTGGACTCTCATCAGAGAACTGCCAGAAGTCCAGGCTGGGTTTAGAAAGGGTCATGGTACTAGGGATATTGTAGCTAATGTTAGATGGATTGTAGCGGAAAGCAGGGAATACCAGAAGAATGAATATCTGTGTTTCATTGATTATGCAAAGGCTTTTGACTGTGTGGATCATAATAAACTGTGGCTGATACTGAGAAGAATGGGAATCCCAGAATACTTGATTGTGCTAATGAGAAACCTATACTTGGACCAAGAGGCAGTCGTCGGAACAGAGCAAGGAAACACTGAGTGGTTCAAAATTGGAAAGGGCGTATTCCAGGGATATGTCCTGTCTCCA
>NW_006399776.1:583770-584550 GCF_000299155.1 Elephantulus edwardii | reverse complement strand
CAACAACAACAACAACAACAACATTGAAACATATGAGGGAGAGAATTGTTTAAAAGGAATATAGGACTGGCTATTATTTTCATGATTAGAGAAAAAGAAATATGTAGTAAAGTGGACTTTGGATTTGGGGGAGGAGATTGTATAACAATGAAAGACTTTTTTTTCCCAAAGAGGAAAACAAACTGGAGGGAGGAGTGCACAGGGAGGAAAATGTACAACAATGAATTAATGGGGAAAATTAAATGGAAAGAATATGCTGTAAAAAATTTTATATGTTGCATTAAAAATCATTAATTAAAAAAAGATTGAAGCTGTCAACAACTTCATCTTATATTTTCCTTGGATCCACAATGAACACTCTTGGTGCTAGCAGTCAGGAAATCAGGAGACATATTGCAAAGGAAAAGTCTGAAGTCATGGACCTCTCCAAATTATTGAGAAGCAATGAAGTCAATTTGAGGACTAAGGTATGTCTGATTCAGGCCATAGTCTTTTCCATCATTTAAAATGCATCTGAGAGATGGACAGTGAATAAGGATGACAGAAGAAGAATTGATCCCTTTGAGCTGGTATTAGAGAAGAGCACTGAACATCTTGTGGATTGTCAAAAGAACAAACAAATATGTCTTAGAGAAAGTACAGCTAGAGTGCTCCTTGGAGGCAAAGATGATAAAGCTTTGCCTCACACACAGGATATGAACAGGCACTTCACCGAAGACGACATTCAGATGGCTAACAAACACATGAAGAAATGCTCAAAATCCCTAGCCCTAAGAGAGA
>NW_006399776.1:579051-582550 GCF_000299155.1 Elephantulus edwardii | reverse complement strand
GTAAATGTTTATGAAAATTAATAAAATATAATTATAGAAAAAAAAAGCTTTGCCTCACATACTTCAGGCATGTTGTTAGAAGCTATTCCTTGGAGAGGGACATCATATTGCAGAGGGTCAGTGAAATAGAAGAAGACCCTCAATCAAATGGATTGACACAGTGACTATCTCAGTGGGATCTAGTGTGTCAGGAAATGTGAGCATAGCACAGGATAGGATAAAGTAATTTATTATTCATAAGGTGGCTATGAGTCATATTCAACTCGACAGCACCCAACAACAACAATAAGATTCAACTCAAGATCATTCATTTAATTTTCATAACAGTGAAGAAGTTTATTCTAATCCTTACCCCCTTGGACAGATGAGAAAACAGAGGTCTGTTTAATGTCATACAGTATAGTTGTCTGTCTACTCCAAAGTTCTTACTTTTCTGCTCATACAGTGAATCTCAGAAGTAGTAAAACATTCAGAGCTCTCTGCCTAGACAGGATTTCCAGATGAACCTGATCTTTGTGGTTGCTGTGTGCCATCAGGTTGGAACTGGGTCATAGCTCATCTTTTTTTTTTTAAATTTATTCTGATTTATTTACAAAGTTTGAATACATGGTTTTTCACAAAATATCCTTCTCATTTCCTTTACCCCACCCATCCATCGAATTGTGCAACCCTATCCCTATAGCCTCACCATTCTATTTCCACCTTCCCCCTCATTCTACAATAATGGTTTTATATAATATTTGTCCTTGTGGGATTGAGTTAGTTCACTCAGCATAGTGCTCTCCAGTCCCTCCCAAATTAGGTAGTAATTTACAAACTGATTGCTCCTGCATGCTGTGTAGTATTCTGTTGTATGAATATACCACAGCTTCTCAATTCATTCTTTTGTGGTTGGACATCTGGGTTGTTTCCATGTTCTTGTGATGGTGAATAATGCTGTTATGAACATTAGTATACAAGTTTCCATTTGAGTTCTCATTTTCTTGAGGTATGTGTTCATCAAAAACTTCTTCCAGCAGAGTGAAAAGAACCTACTGACTGGAAACAAATATTTGGCAATACCATCTCAGAAAAGAATCTTATAACCTAAGTTTACAGAATACTCCTGGGCCTCCACAAGAAAAAGACTGATAACCCAATTACAAAATGGGCAAAAGACATGAAAAGAATTTTCACAAAGGAAGATATTCAAATGGCCAAGAGACATATGAAGAAATGCCCAAAATCATTGCCAATGTATGAGATGTAATCAAAACTACAAGGGGCAAAGTTTAACAGGGCAGCAAGTAATAAATGTTGGAGAGGATCTGGTGAGATAGGAACTCTTATACATTGTTGGTGGGATTGTACAATGGTACAACCACTCTGGAAGGCAGTTTTGCATTTCCTCAGAAAGCTGAATACAGAAATTCTATACGACCCAGCTATTCCATTGCTTGGAATATACACCATGGCTCATCCTCTGGTGAGTTTTCAGAGGCAGTAAATCACACAGGAGGAGATTGACCATCTTTCTCTCTCAGGGCAGCTGGTGGATTTAAACTGCTTGCTTTAGAGTTGGAAACACAGATTCTTACCACTAGGCCATGAGAATTCCCTAAACCTGAGCTTTGGCAAGAATTAAATTTGTATGCCATAGGGATTACCTTTAAGTTACTTTGGGAAGAGGAAGTGAGGGAGCACAAAATCCTTTTTAATCACCCGTATAAGGATAGCTTGGCTTGATCACCATTATCATATTTATCCATACGTACTTTTATGTACAACATACTTGGTTTACAGTATTAAGTGGACTCTTTTGTTATGCCCTGGGATTGTGTATATTCCCTGGCTGTTGTCCATGGTTGGGGGACTCAGTATGTCAGTATTCAAGTGATCGTGCCAATTGGTGGTATTTTCTGATAGAAGTACTTTTCCTACCAAACCAGACTTCCCCCCACTCCCCCACCCCTTGGTGTTGAGATATAATCCATGTTGAAGGCTGTAGTCTTTGATCTTCAAGTATTCAAGTGCTTCAGATGTTTTTCACTTTCTGCAAGGATGACTGTATCAACTGCATAATGCAGGCTGTTGATGAGTGTTCCCCCAAGCTTGATACTACGTTCATCTCTATATAGTCCAGCTTCTCCAGTGATTTGCTAGTAAACAGACTGAACAGGTATGGAGGAAGGTGTTGTTTCTTGTGGGTGGAGCCAAAGGAAGACTAGCAAAGCAGAATGTAAATCCAGAAAGTCTAGAGCTCGCTCAGGCCACTAGCGCCCAGGAACCCCAAAACATTTGCTTTTATCGGCATTCACAAACAAAAGAATAGTTCACAGAGAAATGGAAACATTAAGGATTACCTCACAGGGTCCCCAATGGGCAGGGTACAAATAGAAACATTAAGGATTTCCTCATAGGGCCCTGGATGGGTCAGTTACACAGTTAGATAAAAAACATACATTTAAGCAAGACTTCTTTGTATTCATAAACTGTGCTTTCTCTCATTTTGCAACAACCTTATCAAGAGTGGGAACATTTGTTTCTACTCTCACAAAAGTCAGTGTCTAAAGATGTATGGGAACTGCTTGTCATCTTCCTTCTCAGAGGGCCTCATGAGAGCTGCTTTCAGCCTTCCTTCTGAAGACACCTCTGTGTGCAAGGCACACGGCCACGTCCCAAGGATACAGCCCCTTACAGTCTATTGCCCCTTACAGATTGAAACAACTCTTATGCCCAGCTTTTTTGATTTTAAATTATACAATGTTCTCTTCTTTTATTTGGACAACTGGTTCTTGGTCCAGGTTTAGACTTCACATGAACACAGTTGTATGTTCTGAGATTTCAATTTTTTTCAATGCTATTCATAATTTGGTATGATTATGGATACATTACAATGTCAAGAAAACAAAAATCCTGGCCAGTGCACCAATAAGCAACATCATGACAGTTAGAGAAAAGGTTGAAGTTGTGATGATTTACTTTTACTTGGGTCCACAAGCAATACTCATGATGGCTGAAATCAAGAAATCAAAAGATGTGTTGTATTGAAAAAAATCTGCTGCCAAGGACCTTTTTAAATTACTAAAGAGCAAGAATATCAGTCTAAAGATTAAGATGCACTGGGAAAAAGCCATGCTCTTTTCAATTAATTACTGTGTATCTGAAAGTTGGGCAACAAAAGGAGATGGCCGAAGAGAACTGATGACTTTGAATTGCGGCTTCGAAGAAGAGTTTTGAAAATACTGTGGACTGTCAAAAGAACAATCAAGCCTGTCTTGAGGATGTGCAACCAGGGTGCTCCTTAGAGGCGAGAATGGTAAAGTTTTTCCTCCCGTACTTTGGGCAGGTTATACACATGGACTTCACCTGATGGTATGCATAGGAATCAGATCGACTACATCTGTGGAGGGAACCGCTGGAGAAGCTCAATATCAGCTGTGATAACTAGGCCGGGGGCTGATTGTGGAACAGACCACCAATTACTCATATGCAAGTTCAAGCTGAAGCTGAGGAAAAT
>NW_006399776.1:567397-577033 GCF_000299155.1 Elephantulus edwardii | reverse complement strand
TGGGGTCGCTATGAGTCGGAAATGACTCGACGGTACATAACAACAACAACAACTTTGGGAAAGTTGTCAGGAGGGTTCAGACACCATGCAGGAAAAGGTGGAGGGTCAATGAAAGAGAGGAAGACCCTCAATAAGGTGGATTGACACAGTGATTGTAACAGTGGGGTGGAGCATATCAGAGATTGTGAGGATGGTGCAGGCTAGAGTATGGTTCAGATCTGATGTTCATAGGCTCACTGTGGAGTTGACTAGAGGCCATCTAGCAACAATAACAACAACGAGGGTAGAAAAGCACACCTACTGCCCTCAACTCCTGGGAATCCTGTAGGACAGAGTAAAAGTGATACACAGAGCCTCCAAGGATGTAAGTCTTTAGGGAAGCAGACATTCTCCTGTGGAGTGGGTGGTGGGCTCAGACTGCTGCCCTTTAGGTTAGCAGTCAAACACCCTAATCATGGCACCACTTGTGTGTACCATTGAGTTGGAACCTACCCGTGGGTGACCCTCTATTTGGTTTTCAGAGACAGTAAATCACAGGGGAGGAGATTACCTGTCATTCTCCCATGAAGCAGTTATTTGCACAAGTATTTGAACCACATCCTTCTGCGTTGGCAGTGTACTACCTTACCATTAAGCCACCAGAGCTCCCTACAGCACCACTAGGGCTCTTTTTATTTCCTCACCAATTACAAATTCAGTTATCTTAAGGCGTTTCATTGATCTCTTTCAAAAAGAAGAGGATGTTTGGAAGCTAGTGATTATTTCATAAGAGAGCAGAAAGAAAAGGAACAGAGAACAGTGAAGGGGAAAATTTATAGAGAGGATACATGGGTCTGGAATACATTTGTGTGTCTGTTTGTAGAGGAACCTTGGTGGCATGGAGTGAAGCACTGGCTGCCAACTGAAAGGTCAATAGTTCAAATCCCTCAGCAGCTCCTCTGGACACAGATGCAGCTGTCTGTTCCTATAAAGATTTTAAGCCTTGGAAACCCTCCAGGACAGTTCTTCTCTGTCCTATAAGATTGTTATGAGTTGGAATTGACTTCTGGTAATGGTGGTTGACTACTGGCAATAAGCTGCATTACAATCTCAAAGACAAGCAGTTCAAGTACATCTGCAGCTATGTGGGAGAAGGATAGGTGATCTCCTGTGCAGTTAACTGCCTCTGAAAATCTTTTGGAGGGTCAGCTATGGGTCGGTTTTGACTCACTAGTACACAGATAAAAACAACAACAAGAATAACAATGTCGGCCTAGTGGCAAGGAGCTGTGCTGCAAACCCATGGGCATACTGCTTGAATCATCATTTGGTACATGGCAGAAAGATGGGCAGGCTTCTCTTGTGTGATTTACAGACTTGAAAACCTACTGGAGGATCAACTAGGAGTCAGTTCCAACTTGACAGCACACAACAACAACAATGGGTTTGAGTTTGCTTGTGAGTTAGGAAAAAGACACAACAATGAAAACAAATACCCTTCTTGTGGCTTATTTTTTTAATAAGAGCATTTTACATTTTTAAAATTAAAAATGTCTTTTTAATTGTGATCTGAGTGAACACTTGTTGTATGATGTCAAGTCAACTGCAACTCATAACAACCCTATGAACAATAGCTCTGAAGCATGCCCTCTTCTGAGCCGATCTCATCCTCTCTGACACACCTACCCCATTGCTTCAGTTACTGTCAATCCAGCTCATCCAGTATCTTCCTCTTCTGCTCTGTCCCTTCCACCCTTCCAAGAATGATGTCCTTCTCCAAGGACTGGTCCCTCTTGGAAAATAAGCCCAAAGTATGTCAGATGGAGCTTCAAAATCCTTGTCTCTAGGGAACAACTTGGTTTCGCTCATGCCAGACAGACCTGTTTATTCTCTTGGCAGTACATGATATGTTTCATATTCTTCTCCAGCACCACAACTCAAAGGCATGGATTCATCTTCTGCCATCCTTATTCATTGTACAGCTCTCTGATGCATAGCAAATAATTGCAAATACCATGGATTAGATCAGGTACACATTCGTCTCTAGAGTGAAGACTTACAAAGGACATCAATCTTTTATTCAACACTCCATCTACATTTGTTCACTAATAATTTCAATACTTACAATGCAATGTATTCATCTTTTCCTACCTCCTCCTTATAATTCTGATTTTCGTCAATTCTTCTATACCTGTTTCCCTTTATTTTGAAGAATTGATTTTCATTCAATTATTCATATGCATTTTGTTTGTTAATATTAACTACAATTAACTATGCCATTTATTACAACATCTCATCAAATTCTCACTCTCCCTTGCCTATCCCTTTATCCTACCCATTCATCCACTAATCCCTGCTGCCCTAGCATTTTGTTTTTGTTGTTCTTCTTGCCCCCTCACCACCCCCATTTCTTCCCCCTTCTCAACATTTTACTTTTTTAAACTACAGACACAAGTGAGAAGGAATATTGGGTCTTTCCTCTCCAAGGGCAGTCTGAGCAACCAGAGATGAAGGTCTGAGAGCAAAGGTTCTTCCTGACGCACAGCTGCCTACCCTAGCCCAAACCTGTCCTGAGACAATCTCCTTGTCACCACCTTCAATCTCACAGGCTTTCATCACCTGACTCCCCCTGCCATCCATTGCAGGAACAGACCAGCTCTAGTGACTCCTAGGTAAATGCTGGAATATCAAAACATTCAGTCAATCATGTGGAGTCTTCTAAAAGGAAACAAAAAGTGGTTTGTGAGGACATTGAAGAAAGCTGCTTACTAGAAATATAGAGGCAATCTTTAGTCAATGAGAAAGGGATGGAAGAAACTGGGAGATCTTTTTATAGAAATCAAAAGGTTATTATAAGTAGGCTGGAAACCAATTATCCTCAAGTAAAAAAGAGAAGCAGAAATAATCTCTGCTTTGGGGAAATGTTATGTGTCATTGTAGTCTGAGGTGCCTCAGGTAGTGCAAAGAGTCTGAGCGGTATAGGATTGCCTCGGGAGATAGGATTGCTCTCCTCACTTTCAACTGTTACTAAGAGTGGAATCAGCCCAGAATTGGTCTCAGATACCTTGAGACCAGTCTCTCTAATGTGAGCCATTCAGAACAAGATGAAAGAGGATGGAGAAGAAATTGAAGAGAGAGTAAAGGGGGAGGGCAGACAAAGTGAGGAGTTGGGAGTGGACAAAAAGCATTTCACTTTCAAATCATCTCTTTAAAGTCTTTGCCCATGATGTTTTAAATTAAAGAAGGGAATTGGGCAGTTTGCCCAGTTATGAAACTATTAGGCTTTGATGGAAGCACCTCTCTCCATGAATAAATTAGTGAATAATAAATAAAATGGGAAATGGGAATAATAGAAAGTGTTGCTAATAAATTTGAGTTCGTGTCCTAATAACATATTCATTTGTTAAAACATCTTGCTGTGGGGATTTTTCAGAGGTGGAACAAAGCGAACAGCCAGGTGCCTTTTTGATGCTGAGCTGGTCACCTGAATTTGCTTACATGCTACTCATTGCCTCCACCTCCCGTCTCCAGAGTGTGCCATGCTAGTTTAGGGTTTGATAACTGAGAGAGTGCTTTCAAGTATGCAATACCCCCGAATGTGAGGAATGCACTGTTGCTCTAGGCAGAGGCAACCCATGTGGCTGCTTTCATGGGTCAGAGTTTTCACCCCTCTGCTTGACCACCAGAGATGGGCCATGACCACCACTATCCCCTGTCTCTACACTCTGTGATTATCTGCAGGAAACAGTGATTTGTGACAGCTGGGTGGCACCGAATTGACATCCACAGTGACAGATAACTCAAACAGAGAGGCTGAACCAATTAAGGGGACTTTGTGTGGTTATACTTGGACAGAAGACACTGGCTAAGAGGCAGAGCTGTAGCAGGAGGCAAAAGCTACAAGAGTGGAGGTAGGCAGAGTGGAGGATAAAGAATAGAGTAGTAAGGGGCCATATCCTTGTGAATAGAGACAGAGAACCCCACCTTTTAGCAAATTTGTCATACTGGGCCAGGCTGTGTGTTGCTTCAATGCTGGAAACCATACCGCTGGTATTTCCAGTACCAGTAGTGTCACCCATGGTGGGAGAGATTTCAGACCAAGACAGACTAGAAAGAAAGGCCTGGTAATCTAATTCTAAAAATTAGCTGATGAAAGTTCTACGGATTATAACAGAATTTTGTCTTACATCATGTTGGAAGATGAGCTGTCTAGATGGGAAGGCACTCAAAGTACACAATGACAACAGCATGAACTCGAGTATACCGTGATGCTGACGATGGTGTAGACTCTGCAGTGTCTCCTTCTGTTGCACACGCGGTCAGCAGGAGTTGGAGCCAGCTTGATGGCAACCAGCAAGAGATGGGGAGATGGTATTCATCTCTGGACTCAGGCATCAGTGGTTTTCAGGTTAGAATGTAGAGTTGTACCAGACCAGAGTCAACCATGTAGGGTTCAAGGTTATTGATTCATCAGGCAATAATTGGAAACCCCAAAATAAAGCTCTTGGCTAGAAGAACCACAACACTGGGGTTCCAGAAGAAACATCCAACACAGAGATGAACGTGGGCTTGGAAGAGGCAGATGCGGGGCCCCCACACTCCTCTCCTGCTGGTCTGAGCTGGTCTTGGAGATTACTCCTTATGTACGCAGCTAGCCTACTCTTGGCTCCAAAATTTGTTGGATGTGTACAAAATACATAATGAGGATTCATATTTAAAAAGTAGAAAAAAGCTACTATTGAAAGTAATAAATATGTCTTTCTTTTTTTCCCTCAGTGTCTTTCTCTCAACTTGTCATGGTGATTTTTATTTGCTATTTAATGCCATTCTAAGTGAAGAAAGAAAAATATAAAGTTGTCAGGTATTATGAATTTTACTGTTCAATTTTATATTAGTAAAATGGAAAAGAATTTAACTTGTATGTAGAGTCATCAAACTTAACACACTTTCAATTTTGTAGGTTGTTCTTACTATTTGATTTTTACAAGAACAGTAGAAATGTTTCACAGAACAAACTCAGTTGCTTTTATTTCACCTCTTGATGGGTCCACATCTGACAGCACTCTGCTCTTGGCTTACTAAGAGTAAGGGCTGGAAGGAACAGGAACTACGGGCTACCCTGCAGTTCCCATTCCTTTTAGGTCATCATTTCAATATGAGTGACTGGAAGTAAGTGTCAGTAACAGAAGTAACAAAGATGTTAAAGGATTCCTTGGCCATTTATGTTTCTCAGAACACTCAGGCCTTATTTCTGTGTTTGCAGTGTACTCTGGTTCCAATGAGAAGTGTGGCCACTAGGAGCTGCTTACACACAGACATGACCTGTTTACCTTGTACTCACTTTGAGTCTCAATGATGTGTCTCTCTCAGAATTCTGTGCTTGTGAGCTGCCCGGAACCCGGCAATGAATGGTAGGGGAAATGCTGAATAAGCATATAGCCTCTATTCACAGGCATGCATCATTGTCCTATTGATAGTCACTTACAAATTCAAAGACAAAATTATTGAGACTTGTTGGTTATAAGAACAGAACATTGAGCCCAAGCTCTAGGCTGTTCTGAGAGCAGGGCACAGTGTCACTTACGCAGTTTGTACATCTACAAAGCTGCTCTGCCCTACTGAAGAGCATACCTTCTGCTGGCAGGAATGTTTGCAAGAGTTGGGAACTATGGCTGTTGTTTGTACCCAAGAGTGACTTCCTTCTGCTTTTATTTGAATTTTTTTTTAAATGGAGGAGCTCATTTTTATTTAGAAGTGTTATCTTTTCTGTAATTAACCTCACATTACAAGCCAAATCAGCTTCTGCTAGATTAATTTGAGCAGGGGAATACAGAGCTGGGTGAGGAACAGGATTAAGCAGCTGGGTAAGTCAGAAATTCTCAAATGCTGTCAATCAGGCTCATTCTAAGGGAGCAGAGGGAAAAACCAAATGCCTGCTTGGCAGATCAGGGACAACACTGTGAGAATGGGCCAGCCTTGGAGACGGGAGACATAGCCTGGTGGAGGAAATGAGGAGGCAAGGGGCACAGCAGGCAGGGCAGACCACCGGCCCTTGGGAGTGTTGGCAGTGGCCACTGGTGGGCTGTGTGTGATGCTAAGGAGCCTCTGGGAAATTGTGGCAGGCATCTGGACTGACCTCCATATGGGCATCAGGACAAAGGATAGAAAACCATTTTCTGGGGGACGAGTGCAGAAGGTTGATGAGGCCCTGATCTAGATCCCAGAGGAACCAGGAGAGTTGAAGGCAAAGATTCAGAACTCTGGGGACAGTGTGGACACAGGCAGATAAAGCAGGTGCTTCTGGTTAGAAACAAGACAAGAAGGAATCCTGCACTGGATCTGGACTGTGATGTCAGGGCAGGATCATTCCTCCAGCATTAAGACATGTGAATTCTTGAATTCAGGGATTTTTCTGTTTCTCTGACTACAGGGTGGGCTTTAAGATCTGAGGGTGCTCAAAGTGCCCTGATGTGAGGGTTTTAAAACATACAGGAGTATGGAACAGAGTAGTCATTATGGCATGTGTTCCCTTTCTGTTAGAACACATTGGTTTCCCCCGCTTTACATTTCAACACCCATAAGACTAGCATTCAAGAATTCAAAAGACATCTTTTGATGTTCCAAACATGATGTCCTACTACAAGGACTGGTACCTTCTGACAAACTGCCTACAGTATGTGAGACAGAGTTTCAAAATTCTTGCCTCCAAGGAGCAACCTGGTTTCACTCTCTCAGGACAAGCCTGTTTGTTCTCTTGGTATGTTCAATAAACTTCTCTAGCACAATGCCTCAAGGACATCAGTGATTCTTCTTCTGTGATCCTTATTCATCGCCCAGCTCTCAGATGTATAGAAAACAATTCAGAACACTAATGACTGGAGCAGGTGCACCGTGGTCTTTGGACTTACATTGTTGCTCTTTAGTACTCTGGAGAGGTCCATGACAGCAGATTTTCCCAGTACAACTCATCCTTTGATTTCCTGCCTGCTGATGCCCAGGGTGTTGATAGTGGATCTCAACAAGGTGAAATTGTTAACAAATGGATCAGTAAAGCATTTGGTTATGATTGTTAACAAGCATAAAGCTTAGCAGACATGAAATAATGAACAAACAAACAAACAAAAAATTCACAAGTTGTTTAAAACCAACATAGTACCAAGGGGGGGAGGAGTGGGTGGATTGTTATTGTCAATTAGGTACCATTGAGCCGTTTCAACTCAGAGAGCTACACGGTACCCTGTCTTTTACATCTTCACAGTCACTGCTATGTTGGGGCTCACTATTGCAGCTACTGCGGTACAGTCACTGCTATGTTGGGGCTCACTGTTGCAGCTACTGCGGTACAGTCACTGCTATGTTGGGGCTCACTGTTGCAGCTACTGGGGTAACAACCAACCTCATGAAGAGTCTTCTTCATTGTCCCCGATCTTCTGCTTTTCCAAGAAGGGATGATTAGATAAAGAAAACTTCATATTGGAATTTATGTGCAAACAGTAAGTATTGCAGTACATTTCCAAACTATAGCTCGTGGCCAGTGCTTAATATGCTCCATCAAATGGGCTACCCCTTGGTAGTCTGAGGGCAGGTACTGTGACCTGTTATACTTCCTGCACCTCTGATGAGAAAGACCAGGGTCATGTGATTCCCTATTTTTTTTTTTTATTTTTTTTATTTTGTGTGCGTGTACCGTCAAATCAGATCTGACTGGTACAGGAGGATATTGCACCTCCTTCTCCGGCAAAGCATCTGGTGGATTCGAACCGTGTTCCTCTGGGATTGCAGTGCAGCTTCTTTGCCACTAGGCCACCAGAGCTCCCATGTGATTCCCTATTAACTGAAGCGTGGATCATTTCAGGATTTACCACAGTCCTAGAGGCCGAAGAAAATTGGACTTCCTTTGAGTTAGGGATCTGAAGGGTTTTTGTCACCCATGTATGTGGGTGTGTGTTGCTGTGTGGTTAGGGAGCCTCCATTCCCAAACACAGTCCTGCTGACTTTAATTAGTGACTGCCATGCAACTTAATTATTAACATATTGTTTTTTCATTTCCAAACCATGTTTCCTGGTTTGGTTTCTGCCTCTTCCATTCCTTGAAGATTTGCACATCTTCGGGAAAGCCAAAATATCCACTGTTCTCGAACTTTTTGGCATTTCCCTGAGGTGGTCCATAGAACTGACCTAGTGACTTAGTTCTGCATGCATGATTAACAGGGAGCATGCTCAGCTCACCTATTTCAGCTGACTGATTTACATCATGAGGCTGACAGATGAAGGCCTGGTGTGTCAGCCAATCAGGATCTGGAGGACAGCCGGCACAGATCACCAATGTGTCTTGACAGGCCTTGAGGGAAAGTGAAAATAACCAGGCTTTGATTTGCACCTCCGGTCACTGCAGGCTCCAAAAGATGTCATTTTTAGATATTTCCTGTGTTTTCCTTTAGAGTCACAATACGTCAGGCGCAGCTAAATGAAGAACTAAATTAAAACTGTCATTTCAGCTCATAAATAACAGATGTCTGATGCATTTAATTATTTATAGTCTTGAATCTTTCAGAAATGAAAATGACTATACACATTTTTAATGCGGTTCTTGGTAATTTGCTGCCTGACTGATAAGATTTGCCGATAATCCTGACTTGCAAACATGAAAAATAAAACAGAGACTGACTCGTTTATTTTCACAAGCCTGCATCTTTGCTCCCTTGTGACTTCAACAAAATTTAAATTAAAGTGAAATCTAATCACAACAAAATGATGTTCATATACTGCACTCATATTTGTGATTGGGTTTCCTGAGTTTATGCGGTAGGTTTCAGGGACCCAGAGATTCTTGTATAGCTAGAAAAATCTTGTCCTGAGGGGAAAAAAATCCTCCAAATTGCCCTTTTCCTCAGGGTTATGAATTCACTGATCATGGTTCAATAGAGAAACCTTAAACATATTGGCAAGATTGGTTAAGTTGCCTTGGTGAAGTAGTATGTTATGTTTTTGGCTGCTAATCAAAAGACTGGCAGTTTAAATCCACAAACTGCTGTGTAAGAGAAAATTGGGATGTACTTATCAATAGTTGCAGCTTCAGAAACCCAGCATCATGAGGTGGAATTGAGTTGATGGTAGTGGATTTGGCTTTTGATTAAGTATGATTACAAATGCCCTCTGGCCTACAATGTCTTTTTAAAATTTTTTCCCTTTTGTGTGCAAAGTCTTTTATAATTCGAAATAAAATCATACTAAAGTGTAACTGGCCCATGTCAGGTCCTGAGAATAATTTTAATTTAGGAGAGAGAGGAAGCAATGAGGTTGCTTCTTTGAGTAATTACTCTCTTAATTGTTGTTGTCATGTGCTTTTGAGTCAGCTGTGACTCATCATGACCTGATGCACAATAGCTCTGAACCTTATCCTATTCTGAGTTAGTCTTAGCATTTTTGGCACACCTCGCCTCATTACCTCAGTTACTGTATCATTCCATCTCATCTGGGATCTTGCTCTCCTGTTCTGTCCCTCCACCCTTCCAAGCATGATGCCCTTTTCTGAGGACTGGCCCCTACTGATCATGTGCCCAAAGCAGGGAGACAGAACTTAAAAATCTGTGCTTCCAAAGAGCAGCTTGGTTTCACCCTCTCCAGGGTTTGTTTGTTCTCTTGGCAGTCCCAGGT
>NW_006399776.1:559476-565271 GCF_000299155.1 Elephantulus edwardii | reverse complement strand
TCGCTCATTAGTGTTCAAGGCCTCAAACCTGTTCCTGAGATGATTCTGAAATTCAGGTGGTATGAAATCAAAGTCATATTTTGGCTCCTGTGCATTTGGTTTAATTTTCCTCAGCTTCAGCTTGAACTTGCGAATGAGTAATTGGTGGTCTGTTCCACAATCAGCCCCCGGCCTAGTTTTCACAGCTGATATTGAGCTTCTGTAGCGGTTCCTTCCACATATGTAGTCGATCTGATTCCTATGCATACCATCAGGTGAAGTCCATGTGTATAACCTGCGTTTGTGTCTCTTTAATAAGCAAATACAAACATCTGATTTTGACCTAGTCATGTGGTGAAAAGTAAATTGACTTGGGGATCGTATAAATACGGTTTTGAAGTCTGGTTTGAACAATTATAAGTGAATGCCATTGAATAGTGTACTCTAGGACCTTAGATTTTTTATTTTTAAAATGGACATAATAATACCTGCCTCCTGTGAGGAGTAAACAAGGCAACATTTGAAAAATAGCAGGACTTAGTAGCTATGTTATAAATATTAGGAGTGTTTATATTTATTGGGGAGAAAATAACAAATTGCTCATGGATGAAAATTATTATATTAATTATTCCCTAAGGTTCTTTTCAGATAAAAATCCCTGTCTTCATCGCTCTCCAGCCCTACTATTTGCATTCTGTGGAAATCTTCATTGACTTATCAATTCTGCATCATTTCACTAGTTATTTCTGATCACGGGTGGTCTTTGAAACAAGGCTGTTAAGCCTCTCTGCCGAGAAGAGTCTTTCTCTCAGCTTGCTCACAGTCTTGTGTTACACCAGGATATCACCAGCACTTCTCAGAATCCATGCCATGTGCTCCAGTGTCTTAGGGAGCCCCAAGCTTTCATCTCACACTCAAGAACATGTAGGGCCATACGACGGTCCCAGGAGAACACAAAGACTTGTGGAGACTGGTAAAATGAGGCAGCAGTTTGTATTCAGCTCAAGGTTATTATCTTAAGACATTTTCAAGAGAAGACTTCTTTCAAGAGAACTCTTAAGGCAAGATATTGATGCAGATGTTTCCAATATTTGATACAGACAAACTATTTACATTAAACCAAACCAAATCAAACCAAACTAGACCAAAAGTGTGGGAACCAATGTTGTATTGTCCAAACAATGCAGCCCTATGACTGTTTTGACCTGAAGACTTAAGTTGTTTCAGTAATCAGGCACCTGGGCTCCATTTACCTTTCCAGGGCTAACCAGAAGTTACAGTTTCCTCTTTGGTAGCCATAAAGAGTTCTTTCTTTTGCTCATTGGATTAATGGCCATTTGGTTACTGTAGAGTTTTTTATATTCCTATCTATTTTGTCACCCTAAAGAAAAAGAAAGCAACTATTGCACTTAGCAACAACAAAATAAAATATTTTTAAAGGTCACTCTACCCCTGACATTTTAACCTCATCATCATTCTTTTATGAATCTCACACTGTTCCTAAGGCTCACCAGAAAGAAGAGTACCTGTAGTGTTTAAATAATAGATTAAAATATAGTAGTAATTTAATTGGAAAATGTAGGAGGTTGAGATAATAGGCTAACTAGATCTAGAATTGTCTTAGTTATCAATTGCTGCTATAACAAAAATTCCACAATTAGATTGCTTTAACAAAAGGACACTCAATTTCTCATCATTTGTTGTTGTATTTGTTAGATTCTGTTGAATCAGGTCCATATGAACATAGTGATCAGGAGGGAACACTGCCCAATCCTGCACCATCCTCACAATTTTTGCTGAGTGCAAGCCCGATGTTGCAGTTACTGTGTCAATCCATCTTGTTGAAGGTCTTTCTCTTTTTCAGTGACCTTCTACTTTATCAAGCCTGATATTTTTCTTGCAGTACTGACCCCTCCTGATAACACTTCCAAAGTATGTGAGTTTTGTTTTGTTTTGTTTTTTTTTTTTTGATACACTTCTTTCAAGACATATGAATTCAGGATCTTGGCTCTAGGGGAAAATCCTTCTCTCTCTGCTCTGTGGGAAAGTCCTTGTTCCTTGGTTCTTTGGTGACTGTCACGTGTGACATCCATTACCATTTCATCATTTGCTTGTTTAATCTCTTACATCTCAAAAGAGATTGATTTTCTAATTATCATTAGTTTCATTTACTCTAAATGTGATGATGTACTTTTGTAATTCTGTAAATAAAGTGATTAAGCTAAAATATTGCATTAATAAAAGGAAAAGCATCCCCATGTTTTTACCTTTAGAGACCTGTGCTAGTCCTTCACTAGAGTGAATTCTGCCCAACCAAGTTTAGAAATGGATTAGATTAGAGATGGTTCAAAAGAGATTGGCACTTGAAGAGGTACCGGCCTTTCAGACAATATTCTGAGCTTCTATAGTCTTTACATATGGCTAATTTATATAGAGAGAGCATCTATGATGTCTTCTATGGAATAGGTATTTTCCAGCTCTCTTTCTCTAAGGAAATAATAATAATAAAAAAGAATGTTATCTTTTCTATTTAGTTACACTTTTGTGTTGTGATAAAAACTTGAGAAATATTGGTGAAAATTGAGTTTGTTCCCAAGTACCTACATAGGACAAAGGAGGTTAATGCATCACTTGGATTTTAACACTCATGAATTTGAGGTAGAGTGATCTTGGCAGGACTTTGGGACTGCGACAAGGACAGCAAGACCAAGAAGGTATGTCTGTGAGGGAGATGCCAAAATAGGGACACAGAGGAATACATTTTCCATTTTCTCAGTTTATTAACTAATTTGTACACATATACATCAGTATTAGTTGCTATTACTCAAAACTCATTGCTGTCATGTTGGAACTGACTCGTAACTGGTCCTCCAGTGGGTTTTCAGAGGCTGTGCATAGTTCAGGAAGAAATTGTTCATCTTCCTTCTGGGGAGCAGTTTGTGAATTCTAAGTGCCTGCCTTTGGGTTGGCAGTGCAACTCCTTACCCACTAGGTCATGTTTTAATAGGATTGAGCTGGTTCTCTTGTGAAGTTGGGATGGTTATTTTTAAGCTTTTGTTTTGCTTGTCTAGTTAAACACTTGTCCCCTGTATTTAGTAAGAGTTGCACAGGTTGTTATTGTTGTTCATCTACAGAGTCAAAGCCATAATTATTTTAAAATGTTTTGCAATTATAGAAACTGTAATGATTCCATAATAACTTTGTAATCCTTATTATAGTTTTAATAATATTAAAATTAGTCCACATAGTAATCACAGCATTAAAAAACAATATTTAACAGTAGACTATTAAAAATATTATGATAGGAAAAGAAAGAGATTAATTTAGGACATACCACATGCTAATACTGCCTCATTTATATAACAAAGAAAAAGCCATTCTCCAGTGGAATTCCAACTACAGATATGTTAGGGGCCCTCGAGTCAAATGTGAAACTGAAGGATTCTGTGGGAAAAAATGCCAAAGGATACAGGAAATATAAAAATAAAATGCAAAGAATATACCAAGTCATTGTTCTGAAAGAACTCTTCAATACTCAGTCAAGTCTGGAGCATATTATCAAGAGCTGATTGTTCTGAAGGGAGAGAAGCTCAAGCTATACTGAAAGAACTGGTGAGGACAAGCCTCCTTGGATTGAAAGAATAGGGATTGTTTCAACAAATGGACACAATACTGTAGGTGTGCATTTATTAAAAAATGTTTGTAAGATAACCACCTGACCCACCCAACAACAGCAGGTAACTAAAAAAAGGTGATCATCTACTGAAAACTCACCTTTGCTTTTGCCTTTTAGTGTTGCAATGAGAATTTCTTTTGTCAACATGCTCTTAATCAGGATGAGGTGGAATGCTCTCTTTGCCTACCAACCTTCTCTCCTTATTTTCACCCTCAGCCCTCCTCAGAGGGTTAAACAGGCCAAGGAAAATAGGAAGTTGTAAAAAAAAAAGAAATGGAGTACATGGAGATAATTATCCTAAGCATTGTTGTTTACCATTGAGTCAGAACTAACTCGTAGCTCACCCTCTGGTGGGTTTTCAGAGGCAGTTAATTGCATGGGAGGAGATTGTCCATCTTAAGCATTAGTGAGCTGAAATGGACTGGCACTGATAATTCTGAATCACATTGTCACATGGCCTACTACACTAGGCTTAAAAGATTGTGATGATGGCACAGGCCTGGTCAGGATTTCATGCCATTGTCTATAGTGTCCTTATGAGCATCCATGACATCAACACCAACAATACTGTGCCGGGGATAACAAATTGAAGAGAAATTGCATCACATTCTTGTCAAAAGGAACATCTCAAGATCTATCTTGAACTACAGCAGTAATAGGATGATATTCATATGCATACAAGCAAGACTTTTTATGACTATTATTTAAATTGACATAAAAGCTACTAAAGTAAAAGATGAATAGAAATTTTCTACCACTTCTGCAGTCTAAAATGGATCAAATGTGCAATTAAGGTACATTATTAATAATTGGTGATTGGAATGCAAAAGTTGGGAACAAAATAGCAGGGATAATCAGAAAATGTCCTTGGTGATATGAGGACAGAGATTACATAACATTTTGTATGACCAACAACTTTTCCCTCACTCCCCCACCCGTCAAATTTTACAGCTCCATGATTAATCCACCCTGCCTCCCATATCCTCATCCCTCTGCTTCCACCCTCTTCCCTGCCTTGAATCTTTATACTCATTCTACAATAATGGTTGTTATACAATACTTGTCCTATTGGAACTGAGTTAGTTTACTCAGCATAATGCTCTCCAGTCCCCTCCCAAGTTAGGTAATAATTTACAAAATCGTTGCTCCTGCATGCTGGGTAGTCTTCCATTGTATGGATGTGCCATAATTTCTCAATCCATTTGATTGTGATTGGACATCTGGGCTGTTTCCATGTTCTTGCGATGATGAATAACACTACTATGAACTTTGGTGTACAAGTTCTCTGTGCCTCAATTCTCATTTTCTCAGGGTTTAGTCCTTGCAGTGGAATAGCTAGGTCATATAGAATTTCTATGTTCAGCTTTTTGAGGAGATGCCAAACTGCCTTCCAGGTGGTAATACCATTTTACAGTCCCATCAACAATGTATAAGATATCTCTCCACATCTTCTCTAACATTTACTACTTGCCATCCTGTTAAACTTTGTCACTGTTACTGAAGTGAGGTGGTATCTCATTGTGGTTTTGATTTGCATCTCTCTTATTGCTAGTGATGTTGAGCATTTCTTCTTGTTTCTGTTGGACATTCAAGTATTGTCTTGTGAAGATTCTTTCCAAATCTTTTGCCCTTTTGTAGTTGGGTTATCAGTATTTTTCTCTTGGAGGCCTAGGAGTATTCTGTAAACTTCTGTGTTAAGACTTTTGTCTGAAATGGTATTACCAAATATTTGTTCCCAGTTGGTAGGTTCTTTTTTCACCTTGTTGGATAAAGCTTTTGATGCACACTAGGAATGATGCACAAGTTCTCATTCATCAATTTTATCCTCTTCGGAAGGATTGTGCATTTCTGGATGTTTTTAGCAGTCTCTTTATGCCATAGAGTAGGCCTTCTAAGCTTGATCATGGTTTGTCTCTGATAAATGTTATGGTTTTGGGCTTTACTCCAAGGTCTCTGATCCACCTTGAGTTGATTTTTGTGTATGGTCTGAGATGTGGATCCTGTTTCAGCTTTCTGCAGGTAGCAGTCCAGTTTTGCCAGCACCATTCTTGAAAAGGCTGTCATTTCCCCATTTGATAGCTTTGATTTACTTGTAGAATATCAGTTGACCATAGATGTTGTTGCTGTTGTTAAGTGCTGT
>NW_006399776.1:530496-559161 GCF_000299155.1 Elephantulus edwardii | reverse complement strand
GAGTCACCCACCTTTGGCTTGGTAGCATCACTTTAGATAGTTGGGTCTATTTCTGGGTTCTCATTTTTCTTCCATTGGTCTAGTTCTTCAGTTCTTGTCTTTGAATGAGACCATACTTTTTTGGTTATTATTACTGTGTAGTAGGTTTTGAGGTCAGAGAGTGCTATGCCTTCCACCTCATTTTTGTTTTTTAGAAGTGTTTTACTTATTTGGGGTCTCTTGCCTCTCCACATAAATTTGACAATTTCCTTTTTTTATCTCCTTGAAAAATGAGTTTGGTATCTGGGATTGCATTGACCTTGTAGATTGCTTTTGATAAGGCTGTCATTTCACAATACTGAGTGTTCCTATCCATGAATAGGGCACATTTTTCCATTCCTTTAGGTCTTTTATTGTGTCTTGCAGAAATACTCTGTAGTTTTCTTTGTATAGATCTTTTGTATCTCTACTTAGGTTTACTCTCAAGTATCTCAATTTGTGGTTGGCTATTGTAAATGGTATTGCTTTCTTGAGTTCCTTCTCTGAGTTCTCTTTGTTACTGCAGAGGAATTCTACTGATTTTTTTATATTGTCAAAGGCATCAATTCTTCTTCTGTCGTCTTTGCTCATTGTCCAGCTCTGTAAAGTATAGCAAGTAATTGCAAAGACCATGGCCTGGATCAGGCAAACCTTAGTCTCTAGACTGACATTGTTGTTTTTCAGACGATGTTTATCATTTCTCAAATGGAAAGAACTGAAAAAAAAAAGGTTCAAATCTTGAGTTGCCATGTTGAAGGCTTGCTTATATGAGAAATGCACTGAATGACACAGGAAGCAAATAATGCAGGAAGGAATACACATAGATACTGAAACAAGAATAATTGACTGATGCTTAGCTGTGCATGGGAGTCCTCATGAATCTGGAAGCTAATAAGAACAACCTCCAACCTACACTGTGAATAACATGGTTGACACATGTAACAGAATAATTTGTCTCATGTTTATTTTTCTTGAACACCATTGAGAGGACACAAATCTTCATTCTTACTTCTCTAGCCTTTCTTTGAGCCTACTCTACCATTTCTCCACCACTCAAGAATGAACCTCATGGGAAAGCCAGAGGCCTCCTTAGAAGGTAGTTGCAGCAGAAATGAAAACTCAAAACCTTATGTTTTTTTCCTGATTCTGATTTGTGAGCGCCTCGCTTGTGCTGGAGTAGAACTATACTATGTAATGTTTTCAGTGGCTGATGTTTTTTTGAAATACATAGCTAGATTGTTCTTCTGAGGTGCATCTGGGTGGCTTTGAGCCCCATGTTTGATTAGTAGCTGAGTATGTTAAGGATTTGCAACACCCAATGACCAGGTAAGAGCATACAAATTAAGAAAGGAGTGTGCAAGGGATGTGTCCTTTCTCCATATCTTTTCAATTTATATGTAGAACACATCAGGAAGCTGGACTCTGTGAGGAAGAATGTGGCATCAAGTTTGGAGAAAGACTCATTAACAACATGCACCATGCATCTGACACAACCTTGCTTGCTGAAACTGAGGAGGAGTAGATTGCTGTAGATGGTCAATGATTACAGTCTTCAATATGAATTGCATCTCATCATCAAGAAAACAAAGATTCTCATCACTGGGCCATCGGCAGCATCATGATAGATGGAGAAGGGATTGAAGTTGTTAAGAAGTTTATCTTGCTTGGGTTTACAATCAGTATTTTTGGCACCAGTCAGGAAATCAAAAGATGAATGTTTTGAGAAAGTTTGCTGTCAGGGACTTCTTCAGATTGCTAAGGATCAATGATGCCAGTCTAGATACTAAGATGCACCTGATTCAAGCCATGGTCTTTTCAATTACTGGCTATGCATCTGAAAGCTGAAAAAGGACGAAGGCTAATTGAAGATGATTTGATGCCCTTGAGTTGTGGTGCTGAAGAAGAATATTAAACACACCATGGACTTCAAGAGAATGAACAAGTCTGTCTGGAGAGAGTGAAACTAGTTTGCTCCTTGGAAGCAAGGATTGTGGAACTCTGACTTATACATACTTTGGACATTTGCCAGGAGGGACCAGTCCTTGGAGATGATGGATTGCATCTCATCATCATCTCATGCTTGCAAGGACGAAGGGTGAGCACAAGAAAAGAAGATTCTGAATGGGATAGATTGACACAGTACTATGGCAATAGGGGCTGGTGTGTCAGAGATAGTGAGATTGGCTCAAGTTAGGTAAAAATACCTCTGTGAAGACAACCATTTGTGATTGTACAGTGATTTTCAACTGAGGTGGTGTCCCTTTTATTTACTTGGGGAAGGAGGAGTCACAACTGGTCAGCAGCACCACTATTGATATCTAGTAAGTAGAGATTAGACATATCAAAACCAAACCTGCTGCTGTTGTTCAGTTTTGACTCATGTGTATCCCCCCACCCCCACCCCAAATATGGTTTCTGAGGCTGTAACTCTGAACAGAAGCAGACTGTTTCATCTTTATTTTCCTCCTGACACAGCTGGTGAACTTAAAACTTTTGACCTTTCTTTTAGTAGCCTGACATATAATATACTATATATGTCTCCATATCTTTTCAATCTATAAGTAGAACAGATCATCTGAGATGCTGGGCTCTATGAGGAGGAATGTGGCATCAGGATTGGTGGAAGAGTCATCAACAACCTGCGTTATGCAGATGACACAACCCTGCTTGCTGAAACTGAGGAGGACCTGAAGCGCTTGAGGCAGAAAGTCAAGGACTGAAGCCTACAATATGGATTGAAGCTCAACATCAAGAAAACAGATTCTCACCAATGGGCCAGTTGGCAGCATCAGTATGGATGGTGAAGAGATTGAGATAGTTTTAGTTTACTTGGTTCCACAGTCAGCACTCTTGGTAACAGCAGCCAGGAAATCAGGAGATGAATTACATTGGGAAAATCAGCTGTGAGGGACCTCTCAAGAGTACTGAAGAGCAATGACATCAGGCTGGAGACTAAGGTGCACCTGATCTGGACTATAGTCTTTGCAATTAGGTGCTATGCATCAGAGAGTTGGACAGTGACTAGAGGTGATAGAAAGAGAATTGATGTAGTTGAGCTGTGGTGCTGGAGAGGACTGTTGAATATACCATGGACTGCTAGGAGAACAAACAGATTTGTCCTGGGGAAGGTGAAGCCAGGCTGCTTCTTGGAGTTAAGGATTCTGAAACTTCGTCTGACATACTTTGGGCATGTTGCAAGGAGGGACTGGTCCTCGGAGAAGTACATCATGTTTGGGAGAGTGGAGGGATGGATCAGGAGAGGAATACCCTTGATGAGATGGATTGATTCTGTGATTGGGGTGGTGGGAGTGAGTGTGTCAGAGATGGCGAGATTGGCACAGGATAGAGCAGTGTTTAGGGCTCTTGTACATAGGGTTGCTGTGAGTCTCAAGTGACTCGATGGCACATAACAACAACAACAACAACAACAACAACAACTATGGCTTCTGTAGGGGTTTAAAATTATTCTAAGTACTGTGCACAGAATGGCCCCTACAACAAACAATTATCTATAACTCTGGTGGCTTAGTCCATAAGGAGTTGTGCTGCTACTCCAAAGGCTGAACATCTTCTGTGGTTCAAATCCACCTTTGGCTCTGCAGGAGAAAGATGAAAAATCTTCTCCCATGCAGATTACTTGAGTTAATGAGAAATACCAATAGTGTTGAGGCTGGGAAAATGTACTGTAGATTTTCTTCTTGATCATCTCTTTCTACCACAAGTCCTTATTCTTGACCTCCTGACTCCACTTCAACTCCTGACTTGACTCCGACCTACCTTGTTCTCCAGGGGACTTTCAGCGAAAGAAATAGATCATTTTTTTTTTTGAGAGAGTGGCAAAGAGCTAGTTGGCTTAGTGGTAAGAAGCTGTGCTGTAATCTTCAAGGCATGCAGTTCGAATCCACGAGTTACTGTGTGGGAGAAGGATGAGCAATCTCCTCCTGTGCCGTTTACTGCCTCTGAAAACCCACTGGAGGGTCAGCTGTGGGTTGGTTCTGACTCCACAACAAACAACAATGATGACAATAATGAAGAACTTGAAATAAAAAAAAAATCTGCATGAAGGCTGGAGAGAAAATGAGGGGGCAGGGTGCCATTAAAAATGGGAAGTAAGGTTTTTTAAAAAATGGATTGTGACAAAGGGCACATATGCTTATAGGAACATCACACGTTAAATGCGGTTTCCAACAAAGAGGAAGGGCTTCAAACTGGCTGTAAACAAGCGGCATCCATTTTCAGATGAAGAGAGGACAGCGGATCCCATCAGCCCTGAAAAGCATATTGACTTAGCAAACAGATTTCAGGTTGACATTTCCCAGCTGCCAGCGGAATGACAAAGGCAGTAAAACACCCCGAAACAATCTGATGGCGGCGGGCAGGAGCATCGCTATGAGGACGTTTTACCCAAATCCGGAGTTTCATGATGCGGCTTTGGTTAGATGGCTGCCCTTTCCAAACTTCCATGGAAATATTTTCCATCATTTTGACATTTCATTTAAAATGAAATATAGGAGATATTAAAAATTCATGTTCATGACAGGTATTATTTGTTTGACTTTGAAATATACAGTGAACACACTGTTAATGAACAGTGAGCGAAGTGTCAGGATGGGGGTGTGTGTGTGTGCATATTCATGGGCCGCTTTCCGACTTCAGAAGAAAACAATTGCCAAATCAAAGAGGGCTGACCTTTTACAGTTCTAAAATCCATGAGAGTGTGGTTATGAATAATTGAGTATGGAATAATAAAAATGACCCTTTTTTGGGAAAGTTCAGGTAAAAGCAAAATGCCATGACTTTATCCTAGAAACACGCACCTCAATTATTTCTGCATTTGCATGAATTACATGAATATCTTCCTTGAAACATTACCACGATGCAATCACATTAATTCATCCTGCTGCCAACATCCCATCTGTGACACTCTGTATTCTTTTCTCCACTAAGAAGTCTGTGCAGTCCTGGGGCTTGGAGGTAAAAGGCTTCCTTCCTTTGAATCCCCAATTCTCCTCCCATTTGCTTTTGACTTTAGGAGGAAATTGCTTTCCCAAGCTGAGAGACAGTTTTTCTGCACTTGTTCTGGGGGAAGAGCAGAAAAGTGTCAGTGCTGTCAATTACCACAGGCACAATGGAAGGGACAGATCTTAGATGGAATTACTACATGGGAATGGGGAAGAAGAGTGGCAAGGAGAACATATTTTCTCACTTAATAAGATGAAAGAAGGTACTCTCCCATTTTTTAGATTTTTTTTAAAAAAATAAAATTTATTGTCAGTACTTTTAAAAATGAAAGCATTTGTAGAGTTTTCTATAATATAAAAGTTCTGTTGCCACAACACAGTTTCTCACTGATTCTCTTTAAAAATGAAACAACCGTCTCCTTTATTCACAAATCCTTTAGCATGCCTGCCATGTGCTGGCACAGGTGAAGAGCAAGTTCTGGACCACATAGACCCTACTGTCTAGGGATGAAGACAAAAACTGAGAACTCGTAATTTTGAATTCAATGACTTGTGCCAGTGGAGGAGGACAGGTGGCTGTAGGTGCACAGGATGGTGATGCAGTGTGATCTGGAATTTGTGAGATGACACCTTGCTGAGGGAGTGTCTAAACTGAACCTTGAAGAGGGAGTGGAAGTTTGCCTGGCAGGGAAAATGGCACATGTGAAGACCCTGAAGAGAGATTCCCTTCTAAAGCAATCTCTCAGCTGCCCTAAAGGTAACAACAGCAAATTTTCAAGTTACTTGCTCAGCATACAGATTGAATAAGTATGGTGAAAGGATCCAACTGTGATGTATACCTTTTCTGATTGTTATTATTGTTGTTCTGTGCTGCTGGCTTGACTATGATTATAGTGACGACCTCTGAACCAGAGATTGAAACCTTGTCCTGTTCGATCATGTACTCACAATATCCAGTGTTCTCAAATCAGTTGTTGTAGTCATTTGGTCAGTTCATCTTGGGGGAGAATTTTCCACCTTTGCAAACATGATGTCTTTCCCCAAGGACTGGTCACTCCTGAAAACATGCCAAAAGTATGTGAGACAAAATGTCACCATCCTTGCCTCTAAAGAAAACCCTGTTTATGCTTCTTCTAAGATAGATTTGTTTGTTCCTTTGGCAGTTCAGGGGATATTTATTCAGTACTCTTGGCCAACATCATAGTTCAAAGGCAATGATTTTTCTTTGATCATCCTTATTGTTTAACTTTCTTCAGAAGCGTTAGGAAGCAATTGAAAACCACCCAGATTTGGATCAGGCACACTTTAGTCTTTAAACTGACATTCTTACTTTTTAGTACTTTGGAGAGGTCCTTGACAGCAGATTTTCCCAATGCAATCCATATTTTGATTTTTTTGATCTGTTACCATAGGTCAGCCTTGGTCATCAGGAGTTTTGCTACCAACTCAAAGGAAGATGGTTTAAATTCACCAGATAAGATAAGGAAGAAAAATGGGTAATCTTTTTAATTTACAGCCTCTGAAAGTCCATTGGAGGGTCAGATATGAGTTAATTCTGATTCAGTGGCCATAAGTGAGGGTGAGCATGTGAGTCCACGTGTGTGTTGTGTGTGTGTTACCATGGGTGTTGATTGTGGTTCCAAGTAAAATGAAATCACTGACAACATCAATATTTTCTCCATCTATCATGAAGTTGCCTATTGCTCCACTAGTAAGGACTTTTGTTTCCTTATTGTTGAGATATAATCTATATTGAAGGCTGTATTGTAATATTTGATCTTCTTCAAATCTTTCTCACTTTCTGCAAGCAAGGTGATCTGAAATTCTGCTTCTGAATACTCACTCATCTTAATCACAATTGTCTTGTGTGTCAGTGTGGACCAAATCCTGTCTTAGCTTCTTAGTTTTCTCATCCTGGATGAACTGGTAAAATGACAGACATGTAGATCAATAAAACAGAATCAAGAACCCAGAAATCAACCCATGTACCTATGGTCAAAAGATTTTTAATAAGGAAACAAAACACATTCAATAGGGAAATGACAGCTTCTTTAACAAATGGTTCTGGCAAAAATGGACATCTACCTGTAGAAAATGCAAACAAGATCTACATCTCATACCACCCACAAAAACCAATTCAAAGTAGACCAGAGACCTAAGGGTGAAACCCAAACCATAAAGAACATAAGAGATAAAGTGGGAACAAATATAGAAGCCATATCCACCAGCTGCTTCATGGGAGAAGAATGTGTGACTAACTGCCTCTGAAAATCTGCCAGAGGGTCAACTATGGGTCTGTACAATACATACGATAACAACAACAACATCCTACAGCTTAAATAGGATTGCAAGTCCAGAAGAGGGTAAAATTAATGAACGGGACTGTCTTTAGATCAAATGCCTATAAACATCTCCAATAGGGTGGGGAAAAAAGCCCACAGACTTGGGGAAAATATCCCAAATATTTGGTAATGATATTTCAGACAAGGATCTGCTAAGTTCACAAAATACTATAGGGCCCCTACAAGAAATATACTGATAAGCCAGTCACAAAATGGGCAAAAGACATGAAAATTCTATATACAAAGGAGGGCATTTGGATGGCTAACAAACCCACAAAGAAATGTTCAAAATCACTAACAATCAGAGAGATACAAATTAAAGCAATAATGAAATACCATTTCACCCTAGAGCAGTAGCAAAGTTGAACAGCATAGCAAACAATGACTCTGGATGTAGACAGATTAGATTTCTCTTGCACTACTGGTGGGATTGTAAAATACTACAACCACTAGGGAAAGCACTTTGGCATTTCCTCAAAAAGCTAAACATAAAAGTATCTTTTGACATAGTTATACCACCTCTAGGAAACATCCCAAGGAAATCAGAACTGAGATATGAATGCGTATATGTACTGTCCATAGTAGTTTTATTCACAATAGGAAAAAAAAGTAAACAGCCCAAATGCCCATCAACAAACAGATTGAGAAATTTTGATACATTTACACAATAGGATACTATGCGGCACTAAGGGGTAATTTAACAAAATACTATTTAACATAGGAGAGTGAAATAACTCAGTCACATTAGGGCAAATACTGCATAAGACAACTACTGTGAAAGGAGTATAACAGCAAGATATGAATAAATGTTCAGAAGGGGATGGGGAAAGGGGTGCAAGGAAAGGGAGGATATCACTAGGACAGCAGAAGTTATTGGGGGATGGAGGAGTGAATGAATAAGGGAGATTCAATAGGAACTTGAAAAGATAGGGTGATAATAGGCATAGAGCAATAATAATTAATGATGTAAAATACAATGTATGTCAATGATTGTATAAAACATAATGTACATAAAAAAGAAAACAAATTTAAAAAAGCAAAAAAACAAAAAAGAAAAAACCCTATAACGTACATGAATGAAACACAGTGTATGTGAATGATTGTATGAAAACCAATTAAAGAGTTAAAAAAAAAAAGGAAGTGTATTCTTTCACAATTTAAGAAGCTAGAAGCTAAAATTCATTGCGGCAGCTCTAGGAGAAGGCTTTCTCTCTGTGTTGGATCCCAGTTTGGAAGGAAAATCCTTGTCTCCTTCCAGCATGTGTGGGCCTGATGTTCCTTGGAGATCCCATGTGTATTGGCATCACTATTCTTGAGTCCTGGAGACTCTAAGTATAGGAACTAAGAGTCCAAAAGATATATTCTGTTCCCAGCTCTCTTATTTTGGTGGTACATTGCTTTCTTCTATTTCCTCTTCTATAGTTTAAGACGTGATACAGGCCAATACCCCAATTC
Source organism: Elephantulus edwardii (assembly GCF_000299155.1). Classification (NCBI taxonomy): domain Eukaryota; kingdom Metazoa; phylum Chordata; class Mammalia; order Macroscelidea; family Macroscelididae; genus Elephantulus; species Elephantulus edwardii. Next base: position 550,385 of record NW_006399776.1, on the reverse strand, counting down.
TGGAGAAACACCCATTGTTGTTTCTTGTGAGTAGAACCAAAGGAAGACTAGCTAAGTGAAATGTGTTTCCAGAGGACCAAGAGCACAATTAGGCTAATGGCTACAAGCAGCTTCAGAGCACCCTGCTTTTATTAGCAGAAAATAAAAGCATACAGCAAAGCATCATTTCATAGCTGCCTTCCAAGCACTTAACCTGGGTGATGGCAACCCATATGAGATATAACATAGATAAGTTTAAATAGTTTCCAAGGGAACATCCTTGTAGTCATAGAAGGGTTTTACTGTACTCGTAACAACATTATCAAGATACCAGAAACTTTTCATGTTTAACTGAAACTTCTCCAAGTCCCCTTCATGGTGGTCTGTGCTCCAGGAAGTCTGGGACTGCTTTCAGCCCCATCCATCTTGGCATTATTTGCCTGCTTTCAAGCAGTGCAGCCAAGTCCTTTTGCATGTACTCCATGGCCATTAGTCACCCTCAGTCAACTATAGTAACTCCACCCCTCACAGGAGATCAGGGCTGTCACCAGAGTAAGAGTGGTATCAGTTTATCATAGTGTGGTGACAGGCGGATCATTTGTCAATATAAAGAAATCAGAAATCTTCACAACTGAACCAATAAACAACATCATGATAAATGTATAAACGATTGGAGTTTTCAAGAATTTAATTTTTCATGCATTCACAATCAATTTTCATGAAAACAGCAGTAAAGAAGTAAAATTATGTACTTCACTGGGAAAATTTGCTGAAAAAGTCCTCTTTAAAGTGTTAAAGAGCAAAGATGTCACTTGAAGAATTAAAGTATACCTAGCCCAAGTCTTGGAATTTTCAATAGTCTTACATGCACGCCAAAAAGAAAAAAATAAAAAAAGGAAATAAGGAAGACTGAAGAAGGATCAACAGGCCTTTGAAAAGCCTATTACAGCAGAGCACACTTAGAGTGGTGTTAGTGAGGCATATTAAATATATCTTGAACTGTCAAAATCATATGTCTAGAAATAAGCTCAGCCAGAGCACTCTTTAGAAGCAAGATGGTGAGACTTCATCTCAGGTACTTTGGACATGTTATCAAGAAGGACTAGTACCTGGGGCAAGACAGAGATGGTAAAGTAGAACATAAACAAAAAAGAGGGAGACTTTCAGTGAGTATGACACAGTGCTGCAAAAGGACCTCAAAGACAGCACTGGTTGTGAGGATGGTGGTAGAATGTGCAATGTTTTGTTCTGTAGGTGGTTCTTAGAGGGTTGCTATGAGTTGGAGCAAGTAATTACTTGCAATGTATCAGAGAGCAGGACAATAAGTAAGGATGAAAGAGTAGGAATTGATAGCTTTGAATTGTGGTACTGGAGAATATACCATGAATATACATTGAATATACTATGGACTGCCAAGGGAACAAACAGGTCTGTCCAGAAGAGGTGAAACCAAGCTTCTCCTGGGAAACAAGTATTTTGATGCTCTGTCTCAAATACTTTGCAGATGTTTCCAGAAGAAACCAGTCCTTGGAGAAGGACATCATGCTTGAAAGGGTGGAGGAACAGCACAGGAGAGGAAGACCCCAGATAAGATGGATTGACACAGTAACTGGGGTAAGATGGATTGACACAGTAACTGGGTCAGTGTGTCAGAGACAGTGAGATTGGCTCAGTATAGGGCAGGGTTCAGAGCTCTTATACATAAGGTTGTCATGAGTCATAAGCAACTCAACAGCACATAACAACAACATGAGTTAGAACTGATGCAATGCCATCTACAGTGACAATGATGGTTTTGTTTGCTTGTATAAGTGAGATTTAATTGTGTTCTCCTACATATGTGTCAACTTGACTAGATCATAATTTATTGTTATTATGATGTGATTATCCCCCATTTTGGTACCTCTCCAAATTATTGAGGAGTAATAATGTCAGTTTGAGGACTAAGGTGCATCTGATTCAGGTCATGTTCTTTCTGATAACTTACTATTGCCTCTGAGAGCTGGACAATGAGTAAGGATGACAGGAAAAGAACTGGAACCTTTGAGATGTGGTGTTGAAGAAGAGCACTGAACACTCCATGGATGGCCAAGAGAACAAACAGATAATATCTAAGAGAGGGTGCAGCTGCAGTGCTCTTAGGAGGCAAGAATGACAAGGCTTTGTCTCATATACTTTGGGCATGTTGCTTATTCCTTGGAGAAGAACATGATGCTGAGTAGGGTGGAGGGTCGGCAAAGGAGAGGAAGACCCTCCACCAAGTGGATTGACAAGGTGACTGCTGAAATATGCTCTGTTGTGTCAGGAAGTGTGAGGATGTCTCAGAATAATGCAGGGTTCAGATCTTTTGTTCATAGGATCACTATCAACAACAGTAAATATAATTATCCTGTGTGCTGTAAATTCTAACTTCTGAGATGTTAATGGGTCAGGATACAATTTACAGGATTAGAGTGTATCTTAACTGCTTTTGAAATAGGAGATTTAACAAGTGAGTAGAGATAAGCGGGACCTCAGTATCACAAGGAGAGTAGATATGGAAGCAAAGCAGGTCCTTTGGACCCTTGTCTCTGTACTAAGAACCTCCTAGATTCAAGGGAATGCCAAGGCTCCGAGGAACATTGAGCTCACAGGTGCTTAAAGGAGAAAGGATCTTCTTCCTAAACTGTGAGATAACAAAGAGAGAAGCCTTCCCTAGAACTGGAGTCATAAATTTGTCTAGTTTCCTGGAGTGCTCTTTGTAGGCAAGAATGATGAGGCTTCACTGCATATACTTTGGGCATGTTGCTAGGAGAGGCTATTCTTTGGAGAAGGACATGATCCTGGGAAGGGTGGAGGGTCGGTGAAGGAGCAGAAGACCCTCAACCAAGTGGATTGACACAGTGACTGCTACAAAGGGCTCTTGTGTGTCAGGAAGTCTGAGGATGGCACAGGATAGATCATGGTTCAGATCTTTTGTTTATAGTGTTGCTATGAGTTGTACTTGACTTGATGGCACCTAACTACAACAATAAAAAAGGAATAAATGTATGTTTGTGAAAGTGATACACTTGCACTTCTGTTACACAGGCGCTGGATAACTAAGACACTACCATATTAGTGGTTTTACCTCTATAAGATTTTCTTTTAAAATTGTGAGTATCTCATGAATGATGGTGCTACATTATAAGCTCCGAGAAAATGCTCACTACTGCCAGGAGAGTTCCTGACACATGCTGGCAGGCTTACATTAAGTAAGCCTGAATGAATACATGCATGCTATTGAAAACAGACTTTTTGTGCTATCAGTTAATATAAGGGCAATGGGTTCTAGTTTGATTTTAGGGACCTGGAAGAGATCCCTAGTTCAAGTAAATGTGCCAGGAAGAAGCTTCAGGCGTCATGTCAAAAAGTGCCCTTCTACATGAAATTTTCTCTTTTCATTCAGATTTTTCTACACGAACTAAGTATATTCATCTTTCATATCAGAAATTATTTTAAACATGATTTAATTTTTAACAAAGCAAAGATTTCTCATGAAATAAAATGAAGCAATAAACAGGGAGAGAAGTAGGACATCTTATTCTCTCTAAGAACTAAACCTATAAACCTGGAAGTTAAGTCTACTTTCTCCATTTGTTCCCTCTCCCTCTTTCCTTATTTTCTTTCTCTATCATCCCCATGTTCAGTCAGGTATGCCACACACTTCAATCCCTACACCTCATATTTCTATCATTTGATTCCTTTCTATTTTGCAACCCCAATGAAGTTGTAAAATATCAACTTGACTTAATAATACTTTGACGTTTTATACACTTCCCCCTTTTAGAGATGTTGGCATTAGGATCTTGGAAACAACACTTACAATAATGACAAGAAAACCAAAATGACAACCAACAAAAAAACCTGCAAACCTTCCATACAAACCAAACTAAATATCCTCTCATAATTTACTCTCATAAATTCCAACTCAGGCAACCTTCCCTCAGGTTTTGTGGTTGAAATCTTAAAGGGAAGAAGTGACTTATGTTTCTGTCTCAGATAACTGGTGGATTTAAACTGCTGACCTTTCAGTTAGCAGCACTTTTGATTAAAAAGGAAGTTTTTCTTCTATTTCGTAGACCAGAAATACAGTAAGTATAAAGTGAGGGGCTTTCTGAAGCTCACATAGCGGGCCAGTCTCATCATATTGAGTTATCCTTAATTCAAAGATAGTCTAAAGACAGGCTACTAAAGCTTTGTTCATGGCTGAGGAGAGAAGTAATAAAGAATTGGTTGAATCCTGGAGTTCTAATAAGCAGGGCTGTTACTCCTCCTCCCTCTGAAGGGACGGATGAAAGGAAGAAGCAATTGACAGAATCCAGAGATGGAGCGAGTGTGTGGAAAGGGCTACCTGAAAGGAGTTGAGACCTTTGGTGAAGACATACAGCCAACACTTTGTGAAACCACAGAGACAACATCTTTGGAATAAATATTTTCATTTTCTTCTCCTTTCTGCAGCACTTTTTAGAAAGCAAACCCACTGGAATCAAAGACAAATGAGCCCCTGCAGGTATATGGACAGGAGAATCTTTTGGCACAGAGCAGTCTGAGAGTGGGTAGAGTCTTCTAAAGATCAAGGGAAGATGTCTGATACACCTGCCAGTGTGACATGGGGTTGGGGCTGGGGATCCACATCTCCAGATTCTTCTCACTACTTGCCCATCAGCCACATTTCCTCCAGAGGAGAGAATTAAGGTCCCAAACCACCACTGAGTCCTCTGCTATTTGAAGCTCTGTCTCCAGAATTCTTGCTGTTGTTTTGTGCCGACGAGTCACTTGTGACTCATAGCAACCCTATATGCAAGAGCCCCAAAACCCTGTTCTATCCTGTGCCAACCTCACTGTGTCCAAAACACCCACTCCCACTATCCCAATCACTGGATCAATCCATCTCATTAAGGATCTATCTCATCGATCCTCTCCTGCACTGTCCCGTCACTCTCCCAAATCCGATGTTCCTCTCCAAGTACTGGTCCCTCCTTGCAACGTGCCCAAAGTATGTCAGATGAAGCTTCAGAATCCTTGACTCCAAGGAGCATTTCGGCTTCACCATGTCCAGGATAAAACTGTTCTAGCAGTCCATGGTATATTCAACACTCTTCTCCAGCACCACAGCTCAAAGGCATCAATTCTTTTTCTATCATCCCTAATCACTGTCCAGATCTCTGATGCATAGCACACAATTTTGAAGACTATAGCTCGGATCAGGTGCACCTTGGTCTCCAGACTGAAGTCGTTGCTTTTCAGTACTCTGGAGAGGTCCCTGACAGCTGACTTTCCCAATGCAATTCGTCTCCTGATTTCCTGGTTGCTGGTACCAAGAGTGTTGACTGTGGAGCAAAGGGGAAACTTTAGGTCCATTTTTCATTTATCTATTTGCTATTCCTGTACATTCTTAAAGTGCAGTATTGGAAGCTGACTACATCTAATAACAGGTTCTCCTGATCATTAAGTGTCGTATTTCGTTTCCTTGCTCCATCTGCAAGGTGATTTTTTGATACAGAACAACTGATTAGATACTCTAGCTGCACACATCAGCATGTTGATTATGTGAGGTCTCGTAAGGAATTATAGTCAGTGCCAATCATTTTGTAAGTGAAGGTCAAACTTTACATCTTCTATTGGTGTCATCAAGAGAAAGATGAGGCAGTCTCTTTCCATAAACATTGTAGCCCTGGGAACCCTGTGGGGCAGTTCTGTTTGCCCTGTTGGTTCAGAGTTCAAAGCCTGTGTGGGGCAGTTCCTTCTGCCCTGTTGAGTCAGAATTGACTCAGTGGCAGTGGGTTTAGTTATTGAAATTTTTTTATTGCTGTCATCAGTGTTTTTAAGTCAAATCTGTGAACCATACTAATTAATATTGAGATATATGTCATCATTTAAGACATTGGAAAGAAAGAAAAATAAAATGCCTATGGACTACCTAAGAGAGTGGGAGAGAGAGCAAAGTGCTTAAGTCCCCTATGCATGAAACTGTGGATTTAAACTACAAGGACTCTGACCAAACAGCTTTTTAAAATTACTAAATGTAGTTTAGATATTTGAATGAGTTTGAAATGCTGCTCCCAAATTTTAAATATCATCTTCAGTTAGTGAGCATCTGTGGAGAAAGATTTGTACACACACCCACACACTCATTTATGCATACACATCTATTCCTTTAATGACACTTGAAATTACAGGTAGAAGTGCATATGTGCATAAGAGATACCCCTCTATCTCTATGTATGCATGTATGTATATACTCATACATATGCATGATATCCCAGGAAAAGGATGGACAGTCTCCTCTTGTGCAACTCACTGCCTTTGAAAACCCACTGGAGGGTCAGCTATGAGTTGGTTCCGACTGGATGGCAAACAATAACAACATATATGTATTATCTCTACATGCTTATGCTGTTGTTATGTGCCCTTGAGTTGGAATAGACTCATAGCTGACTCTCTAGCATGTTTTCAAAGATGGTAAATCACATGGGAGGAGGTTGTCCATCCTTCTCCCATAGAGCAGCTGGTGGATTCAGATTGTAAGCCTTTGGGTTGACAATGCAATTCCTTATCACTAAGCCACCAGAGCTTCCTATATGTATATTGTAATTGTAGCAATACACACATACACATTAATTATCTTTATATATATAAACCCACACTCCAACTCACAATCATCAAGTAGTTTCGACTCATAGTAACCCTCCATCAGGTTCCTAAAGCTGTGGATCACAACAGGAGGAGACTGGCAGTCTTTCTTCCTCAGACCTACTGGTGGATTCAAACTGCCAGAGATACTTGGGCTTTGCTGCAGGGCTATGCCACGCAGGCATTGTAAACTCTGTATTTATTGGGATAATTAAAAGCAATTTCTGTGGACTCAGACAGACCTGGGTTCAAATCTTGACTCCATCGCCTCCTCAATGAGCCTCAGTTTCCATTTCTGTAAAATAGGAGTGATAAGAGTATTTACTTCATTGGTTTTATATCTGCTAGTTTTTTTACCTTAATGTTGCATAACAAATAACAAAAAAATATCAATGGCACGCAACAATGTGTTATTGCTTATGTGTCTGGAGTTACAAAGATATGAATCAGTTCTGCTGACCTCAACTGGCTTTGAGTACAGCCTGGGAATCTACTGGCTCTGTGCTAGGATCTAATATTGAAAAGGGCATCATTTCAGATGATTTCAGGTTACTGGCTTTGCTCTATAGATCTTTAATTTTCAATAGGCTTATTTGGGCAGAGCCTTATTTATTTTGATGGCCAAGGGCAAATGTAGCAAACAGAAACAGTGAAGCACTTTTCTCTTTCATTACTTTTTGGTTAATAGTGTGCCAACCAAAGGAAGTCACAGGACTGTGCCTGAAGTCAGAGAAGTAGGACACTATGAAAGTTTACACAGAATGTGCACATTGGAGCAATGAAGAATACGGGCCATTCATACAGCTAATCAACCACTGCATAATGATAATACTCCTAACACAGTCCTCCCCTAAAAATGGCTTTTGTTGTTATTATTACTGTTTTTTTATTTATGTAGGGAGCTTGTGGTCTGAAGGGAATTGTGCTGCTAACCTTCACATCCCTGGTGGTTCCAATCCACCTGTCCCCCTGCAAGGAATAGATGAGCAACCTCCTCAAGTGTGATTCACAACCTTGAAAACCCAGTGGAGGGTCAGCTATGAGTTGGTTCCAACTTGACAGCCATAAGTTGAGAGTTGAGACTATTTACATGGCGATTAATGTCTAGAAGGTTTTACTTTTTTTCAGCTGAACTTTGTGTGGTCCTTTATGAATATATAAATTTTTTCCCCTTTAAAATAGACATAAGAGATTTGGGCTAAAGACTTGCTGTGAACCCAGTGGCCAACACATCTGCACCATGTGCTGTGTTAGGAAACAGGGTTTGCTGATGTGCCAGACAAACCCAGTTCAGCACTGAATCTTCCACTTTCTCCTCTGAGGCTTTTTACATTAATTTCTCTTTAGGCTCCTTAGCTGCAAAGCACAGATAAGTTGATTTTGCTGAGCTTTGTAAAGAGTGAATAAAAGAAATATGTTATATGCCTTTGCTGTGTTTCTCACATTGTTATTGTTAGGTGCCTTTGAGTCAACTACAGTTGCTAGTGACCCTCTGCATAACAAATTGAAACCTTGCCGTATCCTGAGCTATCCTCACAATCTCCACTGTGTTTAAGCCTATTATTGCTGTCACTCTTTCAGTCCATCTCATTGGGGTTCTTCCTCTCATTTGCTAACTTCCCACCTTTCTAAACATAATTGCTTCTGCTCTCTCCTCTTCCCAGGAACTGGCACCGTTGGACAACATGAACAAACTGAGCTTTCAAACATGAGGTTTCCCATCTTTTGTCTCCAAGGAGCACTTGACTGCACTTCCTCTGAGACAGATTTGTTTGTCCTTTTGCCAACACCGCGATTCAAAGCCATCAATAGTCTTCTTTATCCATATTCGACTTCATAGCATGCAACAACAACAGCAATATCATGATGTTGCCTATTGGTCTAATTGTGGAGGTTTTTGTTTTCTTTCTGTTGAGGTGTACTTCATATTGAGGACTGTGGTATTTATCTTTAGTTGACCTTCTAGAAGTAATTGCTGGATTAAAGGATAGTGACTTTTTTGGAAAACCTGCCCCCCAAATCAAAACCACAAAACAAGCCAAAATTTTTTTAAATTGGAAGTACGACATAGAACAAGGCACAGAGAACTTAAGTGTACAGCTCAGTGAATCATTACAAACAGGCACACAAGTTATAACCTTCGAGGTCAAGAAATGGGATAAGTTCCAGGCCCCAGGAGTGATTGACTTGTGTTCTTTCTCAATTATCAGCATCGCTGAAGGCAAACCCTGAAAGTAACAATTATTCAGACTTCTAACACATACTTCAGATTTGGTTTTGAGAAGAAAGGATGCATTTGATTTTGGATGTGTTGAATGTGAATGACACATTTTCTTGCCTTTGGTAAACAAAACAAAACAAAACAAATCTTCAAACTCACTGCTGTCCAATTGTTTCTGACTCAGAGTGAGCCTCCGGGTTTCCAGGACTGTACATTGCCGCGGGAGGAGCTGTGGGTGGATTTGAACCACTGGAGATGTGCAGCCTATGGACTAGCAGTGCAGCTTTCTGTAGATTATGCCACCAAAGGTCCCCAACAGGTAGAAACAAGGCATGCAGATTGGCAAATTACTTTCCTAAAACTATTGCCTATGATCCTTTTCTCACTCACAGAAATATCCATAAAACTGGAAATCTGACACATTCTTGCCTTTTTATCTCTGATTATATTAAGGAAATTGCTTTGTCTTAAAAAAAACCAAATTATAAAGAGCAAAGGAGCAAGACAAAGTGATTTGGGATAAAGCTACTTAGGGTTTTGCGTTAACACAGGAAATATTCCCATTTCCCTGCATGGAATATGAATGAAAGTGTGAGTTTTATTTCTTTAGGACCAAAGTAGCCAATAATGGCTGAATTGGTTTCAGATACCAAGGTCACTTGTTGTGTGCTGTCGAGTCACCTGCGACTCATAGCGACCCTATGTACTACAGCAGCCCTAAACCCTGATCTATCCTGTGCCAATCTCATTGTCTCTGACACACTTACCCCCATTACCCCAGCCTCTAAATCAATACACCTCACTGAGGATCTTCCTCTCTTGGGCTGTCCCTCAACCTTCCCAAGCATGATGTCCCTTTCCAAGGACTGGTCCTTCCTTGCAACATGTCCAAAGAGTGTCAGATGAAGCTTCAGAATCCTTGCCTCCAAGAAGCAGCCTGGTCTCACTCTCTCTAGGACAAACCTGTTTGTTCTCCTAGCAGTCCATTGCATATTGAATACTCTTCTCCAGCACCACAGCTCAAAGGCATCAATTCTCCTTCTATCATCTCTAGTCATAGTCCAGCTTTCTGATGCATAGCAAGGGATTGCAAAGACTATGGCCAGGATCAGGCACATCTTATTCTCCAGACTGACATTGTTGTTCTTTCAGTACTTTGGAGAAGTCTCTGACAGCAGAATTTCCCAATGCAATTTATCTTTTAATTTTCTGGTTGCTGGTACCAAGAATGTTGATTGCAGAGCAAAAACAAAACAAAACAAAAAAAACCCCTAAAGCTGCTAACAATCTCAATATCATGGGGGACAGTTAAAATCTTCAGGACTCCAGGACTTCAGGACTTCAGGACTCCATCTTTCTGAAATTGGGATTGGAAATTGAGCATGAATATTTTTAAAAGTTATAGCTGCTATAATTCTAATGTACAACTCGACTAGGAAAACTAAATTCTAACAGAATCGTGCAAGATTATCTAGTTCTTTTAGAATGAAGCATATTTATTTACATCATTTGCTTACTGGTAAGGTTCTTGTGTGTGACTTTTTTCTTTGTTGAACTTGTAAGATTAAGGGTAGTGCCTAGATCTAACCTCAGTAACACCCATTTCGTGTTATTTATTGTTAAATAAAACCCGGCAATATTTGTGCAAATGTATTCAGGCCACATGAGTGCATTGCTAAGTCAGAATTCATACTGACTAGAGCTTGAGTTATCAGTTCATTTTAGGACTTTTTTTGGCTTGCTTTCCCCTTTTACCTCTTTTCCTTTGTGATTCCATGTTTTATTTCTTGCTGTACAGAGTTACATGACAATACAAAGCCCCTGAAGAAATTTATCTTGGTGTGACTGCCTGGTTGTTTATTCTAGCCAAGGAGGATTAGAAAAATCAGGCCTCTAGACTCTATCCTAAGTCCTTTTTACTAAATAAATAATTCTGTCTTTCCTTTATCCTTGAATAAGAGAAAATTTGTCTCCCTTTAAACACACAACCCTTCTCTGGCTCCCTCACTTTCCGTGGAGATAGTCCATTGTGGTCCTGGGAGTCTTGCATCTCAGAAAGGCTGCAGTTGCAGAGATAAAGGCAGTGAAACAACTGCTCCACTAAGCTCTTGGTAAATGGATTTACATGCAGTGGCTACAGAACAAACAGAAACAGTAATTGACCCCACTATCTGCCTCTGATTATTCAAGGTGGAGTAATCACAAGGAACCTCATTCATCTCTTTACTGGAGTCTTAGCTGAAAGCAGAATAATTATTGGGAATTCAAGTTAAGACTTAGCAAGATTTGTCACTGGCTCATGGCTACCACTAACCTAATAAAGATTCCCAACCACTGTCATCCAGTTGAATTCCTATTCACAGAGACCTCTGTACAAAGAATAACTCCCCACAGGGTTTCCAATCTTTGTGAAAAGGTTATAGATCTTTATGACAGCAGAACTGCCATATTTTTTCTCCCATGAAGTGGCTGCTGGGTTCAAACTGCTGACCTTTTGGTTAGCAGGTGAAAGCTTTAACTACTGAGCCACCAGAGAGCTTTAACAAAACTCACAACCCTGGAATTAGTATGGGTCAGCAACTCATGAACTCAGGTTAAAATGCACATTGTTGAAACATCTATTACCCAGCATGAAAAGTTTTAAAAAAATATTAGGGATTCCAGGCACAGAAATGGGTGGTGAACTTGAAAAGCTCGATGCCAATTATGTGCTTCACTGAATTAAAATGAATTGGTGTTATTAATAAAGACTCAAATGATCTACTCTGCCAGTCCAACCTTTTACCACCTTGCATTTCATTAGAAATGAACTTTTCAATTAAGATCTGTCTTCCCACACTTACCAAATTGAGTTTTCCAGACTTCTGATTCAGTAACAGAAGCTTAAGAAACATGGCAGGGATCGGGGTTGGAGCAGGGGTGGCAGGTCATGCCCAATTTGCCATGACAGCTTGCCAGTCTCTAATACAACATTTCAACTTCTTTCAGAGAACTGTGGCCCCTTGTCCAGGTCCCTGACATGGAATAATTTATTCAAGAAAGTGGTACAATTTAAAGGAAAGTGAATGAAGATGTTTACACTTGGTGGCAGCTTTCTAAAATAATATTTGCAGCTGAAAATGGAAAAGAATCTGTTATTAACTATTTAAGTCAGAAGAGAAGCAAATTTGTAGGAATTAAAATATGTTTAACAGTGGCCTAGTGGGAAGAAGCTGCGCTGCAATACCCAAGGCACGCAGTTCAAGGCCACCAGCTGCTCCCTGGGAGAAGGATGGACAGTCTCCTGCTGTGTGATTAACTGCCTCTGAAAATCTGCCATAGGGTCAGCTATGGGTCGATTGGGATTCTATGGTACACAATAACAATAAAAACAAATCAGTTTTGGAAAAAATACAGCTAAAATGTTTCTTAGAAATGAGAGTAGTAAGACTTTGTCTTTCCTTCTTTGGACATATTACCACAAATGCCCAGTCCCCGGAGAGGGGCATCATGCTTGGTAAAATAGAGGATCAGGAAACAAAGATGATGACCCTCAGTTAGATGGATTGACTCAGCGGACTGTGATTCAGGGGTGATTGTGAGGATGGCACTGGACTTTGCTGTACATAGGGTTGTTATGATTTGAAACTGACGTGCCAGCACCTAAGAAGAACATTGCTCTCGATGTAGTTTATCTGTTAGGAGCTTTTTAGTGCAAGTGAGAGAAAAAATTCCAGTTTGAACTTTTTTCTAGAAATGGAATTGATTAGCATGAGTTTGCATTTGTATTTTTTCATAACTGTTATGGATTGATTTATGCCCCTCATAAAGCTGTGTAGGGTGGTTCCTAATTAAAATTGAGTGACAAGAGGCTCAGAAAGATCGGGGCAAGATGGTGATGTGAAAATGCATTTACAGCCCAAGGAATGCTTGAGCTACCAGAAGCTGAGTGAACAAAGAAAAACTCTTCCCCTAGCGCCTTTAAGAGAACATGGCCTCTAAAATACCCTTAATTAGATTACTAGGCTCCAGAATTTGTGAGACAATACATTTCTATTCTTAAAAGCTTTTCACTTTTTGGCACCATGCAACTATAGGAAACTAGTAACAATAGTAAAATCCAAACCAACCCACTGTCAAGTTTATTCCAATTTATGGCCAGTTTCATTGGGTTTCTGAGGTTGAAAATTTTTATGGATTCAGACTAGACAGCTTTTCTCTATGCAGCAGCTGATGGATTTGAACTACTGACCTTTTGTTTTATAATGCAACACATAGTGCATTACTACGACCAGAGCTTTTTAGTAAGTAAATGAAAATACTCATTGTCCATAGCTGAGTTTTCAGCAGGTTTTTTAGGGGTAGATTGCCTGTCTTTCTCCTGTTTCCTCCTTAGACAGCGCAATAGCAATGCAATTCCCTAGGAACTAGGCCCCAAGAGCTCTCACTAAGCAAATCCTCCTCATTGTAGTGGAGTTAAACTGGCTCGTAGCTAACCCTCCAGCACGTTTTCAGGGGCTATAACGCATGTGAGATGAAATAATATAATTTAAGGCATGAGTCGTATGATTTAAGGCATTTCTAAAAAAAAACTATTAGTAGTACAGCTGATCCTCGAGTAAAATACCCCTTCTTCTCTGGGCCTACGGATTGGAGTGGATAACCCTTATAATCTCATTTTTTACTGGATTTTTCTAGAGCAACAATTGCTCATGTGAGGATGATTAGCATCACATGGTACTTTAAATGGCTTCTTGCAACACTTGCTCTCACTGCAACAACAACAGGTTAAAAAAATCTGAATATAAGTGAACCCTCAAAATTCAAACCCACGTTGTTTGAGAACCAACAGAATATTTATTTGAGTTTGATGATGTCTTTAATGGTCAATATGTGGAACAGATCATCTGGGAGGCTGGACATTATGAGAAGGAATGTGGCATTAGGATTGGAAGAAGACTCATGTTGTGCAGATGACCTAACTTTGCTTTTAGAAAGTGAGGAGGGCCTGAGGTGTTTGCCACAGAAGGTCAAGGACTGCAGCCTTCAGTATGGATTGAAACTCAGCATCAAGAAAACAAGCATTTTCACCACTGGACCAATTGGCAGCACTGTGATAGATGGAGAAGAGATTGAAATTGTTAACAATTCACTGTCAGCACTCTTGACACCAGCGGACAGGGAACAAAAACATTAATTGCACTGGGAAAGTCTGCTGTTAGGGACATCTCCAGAGTGCTAAAGAGCAACAGTGCCAGTCTACAGACTATGATGCACCTGATAAAGGCCATGGTCTTTGTAATTACTTGCTTTGCATTAGAGAACTGGACAATGACTAAAGGTGACAGAAGAATTGATACCTTTGAGTTGTGGTGCTGGAAAAGAGCACTGAACATATGCTGGACTTCCAAGAGAGCAAGCAGATCTGTTCTAGTGAAGTTGAAACCTAATTGCTCCTTGGAGGCAAGGATTTTGAAGCTCCTTCTCGCATACTTTGGGCATATTGGCAGGAGTGGCCAGTCCTTGGAGAAGGACATCATGCTTGGAAGGGTGGAGGAACAGCATAGGAGAGGAAGACCCCAGATGAGATGGATTGACAAAGTAACTGGGGAAAGGGGCATAGGTTTGTCAGTGGCAGTGAAACTGACTTAGAATGGTCTAGGGTTCAGAGCTATTGTGCATAGGGTTGCTATGAATCACAGGCAATTCAACAGCACATAACAACAGCAATGCTAAAAGACAAATCCAATCATTTTTGAGGCCCTTCTCCACTTTCACTTCCTTCTTTTTGTAACTGATTCACCTTTCTTGCCAACTTACTCAGAGACATGTAGAAGTGCAACAACAAAGCTGGTCTTGTTCATCAGTTTCTGTCACCACTTCACTACCTATGGCTGGTTATCTGTCAAATTACGCAAATGAGTGTTGTTGGTTTTTTTTTTTTTTGGATAGAGGGGGTGGGATAAGATAGGCATGAGGGGTTTATTTGTATCTCTCCTCTTTTTAAAAAAATTTGTTTTATTAATTTTAATGAACATTTACAGAGATTTTGGATTTCCATTCATTCATTGTTGCACTTTTCACCCCGCCCACCTCTCCCCGCCAGTTCGTTCCTCTCTTTGCAAAGCAAATTCCTTCATTGGTATACAGTTTCCCCGCCCTGAGTGCACTCTTAATTCTGGACTCTTGTGATAACCAGGATACCCTATCATCTATCACTTTTAAACTGTTCTCTCCATCATCTGTTTCAATGCAGTACATATAATTTATCCAGTTTTTCTCAGTCTTACCCCAACCCTGATGTCAGTTCCATTCTACAACAGTAGTGCAATTCAGTATTTGTCTTTTTTAAATCTTTTTATTATTAAATTTTATTAGTTTTAATGAACATTTACAGGGATTTTGGGTTTTCATTCCTTCATTGCTGCACCGTTTTCTCTACCCTCCTCCCCAGTTTGTTCTTCTTCCCCCCCGCCCCCCGAATGTCTGTTTTAATTGTCCAATTGCCACAGTGCTTGTCAAAGCCAGTTCTGATTAATCTCCTTTGTCAGTGTGTCCTTTGCCATTCCCTATCACTCCTCCCTGAGAGAGACTTTACCCTGATTCATAAGGAAAAGGGGATGGTGTATTCTCTTAGCTACTTCCTGCTGAAAAGGGACACTGTGGGTTTCAGGGTGAAGATCTTCTCTCACTACTCTAAAGGATCCCTTTGGCAGTAGGAAACACATAGACTATTATGGAGATTGATTTTGGAATTTAGATGCACTGTTATTAATTGTGCTTAGCCGTACATGTTCATGTCCTTGAAGATGTATCATGGGGGTGTTGCAACCTAGAAGACACAAATTTAACTAACAAGTTATAAGTACATGAGTCAAAAATTATGGAAAAGTAAAAGAAAAGATTCTTTCATTGTTTTACAAACCCTTCCCCAGGTCCCCTCCACCATGTAGCCATCGCTCTAGACTCCTGTCATGACAGAAATACCTAGTCACATAGCTCTTTTAAACAGTTTTCTCCTACCTCTGTTTCAGTGCAGTATACATTATTGAACCCATCTTACTCCGTTTCTCCCCAACCCTGAGGTTAGTCCCATTCTACAACAGTGGCATCATGTAATATTTGTCCTTTTGTGACTGGGATATTTCACTCAGCATAATGTTCTCCAGAGTCAACCATTTTGAATAATATTGCATGAGTTCCTTGTTTTTCAATGCAGCATAGTATTCCATTGTGCGAATATACCACAGCTTCTCTATCCATTCGTTTGTTGATGGTCACTCAGGTTGTTTCCAACTCCTTGCTATTGTGAACAAAGCTGCAATAAACATGGGTGTGCATATATCTGCTTGGATGTCAGCTATGGTCTCTTCAGGGTATATTCCTAGTAGTGGAATTGCTGGGTCAAATGGTATCTGTATTTCTCAAAAATCTTTGTCTTTTTGTGACTGAGATATTTTGCTCAGCATAATGTCCTCCCAAGTCACCCATTTTGAATAATATTGCATAAGTTCCGTGTTTTTCAATGCAGCATAGGATTCCATTGTGTGAATATACCACAGCTTCTCTAGCTATTCATTTGTTGATGGGCACTTAGGTTGTTATCTCTCCTCTTTAAATTTTTATTTTCCTGAAAAAGTTTAATTTTATCTCTCTCTCTCTCTCTTTTTTAAATAAGATCTCCCTTTACATTCATGATAGACAGGTGTGGTTCACTCTGAGTTTCCTTGAGGTCAAGGGTCTGTCTTGCTCATGGCAAGGTGCCTGATACTCACTGATGACTAGTGATCCTTGCTTATGATAAGGTCTTACCTGCCATTTCCCTGCATGGACCCTCTAGCTCCTCCAGCAGAACCCACCTTCTTCTTCATGTTTGGATGGAATTGATACTTAACTCTGTCTAATAAAGTCTTCCCCATTAGACTATACCTGAAATCCACATCTTCTTCTATCATGGCTTACTGTATGACTTGGGTCCAGAAGAGTTACCCCAGACTGACCATATCTCACTATCCTTTGCTACCACTGAGTCATCTTTAATTCTTTCAGGATTTTATGAAAAACAGTGTTTGCCCTCATAGATTTGTGCAGTTAAACCATCCAGTTGTGTGGCATGCATGGTTTTTCAAGAGACCGAGACAGCACAGGGGAGATTTCTAGACGGTGCTGTCTGCTGTTTGACAGTCCTCTCACTTTATAAAAGTATGTTTGTTTAACTACACACTCCAGTCTAAGGTTTCTATAACAAACTACCACAGATTAGATGTTTTTGAGGATTAATAATAATGATAGATTTATTAAAAAGTTACATCCCCAAAAGGACAGACCTCCCTCTCTGAAAAGAGATATGGAAGGAAGGCTTCAGAGTAGATGGTTTTAAAAAACAGAAATATCTCAGAGTTTTGGAGGAGATCTCAATTTAATTGTCGTAGAGTTAGAACCAACTCATAGCTGATCCTTCATTGAGTTTCCAAAAGTATAAATTGCACAAGAGGAAACTGCCCATCTTTTACCCACAGAACTGCTGATGCATCAAACCGTGCATGGATTTGAACCAACACAGAGTCTCAGCCTTTGGGTTAGCAGCCAAACTACCTAGAGACCACCCATCAAGATTCCCTCGACAGGTCTGAATTCTGGGAATTGGCAAATCTGTGCTGTCTCTCTGGGCTTTAGGGAGGATCTTTCCATGTCTCCTTCAGTTTCTGGTTGTTTTTGTTACTGTTATGTGTCATCGAGTCAACGGTGACTTAGTAACATTGTGAACAGCCAGTCTGAAACTGGCCCTGTCCTATGCCATCCTCATCATCTCCAATCAATTTAAGGCCACGGTTATAATTACTATGTCAGTCAATCTTATTGAGGATCTTCCTCTTCTGTGCTAACCTTCTACCTTTCCATGCATGATGTCCCTCCTAACAACATGCTCCAAGTATGTGAGATGAAGCTTCTGAGGAAGATCCTGGTTGCATTTCTTCCTAGACATGCTTGCTTACTCTTTCGGCAATCTCTCAGGCATTTCTTCACATTCCTTTACTCGTATATGTATCTTTATATGTTATCTCCTCTTTGTGTATGACTCTGTTTCCCTGCTGTCCTCTCTTACAAAATCCAGTCAGAGGGAGTAGAATTAGGATTTGGTTTACTCTGATATGGCTTTCTTAATTTAACTGAAAACATCAGGAAAGAAAAACCTGATTTTTCCAGAAGAAGATATTTCATTGGTGCAAGCATTAGGACTCCCACTTAATTTTGAAGGCTGCAATTCAGTCCTCAACGACTCTGCATTAGATTTGGTCATGACTGTGGGGAGGTAAATATTCTATTGCTGTGGATAGTTCAATAGTCTTTAGAAAGGCGCTGTGTTTTTATTATTTGCTTCTTTTTTGGTGTCCTGGCCTAAGGCCAGTTGTCTCTTTCTGCCTCTGGTTGCCATTGCCTTCCAATAACTGTACTGTCATAAGTGTTTTTAAAAGATAGGGTTGTGTTCCCCCTCACCCCCACTTTGGTGTGCAGCCATCCTGTGTGTGAGAACACTCTCTGTTTTTTATCATGAAAATGATTTTATAATTCATACTTTTCACTGTCAAACTGACCTTCCTTTCACTTAGTTCAAATTACTGATATTTTATTGTATTAAGTTACTCTTTCACCCTTAAATTTCCAAGTGCCATTTTCTGTCAAATTTTACTTAAGAGGGTTAAAAGAAGACTATGACTCTAGTGTTGACACCCAAACAGGCTCCTTGAAATAGACGACCTTGGATCTGGGCACTGAGATAATTAGCAAAAGAGAATTGACAGAAACCAACTGCTTCCTAGATAGCACAGGGCACCGTCAAAAGAAGGGCAGCAGAAACTGTACAGTCAACTGATCAAAGACAAAAACTTACCAAGGGCTTTGAATTTTTAAAGAAAATCATTGGGGTACCTGCCAGTCATTCAATAGTGGTTCCCTAAGCACCTATCGAACAACAAATGCACAGCCTGTGTTGTTAAGGCGCTGGTAAGAGAGACGAATGAGACAAGGTGGCTGACCTGCTCACAGTCCGATAGGATGAGGGCTGATAAAAGGACAGCAGTAGATAGAAAACATAAAAATATGCTATTTCTGGGAGTAAAGGTGATATATTTAATTTTGGATGCTGTGTTTGAGGTGCCTCTAACATATCCGGGTAAAACTACCCAATATGGAGTGGTTTCCCCATTAAAGAGGTATTCAAGCTCAAGTTGCCAGTTGCTGTTTTGTGGAAGGGAAGGCCCCTCTGAGTAGATGAGCTACCAGAGTATACGAATGGTGCCGCATTTATCCTCAAGTTCCTTTTTAATGATGCTTAAGAATGGGATGGGAGATTCTGTGAGCATCGGAGACCTTGACCACTTACTCTTTTCTCAGGAGCAGAAATCACAAAAGAGATGCCTCCTTTCTGTAATCAAGGTTATGAAGCCAATTAAAATGTTCTCCAGCTTATTTTCTGCCTTTCGATAGATAGCGCTTTGCAGATTGACATCCGAAATGGCCTCCAACCTGGCAGCTCTGTTCTAATTATCCAAAGTGAAAGAAAGAGAGATGCTTGTGCTCCTTAGGAAATGAAAGCACACCTCTATTTAAAAAAAAGCTGTTGAGGGAAAATAAGTTCACAACTCCAGTAACCTAAAACAACAACAACAACAACTTTTTTCCTTACTAGAAAAATACATTCATCATAGAAAGTTTAGACAGTACAGAAAAGCCAAAGAGTGCAATTAAAATTGCTGCAGTCCTGACCTGATATAAGCATTGTTGACAAGAGGCTGGCTTTCCAATCTTTCCCCCTTTATTTTATATGAATGGATTAATGCTAAGTATATTATGGTTAGTTCTTCGCTCATTAGTGTTCAAGGCCTCAAGCCTGTTCCTGAGATGATTCTGAAATTCAGGTGGTATGAAATCAGAGTCATATTTTGGCTCCTGTGCATTTGGTTTAATTTTCCTCAGCTTCAGCTTGAACTTGCATATGAGTAGTTGGTGGTCTGTTCCACAATCAGCCCCCAGCCTAGTTTTCACAGCTGATATT
>NW_006399776.1:511400-528156 GCF_000299155.1 Elephantulus edwardii | reverse complement strand
GGATGGGTGTGTCAGAGGCGGTGCGGTTGGCGCAGGATAGAGCAGGGTTTAGGGCTGTTGTGCATAGGGTTGCTATGAGTCGCAAATGACTCGACGGCACATAACAACGACAACAACAACAATACTATGGTTGTGTTGTCTGCCTTTGTCCTCTAATAGTTGCAATTGGTATGTTTTGTTTCATAGGTTAACATGAGTTAATGTCACTTTTAATATTAGTAGGTTGCAAGTGTAACATTAAGTAGTGTTGCTTTTAAAATGAAAATTAAATGAAGTTGTGGCTTTAATAAATGAGATATGTATCTATTATTACTTCTTTCTTCTATTACGATTATAATCACATCATATATTTATCTACTGTATTAAAGATTTAACTTACACAGTAAGTTAAAAAACCCCAAATATTCTTATTAACCCTAGACACTAGTTTTGGTTTCTGTCTCGACAGGAAGATACAAACAGAAAACTTGCCCAGTTAGCTAACAGTTCCTTCTTCTGATTTGCTGCTGCTACGTAGAGTTGGTCTTGTACTAACAGCAACCAAAATATCTTTGATGATGTGAGTCCACTTGCTACAGTCTGGTTGGTAGTTGTGAAGTCTGGAACAGTCACGGCAGTTGAAGGAAGTGTTTTGGGGATTAATGCACATGCTATTTCTGTACAGTACTAATTTCTCAGGGTGCTGTTGTAGGGAAAGAGGAACTGTGCTTTCTTTATCAGTACTCTCAGTTGGGATTATACCCCAGGCCTGGGCTCCTCATGCTGACAGCTCTTTCACTCTAAGCATGTACATGCATTCACACATGCATTGATACACATAGAGTTGCAGGTAGGATTTTCTAGAAGCAGACAATGAAATATAGTTTGACGTGTAACATGCTAATTAGAGATGACCACTTAGGAAAAGGAGAGGGGAAAACAGGATTGGGAAGAAGGAGAAGTTGATTTTTGATGCAGGAGCAGCAAAGCCTCAGTTAGTCTGATGGGGAGCTCTAGAAGAAATGCTACCCTCAAGTACTGTCCCATGGTGGTCCAGAATGGCTGCGCCGGTACAGGTTCTCTGACTTGGTTACTGAATGTGCCTGCCCCAGGATAGAACATGACTATGGGCAAGACAGTCATTGTAGCCGAGACATTCCTGAAGGAGTCTTTACATTTCCCAAAGTTGGGCAGCAAGTCATTCTTTGAAGGGGAACCTGGATGGTGCATCTGTAGTCTACCAGAGGAGACTGGATAAGACTAGACAACACCCAGTGATTCAGATCTTATATCATGTTTTCTTCCTAAAAAAAAAAAAAGACTTTCTTGTTCCTTCACATCCTGCTTTCTTCTGGTAAGTAATATTAATTGGTAATGGGCCAGGCAAAATAATTTGTGCTCTACAGAGCAAGGAAACACTGCATGGTTCAAAATCAAGAATGAATTGTGTCAGGGATGCATCCTGTCCCTGTATATTTTCAATCTGTATGCGGAACAGATAATTTGGGAAGCAGAACTTTATGAGGAGGAGTGTGGTTGAAGAGGAGGAGGTTGAAGAGATGCTAATTAACAACCTATGATGAAGCTGAAGACGACCTGAAGCAATTGCTGCAAAAGGTCAAGGACTGTAATCTTCAACATGGATGGAAGCTCAACATTAAGAAGACAAAGATTCTCACCACTGGGCCAATTGGCAGCACCATAATAGATGGAGAAGAGATTGAGGTTGTTACAGCTTGCTCAGATCCACAATCAACACTCCTAACACCAGCAGTCAGGAAATCAAAAGATGAATTGCATTGGGGAAAATCTGCTGTCATGGACCTCTCCAGAGTGCTGAAGAGCAACGAGGTCAGTCTAGATACAAAGTTGTGCCTAATCGAGGCCATAGTTTTCTCAATTACTTGTTATGCTTTAGAAAGTTGGACAATGACTAAGGATGACAGAAGAATATATACCTTTGAGTTGTGGTGTTAAAGAAGAGTCTGGAACATGCCATGGATTGCCAAGAAAACAAATAGGTGTGTCTTGGAGAGAGCGAAACCAGTCTCTCCTTGGAGGATAGGATTTTGAAACTCCATCTCACTCACTTTGGGCATGTGGCCAGGGGAGATTGGTCCTAGGAGAAGGACCTGTCAGAAGTGTGGACACAGCACAGGAGAGGAAGACCCCAGATGAGATGGATTGAGACAGTGACTGGGTCAGTGAAGGTTGGTGTGTCAGAATTAGTGAGACTGGCTCAGGACAGGGAAGGGTTCACAGCTGCTGTACATAGGGTCACTATACATCACACGCAACTCAACCAATAACATTCTATGACAGGTTTGGAAGCAGGGGTGGCATCCATTTTCCAAACAACTTACCTCCAGAAACTCTGTGAACTTTGATAAATATCAATAGTTACAGAATGGACTCAGGCCTTTTGTTAAAAAAGTTGCTATGGGTTGTCCTCTACTGGAAGGTAATCAACAACAAAAGCAACATTGTTAAACTCAAGCCTGGCTGCTGCCTGGTCTAAGTCATAGTGACCCTTCAGCAGCTTTCCAAGTCTGTAAATCTTCAGAGGAGGAGACTGCTTGTCTTTCTTGGAGCAGCTGGTAGATTTGAATTGCTGATATTTTGGTTAGCAGTACAATATGTTACATATTATGCCACCAGAGTTTCTTAACAATATATCTACCGGGTAACACATAGATTAAAGCATTGTCTCTCTTGAATACCCTAAGATACTGTTATTACTGAGAAAAATTGTGAAGAAAATGTATGGTATTTCATTCTTCCCTTTGAATTTACTTTTCTCTTAGTAGGTTTTTAGGAGATGAGCTCCAGTGTTAATAGTGTGTTATGTGTTAGGCTGATAAATTAAAGCTCAGTGGTTTGAATCCATGGGAGAAAGACAGGCAATCTCTTTCCATAAATATTTGTGGTCTGAGAAAGTCATGGAAGCTCACCATGAGTCAGTGACTTGATGACAGTGGGTATGGGTTTGGTTTAGATTTTTAGAAATGGAGCTCTAGTTAAAGAGTTTGGTTGCCAATTGAAAGGTTGGTGGTTCAGATCCATGAGTTGCTCCAAGGGAGAAAGATGTGACAGCCATAGAAACCCTACGAGGCAGTCCTAATCTGTTCTTTAAGGCTGCTATGAGTAAGTTTGTTTGTTTGTTTTCAAGATCTTTAGAACAGGGGCTAACAAATTATGGCCCATAAGCCAAATGAAGCCTGCACCATGTTTTGGTCTGGCCTATGAACTCTGGTTGAGGAAGACCCTCAACTAGACAGATTGACACAGTGAGTGCAATTGTGAGGATGGCACAGGATAGGACAGAGTTCAGTTCTGTTGTTCATAAGGTTGCTATGGGTCGTATCAACTTGTTGGCACCAAACAACAACAACAACATCATGAGCTCTGGTCTGTAGGGAATTGCACTGCTAATCCAAAGGCAGGGCCTCTCTGGCCTCTCCCCAGCTCTGTGGGAGAACTAGGGGCTATTTCTTCACCTGTGATTTATGACAATGGAAAACTGCTGGAGGGTTGGCTATGAGTTGGAACTGACTCAAAAGCAATGTAAGAATGATGATTTTTATATTTATAACTTATTGGAAAAATAAAAAGAAAATGAAATTTTATAACATGTAAAGTGATATTAAATTAAAACTCAGTATGCACAAATACAATTTTATTTGAACACAGCCATAGCTGTTCATTTATGTATTCTCTTTAGCTGTTTTCACAATTCACTGGGGATGTTACAACACAGAATGTATGGTCTGCAAAGCCCCCAACATTCGCTGTCTAACCCTGGGGGGCATAGTCTGTAGCAGGAGCCCTGGCAGTAGCCCTGCTGGCGCTGTCTGTAGCGGAGTCTGTCTGGTGGCATAGTCTGAGGGAGTTTTGCTGATAACCCAAACACGTTTCTGGTGTTTTAAAGCCATCAGTGGCCCCATGGGAAAAAGATAGGCAGTGTCTTACCATGTGGTTGATGGCGTTGGAACGCCGAAGGCAGGTCAGCTATGAGTTGGAACCAACTCGATGGTTATGAGTTTGAGGGTTATTTTTTAAGTCCTTTGCAAAAAAGTTTGCTGATATTGTGTGAAGAATGTACTATAGGGTTTTAGCACTTATCAAAATTACCTCCCCTGTGCAGATAATTATTTTCCCCTCTCAATTGTCAGCCTGTTACAAAGAAAGATGATGAATGAATCTCTATTAAGATGTGAATGATTGATAGTTTCTTAAACATCACAGCTGCGCACTGTGAAGTTTCCCAGTGTCCTGTGGTCTGAGACAGGGCTGAGTCTAAAAGGGGTGCTACTTTTTCTATAAGGATGTTTAAAAATGTTTTGGGAGCCTGTTCACTCTACCCAAACAGCAGCACAGTATGCATTCTGTTCCAGTGCATGTGAAGCATTCTTTATTAGATAATATATTAGGCCACAAAGAAAATCTTGATAGTTTTTTTCAAAATCATATGAAGTATTTTCTCTGGTCACAATGGATTGAAGCTAGAAAATCCCAAAACTCTGGAAAAAGACACAAATATATGGAAATTAACCAACATGCTACTAAACGGGATCAAGGAAGAAATATAAAAAAGAAATCATACATTTCAGAGAGTCAAATGAGAATGGAAGCACATCTGTCATGATTTAATATTGTGTCCACATGGCCATGATCTCCAGTATAGCATAATTGTTCCAAGTGATAGAAAGTCCAATCTCTATGATGTTAAAAGGCAAGATGGGACTTGGGCCTCTAAAGATATGATTATTTTTTTATTAAATTTTATTAGTTTTAATGAACATTTACAGAGATTTTGGGTTTTCATTCATTCATTGTTGCACTGTTTTCTCCATTCTCATCCCCAGTTCGTTCTTCTTCCCCCCCATGTCTGTTTTAGTTGTCCAATTGCCACAGTGCTTGTCAAAGTCAGTTCTGATTAATCTCCGTTGTCAGTGTGTCACTTGCCATTCCCTATCACTTCCCCCTGAGAGACACTTCACCCTGATTCATAAGGAAAAGGGGATGGTGTATTCTCTTAGCTACCTCCTGCTGAAAAGGGACGCTGTGGGTTTCAGGGTGAATGTCTTTTCTCACTACTCTAAAGGGCCCCCTTGGCAGTAGGAAACACATAGACTATTACGGAGATTGATTTTGGAATTTAGATGCACTGTTATCAATTGTGCTTAGCCGTACATGTTCATGTCCTTGAAGATGTATCATGGAGGTATTGCAGCCTAGAAGATACAAATTTAACTAACAAGTTAAAAGTGCATGAGTCAAAAATTGAAAAGCAATAATATTCTGAGTAGAGGTTCTAATAGTGGCATAAATCAAGTTACAGAGGTAAGGTGGTTCCATTGCCATCCTTACTCTAATTATTCTTTTTTTTTAAATTTAAATTTGTTATTAATTTCAGTGAAAATTTACAGAGGCTTTGGATTTCCATTCATTCATTGTTGTAGATTTGTCCCCTCCCAAGGCTCCCCCCACCAGACATTAACCTCTTAGAAAAGTAAAATATTCTTTAATTATTTTACAAACCCTCCCCCAGGTCCACTCCACCATGTAGCCATCGCTCTGGACTCCTGAAGATATGATTAGTTTTATCTGATTAACGGTAGGTCTCTTTAGACTGTGGTCTGCATGGAATTTATGTTTGGAATCTCTGACAAAATGCTAGAGAGCTTTTTGTCAGATCTGCCTTTGGCTGTCTGGCTTGGCATTTGTTGTTGTTGTTAGGAGCCTGTTTCACAGACCTAAACCAGTGGCCTGCCATACTTGCTGACTTTGGACTAAGTATATACAAAGGCATCTCTCTCTCTCTGACACTGCTTCCCAACAGTGACCTCGGGACTTGACAGTCTCTGAACACAGCATCTAGCAGTCTCCAAAGCCAGCCGTAAGTGACTCTGTGGCTCAACAATAGTCTTTGGATGCATCATCCTGTAGAGCCAATTGTCTCCTAAACCATCAGGCTGAGACTCTGATTCCCCAGATGCCTTTATCTTGACTCTGACCTGTCAGCCTGGGACTTGCCTCTCTGTAAGCATATCAACCATCTTCTTGAACTCTTTCTTGGTATGTTTAACAGTTTCTGCATGATTAATATTAAGTGTTTTGGAATTCCACTATTCACAATGTTATTCATAATTTTTTATAACCTATGTAGTTGACTGCCTTTGTATATTCAATATAGCACATATAAACATCTTTCTATCCTGTGATATTCTATCCCTTTAGTGAAGTTATATCTTCACCACAATGCTATTTCTTATTTCATATCCTCTTCTGAATCCAGTTTGAAGAATTGATCTGCTTGAAATGGCAATAAAGGAAACTTAGAGGCACAGTGCTATTCATCAGAGAGCTAGACAATGGCTAGGGATGATAGAAGGAGAAATGATGCCTTTGAACTGTGGTACTAGATAAGAGTAGTGAATATACCATGGACTGCTATAAGAACAAACAGGATCTTACTGCAGAGGGTGAAACCAGGCTATTCCTTGGAGGCAAAGATTCTGAGGCTTCGTCTGACATACTTTGGACATGTTGCAAGGAGAAACCAGTCCTTGGAGAGGGATGTCATGCACGGGAGGGTGGAGGGACCAGAGCAAGAGAGGAAGACCCTCAATGAGATGGACTGATTCAGTGATGGGGGTAATGGGGGTAGGTGTGTCAGAGACAATAAGATTGGCACAGGATAAAGCAGAGTTTAGGGCTTTTGTATGTAGGGTCATTATGAGTTGCAGGTGACTCGATGGTACATAACAACAAACAAGAAGAGGAACGTGAGGGAGTTCTGGTGGCCTTGTGGTAAGAAGCTGCACTGCAATCCTGAAGGCATATAGTTTGAATCCCCCAACTGCATGGAACGAGAAAGGCAATTTCCTTCTGTGTGATTTACTGCTCTGAAAACCCATTAGAGGGTCAGCTATTAGTCAGTTTCCATTCTCTGGCAAACAACAATAACATAACAGAGGTACAATTTGGGAGAAGGATGGGCAATCTCCTCTGTGATTGACTGCCTCTGAAACCGCCCTGGAGGTTCTGCTATGGGTTGGTCCTGACTCGATGGCACAGAGCAGTTGGTGGATTTGAACAAATTTTGCCAATGTGATCCATCTTTCATGTTCTTGGTTGCTGGCACCATGGGTGTTGATTGTGGATCAAAGTAAGACAAAATTGCTCATAGTCACAATCCTTTCTCCAACTATCATAATGTTGACTATTTGCTCAGTGGTGAAAACCAAAAAAACCCAATTTTTTTTCCTTTGATGTTGGGATGTAATCAGTATTGAAGGCTGCACTCTTTGATCTTCTACAGTAAGCATATTGGGCCTTCTATAGTTTCCTGGTGCAATATTCTTCATAAAGTCCAGTTTCTCAAATGATTTGCTCAGTGTACATGTTGAATAGTTATGGAGAAAAGATAGAACCTTGGCATATACTTTTCTTGATTTTTGTACCCTTTGGTGTTTCTTTGCTTTTTTTTTGACAATTTCTTGGTTTAAGTATAGGTTTTGCATGAGAACACTTAAATGTTTTAGGATTCTCTTTCTTAACAATGTTGCTATGATTTGTTGTGATCCACACAGTCAAATACCTTTGTGTAGTCAATAATATACAGTAATTATTAAATCATATAGTATTTTAAAAATATTGTGGATTTTTTTTTCTAGGTGTAAACTCCAGACTCAAAACAAACTTAACATGGTATAGAAGAGGCACTCATAAATTTCTCTTGTGCTCTGTATGTCTATAGACTTACTTAATCATCTTTTAAATGGGTGGCCTATCACTTGTGCCATTATATTCTGAATTAAAAGGCTGAGAATAATGGACAACTTCCTAGAGGAAGGAGGAGCCACACTCTTTTTACTGATTAAGTCTGATCTTGGCTCTGGTGTTTGAACCTCTCCAGATCCACACTTTAGCATAATCACATGGATCAGTCCATCACCAAGTTGATCCACATGCTGTTAACAGGCATTTAGGGGTGGTATTGGGATCAGTGCACAAATCTCATTCTAACAAGACTGACCAGATAACAGCTAGCTTCATTTTAACAGAACTGACAGCATACCATAAATCCACTCCAGCAGAAGCTTACAAATTGACTTGACTTGATTACCTTTACATAGCTGTTTAATGTTTTCCTCTTGCTTTTGCTAGAAATGCTTTGTAGCTTATAATTTTTATAAAAAAATTATCTATTTAGTAGTGTTAAAAAAATTTCAGGTAACTAGTCACATTTACAAAAAACATCAATCTTAGGAGAGCATTTATTAAAAAAAAAAAATTGGATAGCTATATAAATGTCCCAGAGTTGAGATGTCCGATAAATTTTGGATTAGTTATCTGAAAATTTTTAATACCATTAATAGGATATACTTTAAAAAATTCCTAGAACATTTATATATCTTCTCCAGTTTTTCTACTACTTATCTGTCAGTTTGTCATACTGCAGTGGCTTGCATGTTGCTTTGATGCTGGAAGCTATGCCACCACTATTTTCATAATCAGCAGGGTCACCCATGATGGACAGGTTTCAGCAAGAATAAGACAGACTATGAAAAAGAACCTGACAATCTACTTCTAAAACAATAGACTAGTGAAATCCTCATGAGTGGCAGTGGAACATTGCCTGTACTGATGAGCTCTTCATGAAGGCACTCAAAATATGACTGAAGAAGAGCTGCCTCCTCAAAGTGGAGTTAAATTTAATACTGTAAATGGAGTTAAGCTTTCCGAATCTCCATTTACTGATATTGTTATTAGGTGTCACTGAGTTGAGTATGACTCATAGTAACCCTATGAACAATAGATCTGAACCTTGTCCTAAATAAAAATTAGAAAAGTTTGCAAGAACAACAAACTATTTGTTGGAAAGACCTTATTTTGCTAACAAAAATGGCAATAATATATGTGGTTATTCAAACATGGAATAAACAGGAATCAAGTTGACTACATTCTTGGAAAGAGATGCTAGAGAAGCTCAGTATCATCAGTCAAAAGAAGACCAGGAGTCGAGTGAAACAGACCATCAGTGGCTTATTGCAAGCTCAAGATCAAGCTGAATAAAATGAAAATAAGCTCATAGGAGCTAAACTATGACTTTGTGTATAACCCATCTGAACTTAGAGACCTCTCAAGAATAGATTAGATGCACTAAACACTAATGACTGCGGATAAAAGAAATTGTAGGAAATATCAAGGATATCTCACATGGAGAAAATGAAAGATCAATGAAAAGACAGGATAGAAAGGAAAGAGAAGAATTTCAGAGGAGACCTTGGCCCTTGTGTTTGTATGAAAAGTAGTTCAAGCAAATGGAAAAATGGTGAAGTAAAAGGGCATCTTGAAAATACAAACTGAAATATAATTGAATATACAAAACCTCAAGGTAGAAATGGGTGACCCTGGAGGACATTATGCTGAGTGAAGTATCTCAGTCACAGAACGACAAATACTGCATGGTGCAACTGTTGTAAAACAGGACTGACATCGAGGTTGGGGGTGGGAGACTGAGAAAGATGGGTTCAATAATGTATACTGCATTGAAACAGATGAGGGAGAAATCTGTTTAAAAGGGATATGTGATTAGGTATTTTTGTCATGACAAGAGTCTAGAGCGAAGGCTGCATAGTGGAGTGGACCTGGGGGAGGGTTTGTAAAACAATGCAAGAATTTTTCTTTTACCTTTCTAAGAGGGTAGTGTACTAAGGGGAAGGGTTGGGAGGGGAGAAAAGTACAACAATGAATGAATGGAAATCCGAAGTCTCTGTAAATTTTCATTGAAATTAATAATAAATTTTTAAAAATACAGATCTAAACACACACACACACGCGCGCGCACACACACACGCGCGCACACACACACACACACACACGAATTTAAATAAACCAGAAAAGAAAAAGAAAGCCAAAAAGTTTAAAATGATACACATTTCTTAAGTTAATAGAAGGGGGAAAAAAACACCCTCAACCAACCAATTCTAAAGTTTCAATATTCAAGGGTTCTATGGACAAAAATTTGAATGAGAAAGTTAACACTGAGACTATTTAAGAAATATAGTCATTGTAACAAAAATAATTTTTAGAAATTAAATTATTTCAGAAAGTAACATATAATCAAGAATCATTGGTATTTAAGGAAGAATTTCAAGCTGCATTGAAGGCACTGGTAAAACAAGTGACCAGGATTTCATAGAAAGTGGTTGAGATGTTTCAATAAATGGGTGCAATGCTGGAGGTTCTCACTCATCTGTCCTAAGTTAGGAAGACAACTACCTTGCCAAATTACTGGGAGAGGTTAATTACAAAGAAAGATGATCCAGAAGAATATGGAATGTATAGAACAAAATCCTTAATATCATATGCAAGTAAAATCTTGTTGAGGATAGCTCAAAAATGGTCAAACAGTATGTTGACATGGATCTGCCAAAAATTCAAACCACACTCAGAAGAGGATGTTAAGTAAGGGATGTCACTGGTGAGGTCAGATGGATTTTGGGTGAAAGCAGAGATTATCATAAAGATGTTTACCTGTGTTTTATTGAAGTTGCAAAGGAATTCACCTATGTTAATAATAATGAAGTCTGGATAACATTGCAAAGAATGGGAGATCCAGAACACTTAATTGGGCTTAGGTAGAATTTATACATAGAAAAAAGGTCAGTAATTCCAAGAGAATAAGGGAATACTATTTTGCTTAACAACAGAAAAAGAGTGTACCAGTGTTGTATCCTTTCACCTTACTGTGTACTGTTTAAATAATCTGAGAAGCTGGAATATATGAAGAATTTTGGCATTATTATTGGAGAAAGAGATTCCTAATATGCAGATAATATAATCTGCTTGCTGAATATCAAGTAGACTTGATACAATGTTGAAGCTCTAAGACTATTGACTTCAGTAAGGAACCAATAAGCAACATCATGATAAGTGTTCACAAAGATTGACATTTTCAAGGATTTCATTTTACTTAGCTCCACAATCTATGCCTGTGAAAGCAGCAGTCAAAAAATCCGATTTGAATGGGGAATATTTGCTGTAAAAGATATTATTTCAGAAAGCAAAAGAAAAATGTCACTTTGAGGACTAAGGAGAGCATGAGCCAAACCATGGTACTTTGAATTGCTTCTTATGCATGGGCAATCTGAACTATGACCGTTGTTATTCCCGTTAGATGCTGTTGAGTCAAATATGACTCATGCTGTTGTTATGTGCTGTCAAGTTGTTTGTGCCTCATGGTGACCCTATGTGCAACAGCCCTATAGCCTGCTCTTTCCTGAGCCAATCTTATTTTCTCTGACACACCAAGCCCTATTACCTCAGTCACTGAATCAGTCCACCTCATTGAGGATCTTCCTCTCTTGTGCTGTCCCTCCACCCTTCCGAGCACAATGTCCCTCTCCAAGGACTGGTCCGTCTTTATAACATGTCCAAAGCATGTAAGATGAAGCTTCAGAATCCTTGCCTCCAAGGAGCAGCCTGGTCTCACCCTCTCTAGGACAAGCCTGATTGTTCTCCCAGCAGTCCATGGCATGTTCATACTCTTCTCCAACAACACAGCTCAAAGGCATCAATTCTCCTTTTATCATCTCTAGTCATTATCCAGCTATCTCACGCATAGCAAATAATTGTAAAGACCACAGCCAGGATCAGGTACATTTCAGTCTCCAGACTGATGTTGTTGGTCTTCAGTATTCTGGAGAGATCTCAGACAGCAGACTTTCCTGATGTAATTTGTTATAGTCACCCTATAAACAACAGATCTGAATGCAGTCCTTTCCTGTGCCATTCTCACAGTATGACACACTCAAGCCTGTTTGTTACTGCAATCACTGTGTCAATGTACCTGGTTGAAGGTCTTCCTTTCTTTTGTCATCCCTCCACTTTTCCAAGTATGATGTCTCTCTCCAAGGAATAACCTCTCCTAGCAACATTCCCAAGATATGTGAGAGTAAGTTTTGCTATCCTTGCCTCCAAGGAACACTCTGGTTGTACCTTCTCCAAGACTTATTTGTTTGTTCTTTTGGCAGTCCATGTTGTTGTTGTTGGCAGTCCATAGGATATTCAATATTCTTCTCTAAAACCACAGTTCAAAGGCATCAATTCTTCTGTCATTCTTATTAATTGTCCAGTTCTTGGATACACAATAAGTGATTGAAAAGACCATGGCCTAAATCAGGTGCACCTTAGTCCTAAAACTGACAGTGTTGCTCTTCAACAATTGGGAGAGGTATCTAATTGCAGATTTTCTCAGTGCAAAACATCAAATCTCCTGACTGCTGATATCAAGTGTATTGATTGTGGATCTAAGTAAGGTGAAGTCATTGCCAGTCTTAATCGTTTCTCCATTTATCATGATGTAACCTAATGGTGTATTGACAAGGAATTTTGTTTTCTTGATGTTGGGATGCAATCCATATTGAAGGCTGCAATGTTTAACCTTCTGCAGCAAGTTCTTGATGTCTTCTCACTTTCAGCAAGCAAGGTTTTGTCATCCTCATAATGAAGGTTATTGATGAAACTTCCTTCACTTCTGATGCCACATTCTTCTTCATAGAGTCCAGCTTCTTGAATATACTCAGCATTCAGATTAAATATATATGGCAACAGTATACAACCCTGATGCACACGTCTTTTTTTTCCTTTTTTAAAATTTCTAAGCCATGTAGTGTTCTCTTGCTCTGTTTGCACAATAGGTCTCTGATCTGGATAGAGGTTTGGCATGAGCACAATTAAGGGTTCTGGAATTTCCAGTCTTCTCAATGGTAGCCATAATTTGTTATCTACACAATCAAATATCTTTGCATAGTCAATAAAGCAAAATTGGATATTCTTTTGGTATTTGTTTTCAGCCAAGACCCACCTGACATCGGCAATGATATCCGTGGGTCCATGGCCTCTTGTAAATCCAACTGAATGCCTGGCAGTTCCCTGTGTATGTACTGGAGCACTGAGGAGTCAAAACAAAGGGAAGAGATTGTGAAGTAAAAGAGTTGTATAGAAGATTTGAAAAGGCAGCTCAGGAGGACAAAGCAAACTGTTACAGTGGAATGTCTAGAGACTTAGAACTGGAGAATAAAAAGTGAAGAACTAACTACCTCAGCATTTCTGAAGCTGGAAGAACTGAGAAACAAATTCAAATCTTGAGTTGCAATACTTAGGTATGCTATGGGCAAAATCTTGAATGATCCAGGAAACATAAAAAGAAGATGGAGAGAACAGACAAAATCACTGTACCGAAAAGAACTGGCTTACACTGAAACATTTCAGGAAGTACCATATAATCAAGAGCCAATGATAATGAAGGAAGAAGTTCAGGCTGCACTGAGGCCCTGGCAAAAAAACAAGGCCCTTGGAATCAATGGGGTACTAATTAACGTATTTCAAATAATAGATCCAGCCCTGGACGTGCTCACCTGTTTTTGCCAGGAAATTTGGAGGACAGATGCCTTGCTGACTGGCATGAAGAGATCTGCATTTATTCCCATTCACAAGACAAGTGATCAAAATTATGGAACAATGTCATTAATACCACGTGTAAGGAAAATACTACTGAGGGTCATTCAAGAACCATGACTAAGGAAGACTAAATAATTATTATCTTGAAATTATGGTATTGGCAAATATTATTACATATGCTATGGATTGCCAAGAGAACAAGCAAATCTGTCTTTGAAGAAATGCAATCAGAATGCTCCTTAAAAGCTAAAATGGAGAGACTTTGTCCTCACTTTCACACTTTTTTAAAGAGGAAAGACCTTGCTTTTCAAAGGCCCAATTCACTGTGTCCATAATAGAGCCTTTTACATCTCAGAGGAGACTGAACATGTTATTTAGAGGAACCAGTACCTTGAGAAGGACCTCATGCTTGCTAAAGGAGAGGATCAGCAAAAAAGATCCAAACTCTCAAGGAAATGAATTGACACAGGGATTGTCACATTGAACTGAAACATAACAATGACTGAGGATTATGTAAGATGGAAAGTGCTTTATTATTTAGCACTTAAGTCCCTATGTATGAGTTGGAACTGATTTGAATGCCCTAACAGTATCCAATTTTTGAAAGAAGTATAAGAAATTTAGATTTTTTAAAATTGTTTTTATGAATAGAAAATATAGTGAATGTCGACAATGTGAGAGGTGCATAAATTTCATCCGTTTTGTCCTCCACCCTTGTCTTACTCACATTCTGTAAGAATTTCTATTAGGAGGCTGTTCTTGTTTATCATGCTGTGGTTAGATGTAACATTTTTGGTTTAGATCCCAGAACAGCAATAATGCTGAAAACATTTCCAATTCTTCTGTTTGTGCAACACAAAGCAGTCTCAGCACATGTTCCAGCCAGCTGCTTCCAGCACTTACCTGCCTCTTGTGTATGCCTCTGTGGTGGGTACGCACGTTATGAACAACGGAAAATTGTATTGAATGATATTATGGACAGCCATGTTCCATATATATATATATATATACTCCCAAACCCATCCACCTACCTCATTTCAATACTCAAGTCCAAAGTTTCATCTGTTCTCAAAAAGACAAGTCTTTACTCTCCAAAGGCCAAACACCTCTATCACCCCATCCGCAGGATCCAGAACAGTGCTTGGCATGTCTCAGGGCTAATAGTTATTTGTTGAATCAAATATAAAAAAGATTTTGTGTAAAGAATATCTTTTTAAAAAGTCTTGGTTCTTATCATTGTTAGGTTTACTAGTTCCAATATCTTTTTACTTAACTCTTTTTTACTTAGTATAAAAATAACACACATTACTTACAGATATTTTGGAGAAAATAAAGAACTCGAAAACAAAAAGACAGCATTGCCTAATTAAAAAAATAGGCATTATAATTTATAAGTGGTATGGATCCCATTTTTCACTTGGTGTTACTTTTGGAGCTTTCCCCTTTACAATGAAATATTCTTTTAGAATAGTTTTTCTTGCTGAATAGGATTTTATTGCATGGAATTTGTTCTTCTAGCGATACTCTCCACTCATCATCACCCCTTTCTTGGCCTCTGGAGGCAAATCTAATGGACCATATAAAAGAATTCCTAGGACACTTGGATTCCTGTTGTGTTTGGTCGATAGGGAGTCTTAGCAGAGACTGGAGGGAAGCACTAAAGGATACACACACACAGACACACACATATATTTATATATATTAAAAAATGTATTACTTTATTGCTTTTACATTAAGTCACCCTAGGTGGGCAAAGACCTTTCACCAAAGGCAAACACTACAGTACGCTCTCCTTCTGAGAGCTCCTTCCTCTCATTACAGATACAAGTCAAAGGAGATTCCCAATCAGATTGCTACGCTGTCTTTTGTGGATCTCTACATGCACACTTTTGTAAATAGTCACTTATTTACCATTTGACTGTGTCACTTTTCCTGTTGCAAACTTATCTCCTACAACACAATTTAACTAGTATCCCATGATGACATGACTATAAATAATGTACATTTTCATACCTAGATATTGGTGCTAATTTCTGGATCCCTTATAAGGTAATTTTCTAGAAATATAATTACTAGATCAAAATAGAAAACACTGTAAGACCACTGGTATAAATCCAAGTTGCCTTCCAATGTGAATAACTACTGTAGGTATCAGTTGCCATCCAATTGATGGCAACTGATGGAGACCCTATATGTGCAGTAGAATTGCTCTATAGGGTGTTCATGGCTGTAGCCTTTCAGAAACAGATCACCAGTCCTTTCCTTTAAGGTGCCTCTGGGTGAGGTTGGAGTGCAATCCTACAGCTAGCAACTGAGTGTGTTTATTGTTTGTGCTACTCAGGGACTCTCCCTACTGTAGGCAATCAATTGTTATTTATTCTTGAAAGCTCAGTAACTGAGTCTCATGCTGTTGGGAAGAATTTCTTTTTAAATAAATTTTTATTTTATGCTAGTTTGCTTACAAAGTTCATATACATTGTTTTACATACAGGATCTGTCCCATTTCCTTTACCCACCCCTCCTTCTACCCATCAGATTGTGTGACCCTATGATGAACCCGCTGCCCGTCCTAACCCTTTTGCTCTTCCCCTCCATCCTTGGATCCTCATACATATTTTACTTGTTATCTTTATATTTCTACAGCAATGATCTTATACAGTATTTGTCCTTATGGGACCGAGTTAGTTCACTTAGCATAATGCACTCTAGTCCATCCCAAGTTATGTTGTAATTTTTTAAATCATTGCTCCTGCATATTGCTCAATATTCTATTGTGTGAATGTACCAAAATTTCTTAATCCATTTGATTGTGGTTGGACATTTGGACTGTTTCCATATTCTTGTGATGGTGAATAATACTGCTGTGAACATTGGGGTAAATCTATGTTTGTGTCTTACTTCTCATTTTCTCAGAGTATATTCTAAGCAGTGAAATAGCTGGGTCATATGGAATTTCTATGTTCAGCTTTTTTTTCTTTTGAGAAAAAAGTTTGATTGGCCTATTTATTTTAGTGAGGCTTAACATTTAATCAAATTATTTCTCCTTTGTAAGCAAAAATGGGGGGAAACCTCGTGGGTTAATAGTTTCTTTCACTGTGAATGACTGGGAACTTTGGCCACTTCCCCAAACTCTCAGAAAACTCTGGGTTCACTTTTCTTTTTTTTATTATTAAATTTTATTAGTTTTAATGAACATTTACAGGGATTTTGGGTTTAATTCCTTCATTGCTGCACCATTCTCTTTACCCTCCTCCCCAGTTTGTTCTTCTTCCCCCGCCATCCGAATGTCTGTTTTAATTGTCCA
>NW_006399776.1:501259-510296 GCF_000299155.1 Elephantulus edwardii | reverse complement strand
GTTAGCCATCTGAATGTCGTCTTCGGTGAAGTGCCTGTTCATATCCTGTGCCCATTTTTCTATTGGATTATTTACCTTTATCTTGTTGTGGTGCACTTTTCTTTTTGATTAGTTCCTTTTTGCCCAAGGGTGGCCTGGACTAATCACTATGCATCCTCTTCCTTTTCTCTCCTCATCCCCGTTCCCTGAAACTTATTCCTAATATTTCTATGTTCAGCTTTTTGAGGACATGCCAAACTGCTTTCCAGAGTGGTTGTACTATTTTACAATGTTGGGACAAATTTTTGAAAGTATAAACCTTGCTGTAATTAGAGCTATGTCTTTCATTATAGAAATTGAAGAAGCACATTTTGTTCTCTCCATGCCCTGACAATAAAGGCATGGGTACATCATACAGGCTTTGCCATTAGCTACTTTTGCCCCAAACTTGAATCTGAGAGGGACACAGATAGGAAGACATGAACCCTTTTAGTGAGATGGCATGACAATTACAGGGGTATTGACAGGGTTACCATGGCAGTGATAGTTGTGAACATCCAAAGAAAGTGGCCCCTGCTGTTCCCGTGACCAGGTTCCTTGGTTCTTGACTGTATTTTGAGCCTCTTACCTCAGTCTTTCATCAGTTCTTCATGTAGTAACCCTTTTATCATTCTGAAATGTCTCTCATATTTCTTGAATTATATAATTTTTCGGAAACCTGTTTTGTCTAATAATATGATCACTCCAGATTTTCCGTGATTAATTTTGCATGGCATGTTTTTTTTTTCCCCAATATTTTGTTTTTAATATGTCTTTATATTTAAAGTTGATTTCTTGTTACTCTACAATGATTTGAAGCAGAAGTTGCCTCCCTTTTAGGTTTACAAGCTACTTTTTTTTCTTCCTGTACATATTTCTCCAATTAATTACCTAGAATTTGTTCTTGTGTCTTTATATTTAAAGTTGATTTCTTGTTACTCTACAATGATTTGAAGCAGAAGTTGCCTCCCTATTACATTTATAAGCTACTTTTTTTCTTCCTGTACATATTTCTCCAATTAATTAGCTAGAATTTGTTCTCTTGTATGCAATCAAGAAGGCTCACTAGTATTGCCAAAGGAAAACAATCCCAGCTTGTTATTTGAGGTAAAGGCAGTAAACATCTCTTTATGAGGGTATGGTTTGTGGCAATACAGCATATGCAGTGGTGAAAAAAAATCCCTTGTGACCCTGTGAATGAAGAACTCATTGGAGGCATAGGGAAATCAGTTGGTTCTTGGGATTTAAGAGTGTGAAGGAATAAAAATGTAAAATACTGTGGGATGATAATGATATACTTATTGAGTGCTGACTCTGTTCCAGGTTCTTTATGCATGTGTATACTACCAGAGTCTCAAGTTATCAGATGGCTCACTAAAGGTGAGCTAATTCAATGAATGATTTGTTTCTGGTTTTGTTTGTTTGTTTTTTTTTTTTAAGTAAAGGAGCTATTTACAAGGCGGATGATGTTCTGGAATGGATTTGTACTTGTTTTCAAGGACTGATGATTAAATATTTAGGAACTTTGTAAGTTAGTTGTTAAAACATTGGTAGTTTGAAATTGACAGTAGTGGGAGTATTAGCATCATGAAAATGGAGAAAACACTATAAATCAGGACTCAGGTTTTTTTTCTATAGAGCCAATTTATCAGCACATAGCAAACACCAAACAGGGATAAGACTATATGCCAGAACTAGCAGCAGCCAAAGTGTTGCTATCCTATTCTCAAAGGGATAAATAAATAAAAACCCTCTGCTATGGAATCAGTTTTGACTCGCAGAAATCCTTCATCGGCTTCTGAGGCTATCTGTCTTTATGGAAGGAAACTGTCCTTTTCTCCTGTGGACCAGCTGATGGGCCAGCTCCTGATCATTTGGTTAGCTCTCTGACGTGTTACACCCTCCGAGGGACTATTGTTATTGTGCTGGAACTAACTCATAGCTGACTCTCCAGCAGATTTTCAGAGACAGTATAATCCCACGGGAAGAGATTGCTCATCTTTCTCCCTGTGGAACAGCTGGTGGAAACAATATAGTAGGGCAGCTACCTTAAGAAAAGCTATGACCTCTGTGTGACGTTGCTGGATGATACAGAGACGGAGAAATGGAAATACATACCACCACAATCCTCTCTGGCCACTCACTCCCTGACTGTTGTGTTAAAGCTCAATTTTCCTCACCGGTCTTATTTTGAGCAATTTTGC
The DNA here is from genome assembly GCF_000299155.1 of Elephantulus edwardii. Taxonomy (NCBI): domain Eukaryota; kingdom Metazoa; phylum Chordata; class Mammalia; order Macroscelidea; family Macroscelididae; genus Elephantulus; species Elephantulus edwardii. The sequence goes on along the minus strand of NW_006399776.1, from coordinate 508,074 downwards.
AATGTTACTGTACATAGAATGAATATAATACTAGAGACGTTCTGGATTCTATTGTTTTTCTCCAATGAGTGATGTGTTTCTTTTATTTTTAGCACACAGTTAACTTAGTTGACTATAAGCTGCACACTGTCTTTTTGGTTTGTTTCTTTCTTCTTTCTCTGTGTTGCCCAGCTCAGATAGCCTTTATGTATGCATGTTTCGGGGCATTGGATGGAAAACTTTTTCCTGGTTCCTTTTCTTCCAATAATTTCCTTTCTCTCTTGTAAGTGCAGTTGCCTTCAACTCCTTTCTCTGATGCCCTGGGCCAGAGAAATTGTCATTTTCCCACCAGTTCATATACTGTTACTCCGTATGTGCTAACTGAAGCAGCCCTCAGGCTAGAAGCAGCACAATTCAGTTGTTATTGTTGTTGTTATGTGCCATCAAATTCAGTTCTGACCCATAATCATTCTATGTAAAATAAAACAAGACAAGACAAGACAAAACAAAACAAAACAAAACGAACAACCACTGCCTGATTGTAAATACTGTGCCATCTCCACAGTCTCTGCTGCATTGACCCATTATGACCTTGCTGAAATGTAACTCCATATAAAGCTTTCCTCATGCTTTGACACCTCATTAGAGTTGTTCAGACTCTCTTCTCTCTCTTGTGCCTCTAGAGAACTACTTTTCATATTAGACCCATTTTTTCCCCACAGTGCTTTCTGTGGAAGGTTTGTTCTGGTAGAATCTTTACATGACAATTGCTAGAAGTTCAACCCTTGTTTTAAAACATCTTTTTTTTTTTTTTAATTTTTGCCTCTTCATGTTACTTTCTGGGAAATGTCCTTTCATTATGTCCTACTATTATGGACGTAATGAATGCTTCAAAATGCTTTCAGGCTTGCTGTAAAATCCGAGTCTCTGAGTGTTACATGTTGAAGGGATTTTAGAGGTTATTTAACTGTACCTCTTTTTTGAACAGATGAGAAAACTGAGATCCTAAGGAGGCAAGTGATTTTGCCACATTAAAGGGTAAGAAAGGGGTATTGCCACTGGAGATGAATGAGAGGGACGTGAGAGGAAAGAATGGAGCGTGGCTCAGGAGAGACTCCTGCTCCTGAAGAGTAAAGTGTAATTTGTGAAACCTGTAGGGAAGAAACTTTTTCTTTGGTGCTGCTCTGTAGCGATGATAGGAGTATTATAGATTTAGACACTTGGAATGAGGAAGAGAAAGGATTTCTTTAGAAATCTTATCTGAAACTGCCATAAATTTTAGGAACATCCAGTTGGAGAACACATCAGACATGTCCTTTGTGAAACAAGTTGTCACATTTCATCACTATGCCTGGTTTTCTATTTTGATCTCTGTCTCCTAAAGCAGCTGTGTTCATCCTGAAGTGAGGCTTAAAACTTGAGACAGAGGATGACATGTGTTGCCTTAAGTTAGAAACCTTTAGAAAAGGTTCACAGGGCTTCTGAGTCTTTACTTACTTGTCGATTGAAATAAAAATATACACAGTTCTATCCAATGTCTTATTTTTTCCTTTTCTCTTCAACTTCATAAAACTTAATAAATTTGAAAAGATGACTTCAGTCTACTGTCTTATCAATAGTTCTTTCTATTCCCCAAAAGAAATTAAGACCTTTGCTTTATCTTGACAGATTGGTTGGATGATTAAAATGTCTTGCATATATGGTTTCTGATTTTCTTTCTTTTTTTTGTGCGTAAATTTCTAAATCACATTTGCAAATCAAGAGAACAAAGGAGAAAAAAGAAGCCAAGCCAAAAAAAAAGTTCAGAGCTGGATGAACATGATATTAAACACAAGTGTAAAGGATAAAATACAAAATAGAAAATTCTTAGTCCTTTATCTACATTTGATACAACTTGTGTGAGATTATAACACAAATAGGAGAAAATTAAAGCAATATTTGATTGTTTTTAAAAGAGGGTACTTATTTAAGTTTGTTATCTGCTGTTGAGTTGGAACCAACTTATTGCTGACACTATAGTGGGTTTTCAGAAGCTTTAAATTGCAGGGGAGAAGGTTGCTTTTCTTTCTCTCTCAGAGCAGCTGGTGGATTTGAACCACTTGCCTTTGAGGTGGCAGTAAAATTCCTTACCACTAGGCCACTAGAGTTTAGATACTCCATATTAGGAGTTATTACCCTAATGTTGTTGTTGTTGTTGTTATGTGCCGTTAAGTCGTTTGCGACTCATAGCGACCCTATGTACAACAGCCCTAAACCCTGCTCTATCCTGTGCCAATTGCACTGCCTCTGACACACCCATTCCGATTACCCCAGTCACTGAATCAATCCACCTCATAGAGGATCTTCCCCTCCTGCACCGTCCCTCTACCCTACCAAGCATGATGACCCTCTCCAAGGACCTGTCTCTCCTTACAACATGTCCAAAGTATGTCAGACGAAGCCCCAGAATCCTTGCCTCCAAGGAGTAGCCTGGTTTAACCCTCTCTAGGACGAATCTGTCTGTTTTCTTGGCAGTCCAGGGTACATTCAATACTATTCTCCAGCACCACCGCTCAAAGGTGTCAATTCTCCTTCTATCCTCCCTAGTCATTGTCCAACATTCTGATGCATAACAAGTGATTGCAAAGACCATGGCCCGTATCAGGCGCACCTAAGTCTCCAGAGAGACACCGTTGTTCCTGAGTACTTTAGAGAGGTCCCTACAGCAGACTTTCCCATCGCGATATGCTTTTTGATTTCCTGACTGCTGGTGCCAAGAGTGTTGACTGTGGAGCCGAGCAAACGGAAGCTGTGAACACGCTCAATCTCTTCGTCATCCATCCTGACGCTGCCAATTGGTCCAGTGGTGAGAATCTTTGTCTCCTTGACATTGAGCCTCAGTCCATACTGAAGGCTGCAGTCCTTGACCCTTCGCAGCAAGTGCATGAGGTCCTCCTCAGTTTCAGCAAGCAGGGTTGTGTCATCTGCATAACGCAGATTGTTAATAGATCTTCCACCAATCCTGATGCCACAATTCTCCTCATAGAGCCCAGCCTCTCAGATAATCTGCTCTGCATACATGTTGAAAAGGTATGGAGACAGGACACATCCCTGGCGTACACCCTTCCCAATTTTGAACCATGCAGTGTTGCCCTGCTCTGTTCTGACAACTGCCTCTTGGTCCAAGTATAGGTTTCGCATTAGCATGATTAAATGTTCTGGGATTTCCATTCTTCTCAGAGTCAGCCACAGTTTGTTATGATCCACACAGTCAAATGCCTTTGCATAATCAATGAAACACAGATAGACACTCCTCTGGTATTCTCTGCTTTCAGCTAAGATCCATCTGACATCAGCTACAATATCCCTAGTACCACGACCCCTTCTAAGATGCTGATTAACACAAAATTTAGATTCTATATCTTTTATCTTCGCAATTACATGCTCTGCATCAGAGAGCTGGACAGTCACTAAGGATGACAGAAGAATAATTGATGTCTTTGAGTTGTGGTGCCAGAAAAGAGTATTGAGCATACCATGAACCAGGAGAGGGTGAAACCAAATTTCTTCTTGCAGGCAAGGATATTTAAACTCTGTTCTCATATTTGGGGCACGTAATTAGGATAGACTGGTCTTTAGAGAAGGGCGTCATGTTTGGAAAGGAAGATAGTGTAGTAGAGAAAGACCCTAGATGAGATGGATTGACAGGATAATTGGGGCAATCGGATTAGGTATGTTGGATTCAGTGAGACTGGCTCAGGATAGGGTGAGGTTTAGAACTCAAAGGATCACTAATGTATTCTTGGTGACTTGACAGCACACAACAACAATAACAACAACAGCAACAACATATTCCTGTCAGTGGAGCTGGAAGGAAACTTGAGCATTGAGTCTAAACTATAGGCTACATAATTCACTGTGGGCCCTGAAATCAGTTTACTAGGATATTGTTGTTGTTATGTGCCATCTAGTTACTTGTGATTCATATTGATGCTATGCAAAACAGCCCTATCTATACTCTGCTCTATCCTGTTCCAATCTTACTGTCTCCAACACACCTACCCCCATTACCGCAGTTATTGTGTCAATCCATCTCATCCACAATCTTCCCTTCCTCTCCTGAGCTTTCCTTCTATCGTTCCAAGCACGATGTCCTTGTGTATACACATGGATGTTATTAAACACAATGAAAATGGATTTCTTACTGTGGACTATGATTAAAAATGCTTGAAAGGCTTGAATCTAGTCTTAAATTAGGCTAGATCTTACAGAGTAAGAAGTAGTGACAGGGAAAGGAAATGAAGTCTTCAATTTCTGACATAACAGAAACTAGAAACCATATCTTCCTGATTTAGATTCAAGATTTTCAATATTATTTTTATAAGTAGACCAAAATCCATTGTTGATACTGACAAAAAGAAGATGGCAAAAGTGTCAGACACTTGAACCTAGCTGGACAATGACTAAGAATGACAGAAGAAGAATTAATGTCTTTGAATTATGGTACTGGAGTAGTCTTGAACATACCATGGACTGCCAAGAAAACAAACAAATAGGTCTGTCTTGAAGAGAGTGAAACCAAGTTTCTCCTTGGAGGCTAGAATTTTGAAGCTTCATCTCACATACTTTGGGCATGTGGTATTGAGAGACCAGTCCTTGGAAAAAGACATCATGTTCGGAAGGGTGGAGGAACAACACAGGAGAGGAAGACCCTGGATGAGATGGATTGATACAGTGACTGGGGAAATGGGGGTTGGTGTGTCAGAATTAGGGAGACTGGCTCAGGACAGGGTAGGATTCAGAGCTGCTGTACATAGGATCACTATGGGTCACAGGCAACTCGACATCACATAACAACAACAAACAAAGCTTGGAAGGGCTGAGCAATATACTCTCCTACCAACATTCTTAGGGACTTGATAGACATTGATTCATCTCAAACACTTTGCATTGAAACAGAAACAATCTAATAAGGTCACCCAACTCTAGTAAGTGATTTGTAGTTTTGGAAGGATGTATTTTTGCATATGCATTACCACAACAAAAGAAGTTATGAAATCTCTTTCTGCTCAAAGCATTGAATGGCTTTTGAAGTAAGGTGGATTAAATTCTTCAACTTCAGTGTCCTAGTTGAGTAAACCAGATTTAGACAGTATTAACACAGAGGTTAATCCTTGGTGGGTCCACCTATCTGTTTATAGGATTTATGAATGATTGAATATATAAATCACTGTCAACCTGTAATCGAATCTACGAACTGCCCTCTGGAAGCAGCCCCACAGTACAAAAGTTTTACTTGGAGTTCACGAGGTCAGGAAGGAGTAATTGAGCACAAAATGATTTTCTCTAAAATCAGTTATTATATATAAGTTGTTGCCATCACTAACATTCTCATTTCAAATGGGACTGACACTATGACCAAATAATTGGTGGTAATTGCAGGCCTGGTGTCAGCTTTAATAAACCACTTGAATCACAAAGCTTCTAAAGATACAGCTAATTCCTCTCTATCACAAGATAGGACCTCCATTTCCTTTAGCACCTGATTACTGTTGCTTGTATTTTTCTTCAATATAATATTTTCTACTTTTTAATAAAAGAACTGCCATTTCTAATAAAAATGGAAAAAAAATCATCCAGGGAAAAACACAATTGATAGGTGGCAAAGGCTGAAACATACTGAATAAGGATATAGCTTCAAAAGCTTCTAATAAAATCTTGCCCCTAAACTGCACCTGTATTGGGACTGTAACTCATTATGTGAGTAGGGGGATTTCTCACTTCTAAAGTTCCTTTAGGTTCATCTCACTACTTCCAGAAGGCCTTCTTGGAAATAAACAGTTATTTTTTTTCTCTCCTTCTTCATCTTGACTTCTGAGAACCTAGACAGCCTTTTTTATTTTTAAGAGAATGGAAACATAATGCTTTTCCTTGACACATGAGTAAATTCACAACAGTTGACACTTCTCTTCTTCAGTCATGTGTCAATGCCTTTTATTTGCCACTCTGTCATCCCTCCTATCAGAGAGTGAGGTGTCTTAGTTCCCCACTCCAATGACCCTGGAATGGACAGTGTGACTTGCACTGATCAATAGAAGACTGTAAGGGGTGGCATGCTGGCTTGGGGCTTTGGGGATTTTGGTTTCACTTACTTTTTTGCAATGCTGACATTATGCACGAGTGAAACATGTTTCTTAGAGCACTAGGCCCTAGGAAAGGGGTGAGAGACACAAGGAGCAGATATGGTCCCAATCTGGGGTTTGGAACTGAGCCCAGCCTGCAGTGAATCAGAAGGATAAATATTTGCTGTTTTTTTTAAACAGTTACAATTTTGGGTGGTTTGTTATATGCAGTATTATTGTAAGAATAGCTGAATATTATAGATCTCTAGAAAAATAGTGGGTGAGCCAGTGACCAGAACATGGTCAACCAACTGTTTCTGAGTCTTTGTGTATGTGTGTGTGATACAGACATTGCTTCTGATGATTCTGACTGAGTTAGAGTCCAGCAGCTGGGAAGGGAGTAGAGTCTTGGTGGCAAAGACCAGCAGAACCGTATTCAGCTGCTAAAGGCAACAATGCCGGTGGTTGGTGTTGTGTGAGCTATTCTGACGGGTCTTCACTGTACCTCATTCTTTAAAAAATTTCGGTTGATTTGTATATGATTATTCAAATACATCATGTTTTTATATGCACTTTGTAATTTATATAACCATTATTATATACATTATGTTGTTGTTGTGTACCATAGAGTTGGAACGGAGCTATAGCTGGCCCTCTGCTGGGTTTTCAGAGGCAGTTAATTGCACAGGGGGAGATTGCCCATCTTTTCCCCACAGAACAGTTGGTGGCCTCAAA
>NW_006399776.1:498256-500039 GCF_000299155.1 Elephantulus edwardii | reverse complement strand
TTCCTGGCATACACTTTTTCCAATTTTGAACCATTCAGTGTTTCCCTGCTCTGTTCTGACTGCTGCCTCTTGGTCCAAGTATAGGTTTCGCATTAGAACGATCAAGTGTTCTGGGATTCCCCTTCTTCTCAGAGTCAGCCACAGTTTGGCTCAGGAAAATGAAATCAAATCTACGGGAACCAAAATATGACCTTGAGTCTATCCCACCTGAATTTCAAAACTATCTCAGGAACAGGTTTGATGCCTTGAACACCAGTGAGTGAAGATCAGATAAGTTGTGGGAGGATATCAAGAGTATCATCCAGGAAGAGTGTAAAAGGTCATTATAGAATAGGAAGAAAAGACTAAAATGGATGTCAGAAGAGACTCTGAATATTGTACTAGAGCACTACGAAGCCAAAGCAGAGAGAGGAATTCAAGATATTAAAGAGCTGAACAGAAGATTTTAAAAAGCAACACGGGGAGACAAAATAAAATACTACAATGAGAGATCCAAGATGGCGGCAGAGGCAGAGACATCGTGGTGAGCTGCGGGACAAGCGAACCACTTAAAGCAGGGCCACTATGGCCTTCTACAGACTTTGGCTTATTGATAATTGAACAGTTAAGCAGTTGATGACTGGCCCTCAGTGAAGATCGAGGCTCACCAACAGGAATTCAAGGCTTCCCAAGGAGAAATGGGTGAGTCTTGCGGCTCCCAACCCTCTCCCACTGAGCCCACACCATGCTGCACATCCGCCACAGCTCCATGAGGCTTCCACAGCCAGAACTAATGGATTCTCTCACCCAGTCCCTCCTCAAGACTGGTGCAGTGAAGCCTCCACACTGCCGCAAGGTGGACTTGTTCTGGAGAGAATTCTTGGAGCCAGGATGGCGGGGGGGTGGGGGGGTGCGGACACCCCCAATGGCCACTGGAGCTGGGGGGGAATGTGAGCCCCCGCCTGGCCACCTGCATAGGAGGTGGGAGATGGGCTGCATGCCCCACCATGTGCAGGTTTGGGTTTCCTTGCACAGGCCAGAGAATGGATTGCTGAAAGTCATTGTGAGTGTGATGACACTTAACAGTGGCAGCACACACAAGAGGACCGACATCCTAAATGCACCACATATTTTGTTCTGTTGAATGCTTCTGCCAAAAGATGGTTAGACCTGGGGGGAGTCTGTTCACAAGTCTCAGGTTTCCTTTACCATATATAAAGGGGGAGGGCAGTGACACCTACTTCAAAATATAGTATGACCACATATGGGGGGGGGGTAAAAGTGGCAGTGCTGGAATTGGAGACACTATCCCTGACCACATAGTCCTCGGCCAGGTGAGGGGATCAGAGTGGGGTAGGGACAATTGGAGGGGGAGTATATCAGCCAGCTCCTGGGGGGTGTTGCCCTGCTTGGGATGGGCGAGCCGTCGTGGCCCTCTGCCTGGGGCGGGCTGCCCTCGGCCCCCGGCTCGGGGCGAGCTGTCGCGACCCTCAGGGTGAGCTCCTCAGTCCCCAGATTGTGTCATCTGACCCCTGGGTGGGGAAACAAACAAACAAGAATGCCTAGGGTATCCAGAGAATGTTATATAGGCCACTTTCTGCAACCCTCTCCCCCAGTAAACCTGAAAGCAACACTCTTAAAGCCCTTCTATTTGTAACTCACATGTTCGTTCTCTCTAGGTTTGCTCCCTTTCCTATAGGTAACCTTAACACTGAGTTTTACTCCAGAATTGACCCTGAACCCAGTGCCAGTGACAAAAAGGAAATACAACTGACAGCTATGGAAGCAAAGGAGGATGGAGCCT
>NW_006399776.1:496858-497356 GCF_000299155.1 Elephantulus edwardii | reverse complement strand
AATTGCCTTTCATAGTGATTGTACCCAGTTTACAACCCCACCAGCAGTGAAAAAAAGTTCTAATCTCTCTGTATCTTCTCTGGCATTTATTGTTTACTATTTTGTTGAACTTTGTTACTTACTGCTGCTGGAGTGAGGTGGTATCTCCTTGTAGTTTTGATATGCATATCCCTGATTGCTAGTGATTTGGAACATTTTCTCATTTGTTTCTTGGCCATCTGAATGTCCTTTTTTGTCAAGTTTCTGAAATGTCCATTGAAGCCTTTTTCAGTAGCCTTTCTGTGGATTTTTTGAGGCTTCAATATTCTCTGAGTAAATTCCTTTTCTGCTTAGATTTACCATAGATTTGCAACCAAGAACCCTGAACTGTATACCATGAATGGAGAAGAAATCTCATTCTCCTATGATCTTATGCTGGTGGCATGGCCTCATAGTATATACAGTACACTCCTGATGCCTCTTAATACATCTACACAGAATGAAGTAGAGTGGTTCAGA
>NW_006399776.1:492250-496568 GCF_000299155.1 Elephantulus edwardii | reverse complement strand
GCAACCCTCATTGCGTACTCCTACGATAAAAATAATGCCCTAAAATATACTTTTAGACTATTCTCTCCCCCATAGACTTCAATGCCATAAACATATGTCTTAATGGACAAGTTGTTTAAATTTTCTGTGCTTTAGTTTCCATATGTGAAGCTAGAGTTGAAAATAACACATACTATCAACAGATTGTGCAAAAGTAACAGCACGTAAAATAATACCTGTATCATGGTAAATTATCAGATAATATTAGCTGTAAATAGTTGCAGTAGAGGAGGTGATTATGCAATGATGGTGATAATGGTACTGTTATGAGTTACTAGAGAGCAGTGGTTATGAACTATTGGCTTACATGTCACAGCACTTTAATAGCCATGTCCAGATGTTGAAGATACTTTCTTTGAACTAGGGACATAGTGTTCCAGACCTTGTCTTTGTGGTTGTTGTTGTTGTTAGGTGTCATGAGTTAAGTGTGATTCATAGTGACCTTGTGAACAACATACGTGAACCCCATCCTATCCTGTGCCGTCCTTAATCTCTGACATGTTCAAGTTTATTGTAGTAGTCACTGTATCAATCCACCTGGTTAAGGGTATTTCTCTCTTTGGCTGGTCTTCCACATTTCCAAGTTTGATGTCCCTCTCCCAGAAATAACCTCTCCTAGCAACATGCCCAAAGTATGTGAGATGAGGTTTCATCATCTTTGCCTTCAAGGAGCACTTTGGCTGCATCTTTTCTAAGACATACCTGTTTGTTCTATAAGTAGTTCATGTGATATTCAGGACTCATCACCACTACCACAGTTCAAAGGCCTCAGTTTTTCTTCTGTCAAGTATAGTGTACCTCACCCCCTTCCTTCTGGAATAGATCACCAAGCCTGTCTACCAGATCTCCTTAGAGTAGACTTGAACCTTTACCCTATTAGTTGGCAGCTGAATGCATTAACCACTTATACCATCCCGGGACTTCAAAACAAACATGTTATTATTTGCTGTGCAAGTAGATCCTTACAATGAGTAGTAGTGCAGTCCTTTTGCGCCACCTTGGAAGACCTTCAACAAGATGGGTTGACACAGTAGCTGTAGTAATGGGCTGGAGCATGGTGGAGACTGAGAATAGTGCAAAATAGGGCGAAGTTTGGTCTTTTGTTTATAGCATGCATGACTATGAGTCATAGTTTACTTGACAGCATTAACAGCAGCAGGGACTTTGGAACATACTGGCCTCTGGAAAACTTGATTGAGCACCCTTTGACAAGGGTGTCATAAATGCACAATATCTCCTCTTGGAGTTTTGTCCTCTCCTTGCGGTGATGCAGAAAGTGAGGTTTGGGTTCTTGCTGATTTGGGACACAGCCTTCTCTTTGCACAACTCTTTCATCTCAGAAAGTTCTAGTGTGGCAGAAGTTTTCTTGGCCTCATATTTCTTCATTATGTTATGCTTCTGCCATACCTTTCCTCCATCAGCCATCCATGGTTTTTCTGCCTTCTTTCCTATCCCTTCCAGAATTCATGAAATTAACCCAGGTGATTTTTTTTTAAAGTCATAGAACTTCCCTGAGGCAATGAGCAAAGAGCTCTGCTACTTGCTTGAATAAAAGGAAAAGGGAATATGGGGAATTCTCTACTCTCATTGGTAATTATTTCCCCAAATTTTCTAAATGTATGAGAAAACTTGAACGTGACATTGAAATTAACTTAGTTGGAGTTAGCTTTACCCACTATTGCCACTCGGTACCTGGGAAAGGCAGTTTTCTCTCCTGTGCCTCAGTTTCCTCATTTGTAAATAGTGCTTCTGACAACTTTGTAAGCTCAAGGCAACAGCTGGGAGAGTGAACACATTAAAGGCTAAGAAAGTGTAGTTAAAAAAGAAAAAAATTCTACCACAGATATCTCGAACTAGTAAATGAGAGCCTCTGGACTCAAATGAATACTGGAATAATTTGGTGTTGGTTGTAGTATTTTGATGTTGAATTTGTGGAAAAACATAATCATTGGGGAGAGGGTGAGAGAAGCGAAGAACGAAAACAAAACCTCATATAAAAAGATAATAATGATGTTTCTCATCTCAAAATCATTTCCAAAGTGCCTGTTTTCCTCCCATCAAACAATTGATGGGCAATGAGACTCTGCTTATTTGCAGTTAAAGCTATTGCAATGTTGACAATTAAATGTACATGCGGAACAGAATAATGGGGCAGTCCAATTTTATCACCAGTGTTAGCCATTTTCTCCACAGGGCACACAGAGCATGGGGGAGAGCACTGTTCTCTGCATGATTTGAATGTAAACTGTGTCCTCTTTGCAGCTGGGACGTGCCTTAGTGGCTTCTGGAGCTTGCAATGGGTCACAGAGGAATGCTGGTCACTGAAGAGTTACCTACTGCTGTTCTGGGTTTAACTTCATTTCTCTCTTTTATTTTGATTTTTCTGAAGAAATTACTGAAATGCAGTCATCAGTCATCTTTGGGCTGAGGGAGCTTCCACTTTCCTGATCAGTGGGTGCAGAAATTTCTTCACCAATGACCTCAGAATGATAGCCCTTCACCTTTGAGACTAGCAATGACCACAGATGCAAAACTCACTCACCCGCTGCCTTCAGAGTCTCTTCTGACACAAAGTCTCCATAGGATGGAGCAAAATTGCTATGTAGTGTTAAAATGCTTGTAGATCTTTATGGAAGCAGTCTGTCACATCTTTCTCCCAAGGAAAACATGGATGGATTTGAACCACTGACCTTTTGGTTAACAATTAAGTGCCTTAACTATTGCAGCACCAGGGCTCCTTTGCAACAACAACAGGGACACAACAATGAAGCAGAAGCTCTTGATAATCGCCTCCACCTTCTTAGGCTATTTGAGTTCATCCATCACTGTGAAAGCAATTGCCCATGTGCTAACAGCTTCCTACTTTTATAGATCTGCTTCCCTAGATCTCTACCTGAAAGCTTGCTTTGATACTGTACAGACTTGCTTCACTTCTGTTGGCCAACTCAGAATGTGTTTGTGTGTGTCTGTGAGTTAATACCTCCGGAACAATCTTCAAAGTGTGGAGCATCTAACCAGTAAGGCATGAGTATCCAGGACAAATCAAGTTCTCTAGTCTTCTAGTGCAAAATTTAGCCCCTGGCCCAACAACATCCTCTGAGAACTTGTTTGAAAAGGCAAATCCTAGGACCTGGTCACTGAACTACTGAATTGGAAACTCTGGACATAAGGACCGAACATCCAGGCCCTCTGGGTGATTTTCCTGCAGTGGTTTTTGCCTGGAAGAATTCTCTCTTTCCAAGCCAGGTATAATGCACCTCAAGGGCAGCCACTATCTGTCCATCACTAGAGGCCTGTGTGCTGCTATGAGGCAGAAAAAGTTTCAAGTTGAGTTTTGAGTTAACAGCAACAGCTGCAGGGTTTCAGAACTGTGATGATTCTGAGCTGTGTGGATGATTCCACACATTTTGGGAGAAAGACTTAAGTAGTTTGTACCTCTCTTGCTTACAGTGCTTGTCTGTCTGTTAATATCCCTTTATTGGCTTTTCTTCTTTTTTCATCTTACCTTCTCATTTTTTGAGACTCGCAAAAGAAATTACTGCACTTCTCTTGGGGTCTGCTTTAGGGAGATTATGAACTAAGCCATGAAGAAGGCTGCCATCTGTTGAACGCCTACCATGTTTTACATACTTTATCTATACAGATGAGGAGCATAAGGTCCAGTAAGGCTTGTTAGACTAGCCAGGACCACCATTTATAAGTGATAGAGTCATCCTTTAAACTCTTGTATTTCTGACCCTAAACCCCATGCATACTTATACTAATGTAAAATAATTGATAAATAGTGCCCTTGAGAACTTGACTTTTGGAGTCAGTTATTTCTCTGTTCAAAACCCAGTTGTACCACTTCCTTATGCAACTTCGGGGATTCTCTTCAATCCCTATTAACTTTAATTTTCTCTCCTGTGCAAAGAAGATTTTCAGCTCTGCATGATAGTAGCACTCAGCACATTATTCATAGCATTGTGTACACAGTATACTGTGGTCTCTGAATATTAGTTCATTTGATTTTACAAAATCTTGGGGTGTTATTTTCAGAGAGAATGAAAATGAGTAGCTTGCTTTGCTTTCTCCCAGCTCTGACATATTTGGGCCCATTGCTGTGGTCACTATATCAATCCATCTTGTTGAGCGTCTTCCTCTCTTTTGTTGACTTTCCTTCTTTCCTAGCCTTTTTTCCAAGCAATATCCTCTCACAGCAACGTGCCTAAAGTATGTGAGACAAAGCTTCACCATTCCTCCCTTTAAGGAACACTCTAGCTGCACCTTTTCCAAGACA
>NW_006399776.1:483546-491490 GCF_000299155.1 Elephantulus edwardii | reverse complement strand
AATATGTATTGTTGTGTGCCATTGAGCTGACTCTCCAGTGGGTTTTTGGAGACAGTAACTCACACAGGAGGATACTGTCCATCCTTCTCTGGCAAAGCAGCTGGTGGATTCCAGCTGGGTATATATGAGATTGCAGAGCAAATTCTTACCACCAGGCCACCAGAGCTCTATATATGTAGACATGTGTTTACATTTCATCAGAAATATTCTAGTCAGATCAATTTCACTTTCTTGCTACCCACTTGCTACTGCCGAGTACATCCTGACTCCTGGCCATCCCAGCGAGTGTCAGAGTACAACTCTGTTTCATATCACTTTTAGTAACTCATAGTTTGGAAATAGATCTCCAGACCTTTCTTCCAAGGTGCCTTTTGGTGGACTCAAATATTCAACTATTTGATTGGTTGAGTCTGCACTGACTCACTAACAGGAGAAAAAAAATAATAATTCTTAGTGGCAGGTGAGTTTACAGGCAGCCAGGCAGGGCCTCTCAGTGACAGTGTGCTGGATTGGACTACAGCAACAGAAGCATGTTTCTTACATCATCAGAACCATAAGCCCAGGTCAGAGTGACAGAAGCTGGAGCTGGTGAGGAACTTCCATACAGCCCAGCCTCCAAACCTAATTTTATGAGTGAGAAAGAATATGCAAAAGAAATAAGGATTTGGTCAAAATAATACCCTTATGTCATAAGGCATAGAGCAAGACCCAGCATATCTCAAGGGAAGGTCGAGTCAAGAGAGGGAGAACACCATGACCTCTATTTCTTGGTCTTTATTTGGGTCCTAACATCATAACCAAAACCCATTGCCATCTGGTCAGTACAGACCCACACTGACCCTGTAGGACAGTGTAGAATTACTTCCTAAGGTTGTAATCTTTATGGAAGCAGGATGCCACATCTATTTCTCTAGGAATGTCTGGTGGGTTTGAACTGTTCACCTTTTGGTTAGTAGCCAAAAGCTTAGCTATGGCATTATCATCAGGAGGCCCATGTTCATAAAATTTTAAAAAATCTCAACAAAATAAACATCTGGTTTATTGCTGCAAAACTAACTTTATTACTCTTTCTTCTAAAATCATTCCAGAAAACCACTCCTGGAATTCAAAAGGTGCAGACAACCCTACTAATCTGAGCCTCAATGGTTCAGGGAAAAACCCTCACAACCTTAATTCCCTGGGAGCCAGAAGTTCTTTCATTACAAAGTCAGTGAAGCTTGTGGCTGGCTTCTGTTACCTGTCTCCAGCCACACAGGGACTTAGTACATTCTCCTGAATTCCCTCTAATTTTAGTGACCTGAAGCCCAGTGGAGTATAGTCTCTCATCTTGATGCCCAGAGACATTTGAGAAGACATTCAGTGGCAAGCTCTGGATGGGCACCAACTAAGTCAACAACTGCCACCGTGCACGTTGATAGCACCCTTTGGAGTTGTGCCAGTAGCCACTTTACTGGTTCTCTGCAAAGACTGAACACGTTCCATCCTTGAGGAAAGCCTGACCACAGTCTAGGGAGGCTTCATTTACCTTTCCCTGCAAAATGCTGGTCAAGTTTAACTCAACCTCAATTACCTTCTTCATTCCTTTAGGACTCTGAACGATTAAAGAAAGTTTTCCAAGTGTTCCCAAGGCCAGATTTACGTCAATTGGCTTGTCAATGCCTAATTAATCTGTTCTAAAGTAGGTTGTTATTTGGGACAGCAGGATTAGTTGTGTTATGCATTCATAGAAGGAAAATGTAGGGACATTTATGATATGTAAAAAAAATTAAAATGCCCCTAAGTTCTAGCAAAATTTCAATTATAAGACTATTTTAAAAATAATGTAATAACAATGGGTCAGTTCCAACTCCACAGTACACGACAATACCATCACCGTGCAAAACTAGAAAGTCTTAGTGTAAAACAACAATATAATAATATTATTATGTATTTCTCTCTATCTCAAGTGTTATATGCCTCAATCAGGATCCTTACCAGAGACAAACTTAAGGAGCTATTAGGATGTACTTTTAGATATTAGGTGGGAGGATAAATTGCATTATTAAATCCAAACTAGATAGACTATGACTTTAAAAAAAAAACCAAGCTCACTACTGTTGAGTGGTTCTGACTGACAGTGGCCTTCATTGGGTTGAAGAGGCTGCATATCCCAGTGAGAGGTGATTGCTCTTCTTCTTTTTAATTTTTTGTGAAGGTTTACAAATAAATTGGTTTTTGTTCATTTATTCATGGCTGCCCATTTCTCTCCTTCCTCCTCCCCTAATTTACTTTGTAACGGTTGTCCTGTTCTAGATTATTACTTGCCATACACATAGTTTCTAATCATCCATTCCTTTCAGACTGTCCTTCCTTTCACCCATTCCGTCTAGTGTTCATTAGCTATCTATTCTTTTCCTGCTTCCCCCCCACCCCCCGTTTTATCCTGTTATTACGATAGTGATTACAACTTTATTATTTATAAATTTGGGCAAAACTTTTTGAATCCATTTCTACTTACTGCTTGCACCTTCTCTTGGGGGTGATGAATTGCAGGAATTTGTTACCTGCTGTATGAAGTCTTTTGCTCCCGTTAAGCGCACTGGAAAACTGGCTCTTCCAGCCCAGGAGGTAAGAGAACTTTCTGTAGGCTCACTCTGCTTAATAGGAGTGGAAGGACCATTTATGAGGTAATTTTCTGACTAATTGTATGATTATGGTGCGCCGTTTTAATAAATTATGTTACTATGTAGATTTAGGAAGCCTCACATTTGGCATAATTTTATCTCAAGGACCTAGAATTGTGTTTCCATCTTTGGAATGAGTGCCAGAAAGTTACAGACCTGAATTTACGGCACCTGGCAGCTTGTGAGTAGGACTTCTTAGTATGGATTTTTGTCTTAATCTCTAAGACAAATTACTGCCACTATTTTGTGTCTTCCTTTGTTTCTTCCTTTTCTATCTTATCTACTTTGAATTTGTGTTCTCTTGCTATATTTATGAATGTTTGTAAACAGCCTCTGAGGAATTGACAAAAAAGAAATAACACAGGCACATACAGAGGGAGACAGAGACAAGGAGAAAAGATTAGGAATGGGGAGAAAGATACAGAGACCAAGACTCGGAAAGAAACTTGAAGGTTAGATTGTAGACTATTAATACAGTGACTTTTTCTCTGGGGCTTATGGAATGCATACCATTACTCACCACGTAAATAGAGCATTCTTGGTTGATTTTGTTCCTCAGTTTCAAGTTACAGTAAATAGATTTCTGAATAATAACCAGTAAACAAAAAAAAAATACCTAATTGCTCAACCAAAAGGTAAGAGTTTTGTAGAAGCAGAGTACATGCGCCATACATAGTTCCCTGCATTTTATTATTAGTATTTAGTTAGATTTACATGGGTCCTGATTTTTTATTTCATTTTCGTTTTGATTGAACTCTAATAAAGAACACTGTGCCTGAGACCATGGGCCAACAAACTTTCCCAAAGAGCCCAGGAACTAGGGGCAGAGAAAGGGCAGGACAGGAGCATCTCATTCAGCCTTCTGTTTAATCTGTCGCTCATGGAGAACTCCTGGTCACCCCCACAGGCTTCTCAGGCATACTGTTTTAATTTCTTTCTCTCTTTCAAGACCCTACTACATGCCACCTCCCTTGGGTGCTCCCAGAATCTCAGTTATTTCTAATTTTTATGCAGAACAGGTTTGCTCTCAATCCCTTCCTTGAGTTATGACTCCTTCCCATAGAAGTGCAACAAAAGACCTTCTTTTTATCTTGAGAGAAAGACCTTGTTGGTTGGCCATAGTAGCCCTCAGAAACAAAGGCGAAGTTGTACAACCATGTTTAGAAAACGAGCAGGAGACAAAGAAAGCTCAGCAAATAAAAAAGAACACTGTCAGGCCATGTCTTAAGAATGGTCCTGTTGGGATGCCCTTGTGAGTACCACTAGAAATGGATAGTTGTCATTGGGGTGCTGTTGCCACCATACATAACCTCATATCCACTGCATCCTTCATTCTATTTCTAGAGGCACTCTTTGACTTTGATTCTTGAGAGATTTATTTAAAAAAAAAGAAGCTAACACAAACTAGATTGGCATGGATGTCCAAAAGAACAAACAGGTATGTTTTGGAGAAGGTATACTGCAGTTCTTCTTGGAGGTAAAGATGATAAAGCTACTTCAGGCATGTTGCTCAGAGGTGCTATTCCTTGGAGAGTAGTATTATGCTTGGAAAGGTGAAGGGGCAAAGCAAACGACACCCTCAGTGATTGCAGCAGTGGGATAAAGTGGGTCAGAGATTGTGAGGATGGCACAAGACAGGACAGGGCTCATATCTGTTGTTTATAATGTCACCAGGAGCTGTGCTAGACCCTACAACATCTAACAACAACAACAACATCTAATAACAACAACAGATTGGCCTATTTTGGGTCATGCAACTGTTATACTACCATGAAAGGGGTTTCTCCAACTTGGAAGAACATATAAATGCTGAGTAACCAAAAAAGACAGAAACAAGTGGTGGAATCTTTTTAGCTTTGACTCAACCGGTAAGCATCATGGGGGGTCCTTCAGGACGTACCCATTACTCTGAATGAAGTTAGACATAAGTCATTGGAAGGCTTTGAGGAGATGAGGGGTGTGACTGGATGCATGGCTAATATATTTGCTTGGAATACATTTCAGGTTCATGGAGTAAAAGCAAGAAGATCAGGTTATGTTTTAGGCTTTGAGATCTTTAACCCTTCTTGAGGAAGGACATTTTGTTCTTCTACTGAGATTTTGAATACTGCCATAATCCTCTGAATTCCCCCTTAACTTTAAAAAATGCTGTGTTCCATTATAAATCCATTTAAATATATATCTGAAAATTTACTTACTTTTTGGCAAGATTTCTAATCTGGTCGTAGGAGTTGGTTTCTTAGAATCAGATGAGTTTTCTACCTTGAATATTGACTGACAAAACAGGTGAAACAAATCTTTCAGCATCAACTCAGCACAGAAGCAGAATATTCTCTCCATATGAGATAGAGCAGGGTTTAGAGCTGTTGTGCATAGGGTCGCTATGAGTCGGAAACGACTCGATGGCACATAACAACAACAACATGAGTGTAATGGACAACCAGCGTGGAGACAAGCAGATTTTGTCCACTTCACTTGTGTTATTGTGAATACAGCACATAGCCTTCCAAGCTCAACAGTAGATCTGAAAAACAACCAAGTTACTGGTGAATTATTGTTTGAAAAAACATTTCAACACCAAATATTTAAAAATGCACTTTAACCTCAAATCCCTTGATTCACTTTTTATTTGCTGATTTTCATCCATTCTTCCATGAAACAACTGAACAAATATTGACTTGACAGCTGCCTTAGTTATCTTAGTGCTGTTGTTATTATTGTTGGGTACTATCGAGTTGAGTACGACTCACAGTGACGCTGTGAACAATGGATCGGAACCTTGCCCTATCCTGTGCCATCCTCATCGACTCTGATACACTTGAGCTCATTTTACTGTCTCTGTGTCAATCTGTCCCATTCAGGATCTTCCTTTCTTGCTGACCTTCTGCTGTTCCAAGCATGATGTCCTTTTCCCAGGACTACCCCCTCCTAACAACATGCCCAAAATATGAGAGAGGAAGCCATCACCATCCTGCCTCTAAGAACACTGTGGCTGCACTTTCTCCCAGCCGTATTCTTTTGGTAGTCCATGGGCTATTCACTACTCTTCTCCCACACCACAACTCAAAGGTATTGCAACTTGTCTTTTGAGTTCTTGACTGCTGGGCATAACTTTAATACACATATTTATTTTCTCACAGTTTATGAATCTAGAAGTTAAAAAAAATCAGGGTGTTGGCTTTAGGGGGAGACTTTCTTTCTCTATTTGATTTTGGGGAAATGTCTTTGTGTCTTTTAAGCTTCTGTTTCTGAGCGATATTCATGTGACTTGGCATTTCTCTTCTCTCCATCTCTGCTTTTTAAATATTCTGTAACAGATTTACTCAAAACAAACCTTATGCTAATCTAGTATCATTAGCCTAACAAATTCTCAAATGGGATTATGATCATAGGCATATGGGTTAGAATTTACAACACATAATTTTGGGGACACGGATTCTGTTTTATTTCTTAGTCTTGCCTCTATGTGTACTCCTCATTCTGTCAACACTTCCAATTGCCTAACTTGTTTCTTCTCTGGAAAGTAAGAACTATGGCCTACTTAAGAAAAGGCTTGAACCCTTCACATTAGTTTAGTATTCTCTTAATATTATGTACTCAACACATAATAATCCTGAAGAGCATTTATCTTAAAAGCCATCAGACAGGGAGCCAGTAGCTACAAAGGAAATAGTGGGTGATTTTCTTTTATTTTTCCTCTAATCATAGTTTTCTCCACACTATTTAATACAGTATTCATTTATTTCCTTAGGCAAGCACAATTTTACATGTACTTTATTTTTAGTTAGAATGAAATAATGGGATTTGAGAGAGAATGTATAAAGAAGATATTTCAAGTAATAGTTGTTTCCCAAGTACATAAAGATTTGATTTTACTATTTTTTTACTTGTAATGTTTGATAATATTTTTCTTAGATTAACCATACTTTTTGGTGACAAGAAAAATTATAAGAGATGAATCTTCAATTAATTGGCTAGGAGGAGAAGAAGGAGAAAATTAATCAATTACTTTAAAATCTCTACTAGTTGCAAACCTGAAACAGAAAAAGTAAATAAAGACTGTAGGTAGACACAACTGTTGCAGACTGGGTTTCTAAAAACTCATGAAGGAGATTTCATTTCCCTATTTGGAACTATATTCTTGAATAAGAATATCATGCACGTAAAATATTGTATATAATCATCAATATATATAAAACAAATGTTATAAAAGAATTTTAATCTAATCTAATTTAAAAAAATTAATATTCACATTTATAGAAAACATTTATGAATATTCTTAGTTTATTATGGAGGGCTCTAACATGCTATTCAAAATATATAAAGTAAAACATACAAAGTACAAATTTGTTGCTTCCTAAAGGAAAGCATGTCACTTAATTCTCCCAAGATTACTGGAGCTAATACATATTTTGTCTCCTTTTTATTATTTAGATTTGCATAAAAAGCAGTAATACAGCTACAAGAGAAAAAGGAGGAATATATTTCTATCCAGGACCAAATCCTCTCTCTGAACCCCAGACCTATATTACATACTGAGAACTCAGTAGTTATTTCTTGCATGAAAGTAATGCTGGTACGTCTTCCATGGAAAAAAGTCACAGTTAAAATCAGGGCATCTCTGTCCTTCAGTTTATAGTAAAGAAGGTGAACCCACTTTCTCTTAATGTTAATGTTTCAACCAGCTTTGTTTTGTTGCACAGAACACTAGTTCTTCCTCTGCATATATCACTGCTGTCTCCATCTTACTGTCAGCCACCATGGTCTCTATCCTGGAGATGACAGTAGCCTATTGTTTGTCCCCCTGTTTCTACTCTTGCTTATCCTTTGATCCATTAGTAAGAATAATCCTTTTAAAAGGTAGATTGCATTCCTTACCTTAAATTTTAAAGTCCTCTAATGGTTTTTCCGACCGCTTCCTGTCCTCCCTGTCTGGCTGGGTTTTGCTGGTTTTTACCTGGAAGACACCTCTTTTGCTGGAAGACACCTATTTTGCTGTTATCCAAGGTGACCTTGCCCAGTGCCGCCTCCTGTCCTCCCTGTCTGGCCGGGTTTTGCTGGTTTTTACCTGGAAGACGCCTCTTTTGCTGTTATCCGAGGTGATCTTGCCCAGTGCCGCCTCCTGTCCTCCCTGTCTGGCCGGGTTTTGCTGGTTTTTACCTGGAAGACACCTCTTTTGCTGTTATCTTGGACCAAGAGGCAGTAGTCAGAACAGAGCAGGGTAACACTGCATGGTTCAAAATTGGGAAGGGTGTACGCCAGGGATGCATCCTGTCTCCAT
>NW_006399776.1:477329-482841 GCF_000299155.1 Elephantulus edwardii | reverse complement strand
TGGCGCAGGATAGAGCAGGGTTTAGGGCTGTTGTGCATAGGGTCGTTATGAGTCGGAAATGACTCGACGGCACATAACAACAACAACAACAATGGTTTTTTCAGTTAACATTGAAGAATATCCAAGCTTCTTACTGCAGCCCATCAGCCCTATATGCAGTGAGACAACAAGAGAGGAGAAGCTTGAGGTGGGTAGAGACTAAACTGGGTGATACTTTACCAGGAAAGTGACACTAAAATAATGGACTACATAAGTTTTGTGCAGTATTTCAGCAGAAACTGATGAAAGGTTGAGGAGCAGAGAAATAGAGGAAGGCCCTTAACAAGAAGGGCTGACACAGTGGTTGTAACAATGGACTAGAGCATATCAGAGATGGCGAGGATGGGGCAGAAGACGGCAAGATTCAGTTATGCTGTTCATAGTGTTGGTATGACTCATAGTCAATTTAATGACCTTAGAAGATAGGATTTTGAAGCTTCATCTCACATAGTTTGGGCATGTGGCCAGGAGGGACCAGTCCTTGGAGAAGGATTTCATACTTTTAAGGGTTGTGGGACAGCACAGGAGAGGAACACCCCAGATGGGATGGATAGATACAGTGCCTGTGTCAATTGGAATAGGCATGTTGGAGTCAGTGAGGCTGGCTTAGAACAGGGGAGAATTCAGAACTGCTATCCATACGATCGCTATGACTTGCACGTAACTCGATGGCACATAACAACAACAACACAGTCTACTCAGAGCATTCATATTACTCAATTACAACAATGCTTCTAATTATCTGCACATGTTACAAGCACAGACTATTGGTTCCACTGCTGCCAGTGATTTTATTTATTTTATTTGTTGATAAATTTGAATACATTGTTTTTCACAAAAGATCCTTCCCATTTCCTTCAAATTCCTCCATCAAATTGTGCAACTCTATGATTAACACTCCAACCCCCCCCCTCCCCGGTCAATCCTCACCCCTCTGTTTCCACCTTTCCCCCCTTTGGATCCTCAGACTCATTCTACAATAATGATTTTATACAGTATTTGTCATTGTGGGACTGAGTTAGTTCACTCAGCATAATGCTCTACAGTCTCTCCTAAGTTAGATAGTAATTTACAAAACTGTTGCTTCTTTGTGGTGTGTAGTATTCCATTGTATGAATGTACCACAACTTCTTAATCCATTTTTTTGTGGTTGGACATCTGGGCTGTTTCTATGTTCTTGAAATGGCAAATAGTCCTGCTATGAGCATTGGTGTACAGATCTCCATTTGAGCCTCAATTCTCATTTTCTTGGGGTTTATTCCAAGCAATGGAATAGCTGGGTCACATGGAATTTCTATGTTCAGTTCTTTTGAGGAAGCATCGAACTGTCTTCCATAGTGGTTGTACCATTATGCAATCCCGCCAACAATATATAAGAGTTCTATCTCTCCACATCCTCTCCAGCATTTACTACTTGCTGTACTGTAAACTTTGCCACTGCTACTGAAGTGAGATGTTATCTCATTGTGGTTTTGATTCACATCTCTCTTATTGCCAGTGATTTTGAACATATCTTCATGTGTCTGTTTCTGCCAGTGTTTTTTTAGTTGATTTTACTAAATGTTCTGATGTTTTATCTATAGAATTGTGATAAGCAGTATCTGTGAGCCTGTATCAATAACTTGTTTTGAAAGTGAAATTGTAATAAAAGGAAAAGGGGGAAAAGAACAAAGTCTTTTGCCTAGTTAATAGTAATACTGCAATTAATGTTTTAATTAGTGTAGAAAAAATTAAAAAATAATTTTTTGTTAGTATTTATAAAATCTGAGATTGAAAAATTATCTCTATCACATATAATCCTATGTTTAAAATGAATAATAAATATTACTAAGAATTTTTTATGCTCTGGTAAGAGAGACGGTCCATGGAGGGGGGTGTAGGAGGGCTGTGACAATGTGAGTGACATCAACTTTAGTAATGCCACTTCCTAACACAATTTTGTTTTTCCTCTCTCCTCCTATGTTACTCTAACCTTTAATTGCTATGCTCAATGCACAAATCCTCTTTCAGGTTTTGTTGTTGTTACGTGCTGTCGAGTCACCTGTAACCCATAGTGACCCTATGTACAATAGCCCTGAAACCTGTTCTATCCTGTGCCAACCTTATTGGCTCTGATATGCCTACCCTCATTTTTCCAGTCACTGAATCAATCCATCTCATCAAGGGTCTTCCTGTTTTGTACTGTCCCTCCCTCCTTCCAAGCATGATGCTCTCTCCAAGGACTGGTCCTTCCTTGCAATGTGTCTGAAATATGTCAGACAAAGCCTCAGAATCCTTGCCTCCGAGGAATAGCCTGGTTTCACCCTCTCCAGAATGAACTTACAGGTTTAGGGCTAACCAAACTCTACTGGATAGCACCTGATAACAGTGAGGCTCCCTCTCAGAAACTCTACTAGCTGCTCTTGCTTCTGAGGGATTTTCTCCTTCCAGTTATTTGTGTAGTTGGCTCATTCTCAGGCTTTAAATCACTACCTCGAAGTGTCCTCTCTGGCCCTATCTAACACTCACTCTCACCTCTCCTGTTATTTTTTGTTACACTTCCCTGGTTATTTCTTTTATGACACTTACTACAATCAATTACCTTGCTTTCCTGTTTATTTTATTTTTTATCTCTCACTAGACTATAATTTGAAAGCTATTGCAATTCTGTGTCAGCAGAGAACTGTGGGAAATTCAAGATCAACTCAAAAGAGGACATGAAAACAAGGGATATCAGTGCTAATGTATTATCAATCTTGGATAAAATCAGGGAGTGTCCAAAAGATTTTACCTGGGTTTTATTGATACATTATAACACTAAGACCTTGTGGATCATAACAATTATGACTAATAAGTCAAAGATTGGGAATTCTAGAATACTTACTTGTCCTCATGAAGGACCTATTCCAAGACAATGGTTCAGACAGAACAAGTGGACCTTGTGTGGTTTAAAATCAGTAACGCTTTGTGTGTCAGGATGGTATTCTTCCACCACATATATTCAGTTTGTATGCTGAGTAAATAATCTGAGAAACTATATGAGGGCTATATAAGGAAGAACGAGACATCAGAACTAGTGGAAGACTCATCAGTAACTTGTGATAAGATGATACAATCTTACAGCTGATAATTAAGAGGACTTGAAATATTTGCTGAAGAAAATAAAAGAATTCAACCTTTAGTACGGGTTACACCTCAACATAAACAATAATCCTTGTAACAAACATCATCATGATAAATGGAGACATAATTGAAGTTGTCAAGGACTTAATTTTAGTTAGATCCACAATCAATGACCTTGGAAGCAGCATTGAGAAATCAAATAATATATTGCATGGATAAAACCTTTAATCCTTTAAAGATGGCATCAAACACTTTTTTAAAGTATTAAAAAGCAAAGATGTGACTTTGAGATAAGATATGACTGATCTAGTTACAATATTTGCATGCAAAGGCTAAATAATGAATAAAGAAAATCAGTTTAGAATTGATGCCTTTGAATCATGGGGTTAATAAAGAATATTGAACGTACAATTAACTCCTGTAATAAGAAACAAATTTGACTCAGAAGTTCAACTAGAATGTTCCTTAGAAGAAACATATTTGCAGTTACATTACCAGGAAAGACCAGATCGGATGAAAGAGGTCATACTTGATAAAGTAGAGGGATAGTAAGAAAGAGAAAGACCTTTGATGAGCTGGATTATTTCTAAGTGACTACAACAATGGACTCAAACATAAAAATGATTGTGAGGATGGCAAAGAGAGGGCAGAGTTTTGCTTTGTTGTTTCTAGGGCTACTATGAGTAGGCTCCAGTTGGATGACACCTAAGAACAAGAAGACCATAACTATATATGCTACGGGATGTGCTTAACATGGATTAACTTCTTTTTTTCACATTTAAATAAAATTTTTTATTACATACTGACTTACTTACAAAGTTCGTATGCATTGTTTTTCACACCAGATCTTTCCAATTTCCTTTACCTATCCTTCCTTTAAGTGTTGAGCTGCTAATTGAAAGGTTATTATTTGGAGAAAGTTGAGTTACTGTACTGATGTTAAAGCTTACAGCCACAGAAAACTGACAGCTATGAATTTGATTTTTCATTTATGTTATCACAAGTTGACAAATGGGAAAACTGAGACACAAAGAGGTAAATTGTCTCTTTAAGGTCACATAGCATAGACAATTGCAGAGTCAGAGTCAAGTGGTCTAGTTCCAGAGCTCTGGCCCTTCACAACGATGCTCTTTTACTGTCATGTTGTGAAAAGGCACACGGAGTAGTGGGAAATAGATATTTCATCCATAAGCATATAATAAAATTGAGATATGAATTGTATTGGTTAGAAACTTTTTAAAATGAATTTCAGTGAACATTTACAGAGATTTTGGATTTCCATTAATTCATTGATGCACCTTTCTCCCTGCCCACCCCACTCCCACCGCCACCCCCAGTTCTCTCTTCTTGCAAAGTAAAATAAAAATTCCTTCATTGGTATAAAATCCCCCTACATACCCCCCATCCTTTCCCTGAGTATACTCTACTCTGCAACCTTCATTCTGGACTCTTATGAGAATCATAATGCCCTAAAATATATTACTTTTAAAGTGTTCTCTCCCTCATTGGTTTCAATGCAGTATACATTCTCATTCTCAATGCAGTTTTTCTCATTCTTACCCTAATCCTGATGTCAGTCCCATTCTACAGCAGTGGCACTATGCAGTGTTTGTCCTTTTGTGACTGAGATATTTCACTCAGCATAATGTCCTCGAGGGTCACCCATTTTGAATAATAATATTGCATGAGTTCCTTGTTTTTCAATGCAGTGTAGTATTCCATTGTGTAAATATACCACAGCATCTCTATTCACTCATTTGTTGATGGGCACTTAGGTTGTTTACAGTTCCTTGCGATTGTGAACAAAGCCACGATAAACATGGGTGTGCATATACCTGCTGGGTGACAGTTATGGTCTCTTTGGAGTATATTCCCAGTAGTGGAATTGCTGGGTCAAATGGTATCTCTATTTGCAACTTTTTGAGCAAGTGCCACACCGCTTTCCACAGTACTAGCACCATTTTACACTTCCATCAACAGTGAATAAGTGTTGCAGTCTCTCCACAACCTCACCAACATTTGTTGCTTGCTGTTCTGTTAAATATTGCTAGTCTTACTGGGGTGTGATGGTATCTCATAGTTGTCTTGATTTGCATCTCTCGATTTTGAACATTTCTTCATGTGCTTGTTGGCCATCTGAATATCTTCTTTGGTGAAATATCTGTTCATATCCTATGCCCATTTTTCAGTTGTATCATTTACGTTTATCTTGTTGTGGTGCTCGAGTATTTTATCAATTCTAGATATAAGTCCGTTATTTGACATGTCATTACTAAACACTTTTCCCCAGTCTGTGGCTTCCCTTTTTATCCTGTTGGAGAAGTTTTTGGATGTGCATAGGGATTTGATTCTTAGAAGGTCCCATTCATCT
>NW_006399776.1:465742-477145 GCF_000299155.1 Elephantulus edwardii | reverse complement strand
TGCAGATAGTTTTCCAATTTTGCCAACACCATTTGTTAAAAAAGCTGTCTTTTCCCCACTTAACTGATTTCATCTCCTTGTCAAAAATCAGTTGACCATAAATAGATGGGCTGATTTCTGGGTTCTCAATTCTATTCCATTGATCTATGTGTCTGTCATTGTACCAGTACCATGGTGTCTTAACTACCACAGCAATGTAGTAGGATGGTTAGAAACATTTTTAACAGAGGAGATTGGCTTTCTCTGAGAAATAGTCCTCTCCTCTTTTATCAAAGTCTACCATCAGGAAGGCTTCCAAGCATAGGAGAAGTGCCAGAAAAGAAACATTAATGACAAATGAAGACTATAGTAAGGTAGGTAGGCAGAGGAACGCTGGCTAGCCTGTATAAACAATGTGTAAACAATTCCCACTCTTTGTGCATAAGTATTTGCAGAATTTGAGATCAAATATGGAAAGGAGGAGAACTAGATTTAGCAGACTTTGGTTAACATTGTCAATATACCTTCCTTTGTTGCTCTTAGCTGTGAGATCTGGGGAAGTTTTAGTTCATTCTTTAAATATTGACTTAATACATACTTATTGACTACCAAACAAGTTCTGAGCACAGTGATAGGCACTGGGTAGCTTGAATAGCAGCGATCTCATGGCTTATTGGAGTTTACAGTGTAGCATGAATGTAGAGGATAGAATATGTAAGTATACAGATATAAAAATGTAATACATGTTAGGATAGAAAGGAGGAACTCTAGAGTACTTTGAGAAGCAGTACTGAATTCAGACTAGAGATGAGAGCCAAAGTACAGAGAAAATCTCTTGGAGATGATGATTGACTTGAGCATGAAAATGTGATCTAACTTGAGTAGACATAGAAGAGGGTGAAGAGTAGAGGAGCAGAGAGTTACCAGTGTGTTCATATGAGTGAGTCTGGGAAAGCACACAGCTTGCGTATAATTAGGGGAGTGAGGTGTTCAGATATAATTCGAGACATACAGGCTAGAACTCGATCATTGCTATTTTCTTGAATTTGTATTTTATCTGAGACAGTGGAAATTCATTGAATTTTTTTAGGCAGAAAATTGCTGTGATTAGGTTATGTTTTAGAAAGGCCAATGTGGAGAATTGGACTGGATGCGACTGAGACAAACACGAGAGGACAGTTCAGAAGTTTGCAGTAAGTAGTGTAGCTGAGAGAGGATAGAACCTGCTCTACCACAGAGGAAATGGGCTGTAGAGGGAAGCAGTGTGATGCCTTTCCTTTCAAGAGAATTTAGAAGTAGAATCCATAGGCGTTGGTGATTATTTATTTGTAGCAGTGGGTAGAAAATGGATTTTAAGGTTATAACAAAGCATATTATACAAAGGCTGCAACAATGAACTCAAATATACCACTGTTGTGTGAAGAAGTACAGGATTAGGCAGTGTTTTGTTCTGTTGTGTTTAGGATCACCATGACTTAGAACCAAACTAATGGCATCAACTAAGCTTCTCACTTGGGGATTTGGTAGATGGATTGTGTAGTTCACTTACATTGTTGTTGTTGTTGTTATGTGCCGTCGAGTCGTTTCCGACTCATAGTGACCCTATGCACAACAGCCCTAAACCCTGCTCTATCCTGCACCAACCGCACTGCCTCTGACACACCCATCCCGATTACCCCAGTCACCGAATCAATCCATCTCATAGAGGGTCTTCCCCTCCTGCGTTGTCCCTCAACCCTCCCAAGCATGATGTCCCTCTCCAAGGACCCGTCCCTCCTGGCAACATGTCCAAAGTATGTCAGACGAAGCCCCAGAATCCTTGCCTCCAAGAAGTAGCTTGGTTTAATCCTCTCCAAGATGAATCTGTTTGTTTTCCTGGCAGTCCATGGTACATTCAGTACCCTTCTCCAGCACCACAGCTCAAAAGCATCCACTCTCCTTCTGTCCTCCCTAGTCATTGTCCAACTCTCTGATGCATAACAAGTGATTGTAAATTCCATGGCCTGTATCAGGCGCACCTTAGTCTCCAGAGAGACACTGTTGCTCCTGAGTACCTTAGAGAGGTCCCTAACAGCAGACTTTCCCATCGCGATACGCTTTTTGATTTCCTGACAGCTGGTGCCAAGAGTGTTGACTGTGGAGCCGAGCAAACTGAAGCTGTGAACAATCTCAATCTCTTCGTCATCCATCTTGACGCTGCCAATTGGTCCAGTGGTGAGAATCTTTGTCTTCTTGACATTGAGCCTTAGTCCATACTGAAGGCTGCAGTCCTTGACCCTTCGCAGCAAGTGCATGAGGTCCTCCTCAGTTTCAGCAAGCAGGGTTGTGTCATCTGCATAACGGAGATTGTTAATAGACCTTCCACCAATCCTGATGCCACAATTCTCCTCATAGAGCCCAGCCTCTCGGATAATCTGCTCTGCATACATGTTGAAAAGGTATGGAGACAGGATGCATCCCTGGCGTACACCCTTCCCAATTTTGAACCATGCAGTGTTACCCTGTTCTGTTCTGACTACTGCCTCTTGGTCCAAGTATAGGTTTTGTATTAGCACAATTAAATGTTCTGGGATAGGAAATAAAAAAAAATGTCTGTGTTAGATGTTATTGAGTTGACAGCTCCCAGCAACCCTATAAACAGCATATTAATACCTTTTCTATCCTGTGCCATCCTCGTGATCTTGGCTATGCTCAAGCTAATTATTATAGTCACTGGGCCAATCCATCTTGTTGGAGGTCTTCCTATTTTCCATTAATCCTCTGCGTTCCCTAACCTGGCGTCTTCTTCTAAGGTCTGGTGCCTCTTAGCAATACGCCCAAAGTATATAAGACAAAATGTCACCATCGTTGCCTCCAAGGAGTACTCTGGTTGTTGCTTCTTCCAAGATAGATTTATTTGTGCTTTTGGTAGCCCATGGTAGCAACAACACCATTCTCCAAAGATGTTGATTCTTCTTCAGTTTCCCTTTTTTGTTGTTCAACTCTCACATCCATGTGAAGTAATTTAAAATACTATTACTTGGGTCACGTGCACCGTAGTCTTGAAACTGACAGCCTTGCTCTTTAAAGAGGTCTTTGGTAGCAGATTTCCCCAATGCAACACACCTTTTTATTTCTTGACTGCTGCCACCATAGCTGTTGATAGTGGGTCGATGTAAAACAAAACCTTTAACAACTTCAGTCTGTGGCATCGGGACTGGAGGAAGAGTTATCAACAACTTACTTTATGCAGATGACACAACCTTGCTTGCTGGAACTGAGAAAGACATGAGACATATTTTACAGATGGTCAAGGACTATAGTCTTCTGTATAGATTGAAGCTCAATATCAAGAAAACAAAGATTCTCACAATTGGGCCAAACGGCAGCTTCATGATAGATGGAGAAGAGAATGAGATTGTTAACAACCTCAGCTTGGTTGGTTTCAGAATCAACACTCTTAGCACCAGAAGTTGGGAAATTAAAAGATGAATTTCACTGGGTAAGTCTGCTGTCAGGGACCTCTCTAGAGTACTGAAGAGCAATGTTATCAGTCTAGAGACTAAAGTGTGTTTGATCCAGGCTGTGGCCTTTGCATTTATTTGCAATGTGTCAAAGAGTTGGACAATAACTAAGTATGACAGATGAAGAATTGATGCCTTTGAGCTGTGGTGCTGGAGAAAAGTGTTGAACATATCATGGACTGCTAGGAGAGCGAATAGGTCAGTACTGGAGAATGTGAAACCAACTGCTCCCTGCAGACTAAGATATTGAAGCTCTGTCTCACATACTTTAGTCACATGGCCTAGAGGGACCAGTTGTGGGAGAAAGACATCCTGCTATGGAAGGATGGAGGGGCAGCTGAGGAGAGGAAGACTCAGGATGAGATGGATTTACTCAGTGACTGGAGAAATGAGATTAGGTCTGTTGGAGATGATGAGACTGGCTCAGGATAGGGCAGAGATCAGAGCTGTTGTACATAGGGTTGCTATGATTCACAGGTGACTCGATGGCACATAACAACAACAACAGCAACAACCACCATGATGTTGCCTTTTTGTTCATTGATGAGAATTTTACGCAATATATGATTGGGTATTATGATTATCACAAGAGTACAGAAAGATGGTTGCATAGTGAAGGGTACTCAGGGCGGGAGGTCATGGGCAGACGGGGGGATTGTATACCAATGAAGTAATTTTTCTTTTTTTTTCAAAGAGAGGAGTGATCTGGAGAGGAGTGGTGGGCAGGGAGAAAAGTGCAGCAATGAATGAATGGAAATCCAAAATATCTGTAAATGTTCATTAAAATTAATAAAAAAATGAGAAAAGAAGTTTTATCTTATACTGGTTTACTTACAAAGTTCATATATATTGTTTTTCACACCATATATTCCCCATTTCCTTTACCCATCCCTCTTTCCATCCAAAAAATTGTGTGACCCTATTATTAACCATCCACTTCCCCTCCCATATTCATCACTCTACTCCCACCTCCCCCTTAGATTCTCATTCACATTGATGAGAAATTTTTATTTCCTGATGTTGAGATCTAATCCGTATTAAAGCCTGTAGTCTTTGATCTTCTTCAGTAATGTTGTTACATACTTTTGAGATGCAACTAACTTATTGCTGATCTTTCAGTAGGTTTTCAGAGACAGTAAATCACATGAGAGGAGATTGTCCACCTTTCAGCTGTGGAAAAGCTGGTAGATTTGAACCATGTGCCTTTGGCTTGGCAGCACAGTCTTTACCACTAAGCCACCCGAGTGCCTTCTTCAGTAATAGTGAGAGATTTCTGCATTTGTGTATGTGATTCTTCCCAGTAATCTTGATATGGAAAGGGAAAAAGTGGTAAACAGCATGGAGGTAAACTGGTTATTTGCTGAATAAGAGTAGCAAACCCTTCAAAGCCTGTTCCTAGGCAAAACATCCAAAGATGACTCAAGACAACTTATGAAGCTCATGTAATTCTTAGTACCAAACCCACTACTGACACATAATGAAAGTACTTCACTCTTTGTTGGAAGTTCATAACCCCAGCTACTAGGTCATTGCACTCTAAGACGCTCAGATGGTAGAATCAGCACAGATGGTTTTGAAAAACAGCATATGGATGGATGAAACTTGTGAAGGGTTGAGTATTGAGAAGTAAAAACGTGATAAGCAATTAAACAGAAAATAGTGAACGGCATAGAAGGTAGTATTTCAGTTTTGTTGTTGTTGTACTAACAGTTAGTCCGAACCAACCTATCAATGATCCTTCAGTGGTTTTTAGAGACAGTAATCACATAGGAAGAAATTTCTTATCTTTATCCCACAAATCAGATAGTCGAGTCAAACCATGTATGTTTGCATTGACATTGCAATTCCTTACCACTAAGTAATTACTTTGTGGAGACATAGAGATAGGATTTTTTGTTTTTTCTTTTAATGCCAAACTTGCATTTTTGGTTGCATAATAAAGAAGATTCAGTGTGTGTGTCTGGGGTCAAACAGCCATAAAAATGCTTTAGACCCAAGGACACAGTTGTTAAACAAGAAACTCCCCAGCGTTTCTGGATGATGGGGTAGGAATTCATGATGTAGTGAGTAAAGCCAGGAGACTGTAGTTAGGATGCTGTTCTGAGCTGTGTTTTTATTACATACTTTAATGTGAGAGCAAGTTGCCATAGAATTTCAGAGCTGGAAGGGTTACATTCGTCTCTGCATGCCAATCAGGCTTTGATCCAAAATCCAAAGACATCTGCATTCGCATTTGGTCTCTAAGGGAGTTGACAGCTGGCTGGTCTTTTTGTGAAGCTTTCTGTCAATAATTGGTGGAATCTTCTGTGATGCAACCCTATTTATCCAGTCAGTCCTTTTGCTTTCTTTCTCTCTGCTCCTGTTATTCCACTCTGTTGAGGTGTGGAAAGTCCACCTTTTGCAGAATTTAGATATACTATATGCAATATAATGGTCTCTTATCTTTCCTAGCATAAATTTCTAGGAAAATCAGTTTTTCATTCAACAATTCATACACATCTTGTTTCACACCAATGATTGCAGTCCCCACAACATAACATCATTTATCTCCTACCTTCCTCATGTTTCCTGTTTCAGTTTGCCCTTTTTTATTCCTTTCTGCCTTCTGAACTTTGTCCCTGGGCAAATGATACTTTTGGAGAATGTTTTTTATGTGTGTGGGGATTTAATCTTTAGTAGGTTCCATTCATTGATTTTATCTAGTTGTGAATATCTGGCTGTATTTATCAGCCTTTTTATACCATGGGCTAGGTCTTCTAAACTTGATCCCACTTTTCTCTAATTATCTTTATGGTGTTGAGTTTTATCCCTAGGTCTTTCTGATCTACCTTGAGTTAATTTTTGGGTATGATGTTAGATGTGGATCCTGCTTCAACTTTCTGCAGATTGTTGTTGTGTACCTTAGAGTTGGAACTGCCTGATAGCTGACTCTTTGCCAGGTTTTCAGAGGCAGTTAATCACACTGGAGGAGACTACTCATCCTTCTCCCGTTGAACAGCTGGTAGCCTCGAACCAATGTGCCTTCATGATTACAGCACAGCTTCTTGCCACTAGCAGTCCAATTTTGCCAGCACCATTTGTTGAAGAGATTGTAATTTCCCCATTTGATAGGTTTTATTTCCTTGTCGAATATCAGTTGACCATAGATGGGTGTGTTAATGTCTGGGTTTTTAATTCTATTCCATTGATCTAAGTGCCTGTCATTGTACATGCTGTTTTGGTTATTACAGCTGTATAGTAGATTTTGAGATCAGGGAGTGCTGTGCCTCCCTCTTCATTTTTGAGTTCCAAAGTGCTTTGGCTTTTTGAGATCTCTTTCCTCTCCAAATAAATTTACCAATTACCTTTTCTATCTCTTTGAAAAGTGAACTTGGTATCTGTATTGGAATTATATTAAACATGTAGATTGCTTTTGGTAGGATTGTCATTTTTGCTATACTGAGTCTATCCATGAGCAGGGAATATTTTCCCATTTAGTTAGATCTTTCATTGTTTCTTGCAGAAGTGTTCTGTAATTTTCTTTGTCAAGGTCTTTTGTGTCTCTAGTTAGGTTTATTCATAAATATCTCAATTTGGCTACTGTAAACGGTATTGCTTTCTTATTTTCCTTCTCTGTGCTTTCTTTGTTACTGTAGAGAATTCCCACTGACTTTTGTTTATTGATTTTGTTATCCTGCCACTCTACTCAATTGATCCACCAGCTCTAACAGTTTTTTCTTTTGAGTCCTTGGGATTTTCTGTGTACATTATCATAACATTTGCATATAGCAACAGTTTCATTAATTACTTCTTTGCCAATCTAGATGCCTCTTATTTGCTTCTTTTGTTGCATTGCCCTAGCAAATACTTCCAGTACAAGATTCAATAGGAGTTGTGACAGTGAGCATCCTTGTCTGGTCCCCACTTCACAAGTGGAATGTTTTTAGTCTTTCTCCGTTGAGAATGATATTGGCTTTTGGTTTTGTGCATATACTTTTCAAAATGTTGAGGAAATTCCCTTCTATTCCTATTTTGCTGAGTGTTTTAATCAGGATGGGGTGTTAGATTTTCTCAAAGGCCTTTTTGGCATCAATTGCTAGGAAAAGCAAACCTACTGACTGAGAATACACATTTGAAAATACTGTCTCAGACAAGGCTCTTAGAGCAGATGTTTATAGAATCCTACAGAGCTTACACAAGAAAAAGATTGATAACCCAATCATGAAATGGGCAAAAGACATGAAAAGACTTTTTACAGAGGTAAGCATTTGGATGGCTACCTGACATGTGAAGAAATGCTCAAAATTACTGACAATAAGAGAGATACAAATCAAAAGCACAGTGCAATACCATCTCACCCCAGTAACGGGCACAGTTTAATAGGACAGCAAACAATAAACGTTGGAGAAAATGTGGAGAGATAGGAACTCTCATACACGATACATGTGTTGGTGGAATTGTCAGATGGTGAAACCACTCTGGAAGGCAGTTTGGCATTTTTTTTTTCCAGAAAGCTGAACATAGAAATTCTATATGACCAACTATTCTACTTGTAGGAATAAACTGCAAGGAAAATAGAATTAAGACACAAATGGAGATTTGTACACTAATGTTCATAGCAGCATTATTCACCATTGTAAGAACATGGAAACAGCCCAAATATCCAACCACAATTGAATGGATTGAGAAATTGCATTATATTCACACAATGGAATACTATGCAGCACTCAAGAACAACAATTTCTAGAATTACTACATAACTTGGGAGAGACTGGAGAACATTATGCTGAGTGAACTAACTCAATCTCAGAAAGACACATACTTTATAAGAGCACTTTTGTAAAAATAGAAGGATAACTAATAAAATGTGTATGGGGACCCAAGGTTGGAAGAAGTGGGAACAGAGAGATGGGGACAGGCAGGGGGGAAATCATAGGATAACACAATTTGATGAGTGAAATGAGGGGTTAAGGAAATGCAAAAGATCCAACAGGATCAGGAAAGTAGGGTAGGTGGGAAAAGTTCAGTGGTGATTCGTTTTATAAAACACAATGACTGGGAATGATTATATGAAACACAATGACAGAAGGATAGCATGAAACACAATATGTATGAACTTTGTATACAATCAAATATGAAATAAGAATTTTTTTAAAACTCCAAACCTCAAATGATTATTTTGAATAGCATATACATCCTTGGCATTATTAGTTATGTTGAGTCAGAATGGACTCAAAGCTTACCCTCCAGCAGGTTTGCAGAGGCTGTAGATTGTACAGTAGAATATTGCTTGTTTTTCTCTCTTGAAGCAGCTGGTAGACCCAAACTACTTGTCTTTATTGGTAGCACAATTGCTTACCACTAGGCCACCAGAGCTATTTATTTGTCTTCTGTTGTTGTTGTTATTGTGTACTTTCAAGTTGGAACTGACCCATAGCTGGACCCTCCAGTGGATTTTCAGATGCAGTAAACTGCATGGGAAGAGTTTGCCCATCTTATTGTTTTCAGCACAGCTAGTGGCTTTGACCTTCAAGTCTTTGGGTTAGCAGTGCAGTTCCAAGCCATGAGGCCACCACAGGTCCCTTATTTACCTGCAAATTTGGCTAAAAGTTGGGCCACAAGGAGAAATTCAGCTTCATGATTAACACGTTGCCACAAATGACAGTAAATGTGTTTCTAAGCATGGTCGTCAATTTAAAAAGTGTGCAACAACGTGTTAAAGGTAGCCCTTTTGCAGTTAGGTCTGGGCAGGGACCTGTGGCTGGGGTGAACCTGGAAAGATCATCACAGGAATCTATGAAGGCAGCCTCTCTGTAGCCAAGTTTAAGCCATCACTTGGGCTTGGGTCAAGTACCAGCACCAAACACCCAGATGAATTACTGTCTTGGCCAAGACTTCATCTTGCTCAGCCATGATAGGCCTCAACTGGGGCCAGAAAAAGTTGTCCTGCATCATATTTCTATGCCTCTATTCCCGACTGTATTTATGGTTTGCTGTTAGAGGTACAACATTGAATGGTAAGTTGATTGTATTAGAGATTGATTTGCATGCTACCAAGTTGGACTTTATGAGGAGGGATGTGGTATTAAGATTGAAGGAAGACTCATCAACAACCTGCATTATAATGATGACACAACCTTGCTTGCTGAAACTGAGGAGGACCTGAAGTGTTTTCTGCAGCAGATCAGAGGACTGTAGTCTCCAATATGGATTGAAGCTCAACATCAAGAAAATAAAGATTATCACTTCTGGGCCAATTGGCAGCATAATGATAAATGGAGAAGAAATTGAGATTGTTAACAATTTCAGCTTGCTCAGGTCCATAATCAACATCCTTGGCATCAGCAGTTAGGAAATCAAAAGACAAATTGCATTAGGCAAATCTGCTGTTTGGGACCTCTCGAGATGCTGAAGAGCAATAATGTCAGTCTAGAGACTAAGGTGTGCCCGATCCACGACAGGGTCTTTGCAGTTCCTTGCAATGTATTATAAATCTGGATAATGACTAAAGATGATAGGAGAAGAATCAATGCCTTTAAGTTGTGCTAAAGAAGAGTATTGAACATAACTTGGCCTTTCAAGGGAATAAACAGATCTGCCCTAGAGAGGGTGAAGCCAAGTTGCTCATTGGTGGCAAGGATTTTGAAGCTCTGTCTCATGTACTTTATGCATATTGCAAGGAAGAACCAGTCCTGAGAGAAGGACACCATGCTTTGAAGGGTGAATGGTCAATGCAAGGAAAGGAAGATCTGGATGAGATGGATTGACACAGTAACTGGGGTACATGTGTCAGAGTCAGTCAAATAGGCTTAGGATAGGACAGCACTCAGAGCTTTTGTACATAGGGTCACTATGAGTCACAGGTGACTGAAAGACACATAACAACAACAAACACAACCACTACTACTTCTACTAATACATAGTTGGATGATTGTATGCTTTCTTGTTTTCTGTTTCCTCTTATTAGTACAGCATCTATCTATCAGTCAGCTGTACCAAAGTAGTGTGTGAGTTGCTGTTATGCTGGACACTGTGCTGCTAATGTGTCAGATGCTGGAAGGGTCACTCATGGTGGACAGGTTGCAGCAGAGCCCTTAGATTAAGACAGACTAGGAATTGGGACTGGCCATCCACTTCCAGAATAACAGATCTTTGAAAACCCTATGAAAAATAGAGAAACACAGATAGTTATAGAATTAGAGGTAGAGCTCAGATGGAAAGCACTCAAATATGAGGAGAAACAGCAGAAAGCAGCCATTAATAATTGTGATGTGGATTGTAAGAAGTATAAATGTAGGAAAACTGGAAGTTGTAAAAAACTAAATGAAATGCATGAAGATTGACATTTTAGGCGTTAGGGGGAAAATGAACTGGCATTGACCACTTTGGATATGATCTACAGTGTTGAGAATGAAACAGGACTGGAATTAGGTGCAGAAACTTAGTCCTGAAACTGCCATCACTGTTGCTCAATATTGTGAGAGGTTCTTGACTGCAGACTTTCCCAGTGCAATTAATTTATCCCCTGACTGCTGGTATCAAGGGTGTGGATTATGGGTCAAAGTAATATTAAATCATTTACAACCTAATTTTTTTATCCATCTATCATGATGTGTCTGTTGTTCTTGTGGTAAGAATTTTTGTTTTCTTAACATTGAGATACAATCCATAGTGAAGTCTGTATTCTTTGATATTCTGCAGCCAATGCTTCAAATTTTCCTCTCTTTCAGAAAATATGGTTATGTCATCTTCATAACGCAGGCTATAAATGAGTCTCCCTCTGATCCTGATGCCACATTCCTCTTCATAGAGTCCAGCTTATCAAATAATTTGCTCAACATACAGATTGAATAATTATGGAGAGAGGATACCAGACACATTATTTTCTTAATTTTAAATCATGCAGTGTTACCCTACTCTATTCACACAACAGCCTCCTGGA